>NC_062575.1:16553175-16862502 GCF_022837055.1 Prionailurus viverrinus | reverse complement strand
AGGAAGAGAAAACCTTCCTAAGACTTTGATGTAGAGTTAATTTTTTAAGATGTGTTTCTAAGGGGAGCCAAAGGCTAAAAACATTTGGTGCGTCTTTGTTTTCAGGGTGTGGGGTCTTCAGGTGTGAGCCTGTGCTAAGGGGCTCTGTCTCTTTGGGACCTTAAGGATGCAGCGCCTTACTTTAGGATTTACAGGCTATCTCGGTTTCATAAATCAGCGATGTGTGCTCCGTGTGTGAGAGTCTGCAAATTCTAAACTAATATGTCGCTCTCTTTCTGTCTAGCATCATATTTATGTTAAGGCTCCATAAATCATGCTGCACATTTCCGCAGCACAGCCATGATGAAAAGTGATGTAACCAACAATAGGAAAGAATGGAAATTAAAATGCAAGAAAACAAAATGAAATAAAAATTCATGTGACCTGCAATTCAAAGCCACTTATTTCAGAAATGTGCATCGATTAGGGGAAAGGAATCAAGTATTCAGTCTGCGTTTAGCCATTTGGCCACTAAGCCATTCAACCTGTCCTTGCCATGTCAACTATGCCTCTTGCCAACACCCTGAGGATTGTTGCTGGATCAGAGATGATGGTGGTGAGCTTCTGCACCTTAATGTCTCTTCTGGGGCAGAGTTTCCAGAGGGGTCTTAGGGGCCAGCGCCCTGATGTAGGATTGTAAGGGCAAAACTCGCACTTTCAGAGACCAAATTTTCCACTAGCCAGGGAAGACAGAAGAAGGATTCAAGGAAGCGCTTCTCAGGATTAAGTCAGGAGGTTTGCTATTTCCTCTCTAGCATAGCAGACCAGAATCAGGTGGATTTCAGCAGCTCTGTTTTAGCTCAAGCATTTTTGTCGTACAGATTTCAGTATATTCTATGCACACGGATTTCTTCCCTCTGTATCAAACTTGGAGAAGGCGTGGATATACCAGAGCTGAAGAAAGAACAAGCCAGCTAAGTGGTACCGTAGGCTGGTAGAGGGCAGTGATTTCAAAGGGAATCCACCCATAGAGCATCTTCCTTTTCTTTTAGGGTATTTGCTTTTCAAGTTTGTTTATTACATATGAGAACCAACTGAAACATCAGGTTATGCATTAGACGAAGGAATAAAAGGTAATATTTTAACATGCTAAAGGAATTCTGCCAGCCAGTCATAAGCATCAATCCATCACAATTATTAGAAACAATGTACTGTGCAGTAGTAAAGAGATACAGCCAATATGCAGACACACACACTAAATAAATTCTCTCTTAGACTGGCTGTTTCCTCCCCTGCCCAGACAGACAGCAGAAACTGTTCATGCAAAAGAGAAACACTGAGAGGTGCAACTCAGCACCACACAGTTTTCCCCCCACACCTGCTGGGTTTCATTCATTCCTGTAAGTCTCTGAGTGGAGCTTATACCAGCAACCCCGTTTCCCTCTTAAAAACACAGATTGGCTCTGGATTTGGGGGTTTAATACACAGAATGTGATTATAATATTAATGATTACATGTAAGCATCAACAAAAGTGGCCTTTAGGGAGTAAGAAAGTGAGGGGTGGATGGAAGATGCAAATTGATTCAGCCCAGAAAATGGACCTCACCTAGGCATTTATGCACATGTGGATACCTGCTTTTGTTTCTTTTCGAGTTCCCTTCTTTTCCAGCGTATCTTCATCAGCAGAGAGAACACTGGAGGCAGCCCCTCTTTCCTGTAGCCATTTGCTTTACGTAAACCAGCTAGCAAACCGCTCCGTTAGTATTGATGTAGACATTACCACAAATCGCCACTTAGGGACCTGAGCGAATTGACTAACTGGTTTCAGATCCAATACACATAACTTGATCAGACACAAAGTTTAAGTACACTTGCAGGCGTGCCAACTGCACCTACCAGGAAGTGACTCTTCGGCTGCCAGCTTCAAGAGGCCCTAAGGGAAACCCAGGAGGAAGGCATGCAGACCTAGAGGTGAGGCAGTGAGTCTGGAAGTTTCAAGAAGCACAGCCCGAGGTGGAAAGAAATAAGGCAGTCAGGGCAGGAAGTAAAGCAAATCTCACAAGCCACAGGGGCACTTCAGTCCAGGGTGCACCTGATACGACTTTCATTATTTTGGCTTTTTATCCTTGCGTCCAACGGCTCTGAGGTCTGGAACGCTGAGTGTCAGATGACTTGGGAGATGACTGAACTGTGATCAGAGAGAAAGAAATCTCAGCTGATCCAGGGTCAGCTACATGCCCATCTGCCCACCGGGCTGTCAAGCCCCCAGGAACAATGGCTTTTGAGTTGATTGTCTTTTCAGTAGCCAGGAAATTACCTGGATAGAACTGGGCAAAAGCCTTCAACAGAATGAACAGCATCGACCCCGAGAGGTCAGGGCTGGTATGGGGCAAGTGGTGTGGTGGGGCTAAGGACCACGCAAGCATGTTCCACCCCACTCTGAATGTTAGTGCATTAACCACTTCTTACTCCTTTGGGGTAAAAGAGTTTGCTTTCTTCCCTTCACCCTGGGAGTAGGAGTGCTACTTTTTTGTGGCACGAAGCTTTCCCTCAGAAATTACGTAGTTGAATGCTGGATGTACAAGTAGAGAGATAGGTTGGACATGTAGCCATGGAAGTTTCTGGAAAAAAGAATAAATGAGAAAAATCTGTGCGCTTATGTGTATGTATTGGAGTGGGGGCAATATTGGTAAAGGTAAACTAAATAGAATTCTGGCAAGAAAGGAATGTGTAGTTTATTAGAAGCAGACCAGGTCGGGACGCCTGGGTGGCGCAGTCGGTTAAGCGTCCGACTTCAGCCAGGTCACGATCTCGCGGTCCGTGAGTTCGAGCCCCGCGTCAGGCTCTGGGCTGATGGCTCAGAGCCTGGAGCCTGTTTCCGATTCTGTGTCTCCCTCTCTCTCGGCCCCTCCCCCGTTCATGCTCTGTCTCTCTCTGTCCCAAAAATAAATAAACGTTGAAAAAAAATATATTAAAAAAAAAAAAAAAGAAGCAGACCAGGCCAACAGCTGTCAAGGAAGACCAGAAGTTAGAATAGAGTAAAGGGATTAGTTGCAAGGAGAGAGGTGGATAGGGGTGGACTTGAAGAGGAAGGATTGTATTAGAATGGCAAGTCTTTAAAAATAGAGAAATCTTGGTTTAAATATAGACAAAAATATTTATTTCTTGTATTATCTTTTATTATTATATGTATATTTAATATTTATTTTATTATTCATTTGTTTACTGTGTGTTTATTGACCACCTACTATGTAGTCACAGCATTGTGGATACACTGAGAAATAATACAGACATGGTTACTGACCATGTAGTGTTTACAGTCTCATAACATTATCTGCGAGCAGACTATTGAAGGCTTAAGGCATTTGGCAGTGCTTAATCCTTACAAATTGAAATAATTTAATGTTAAAGGTGATTTTAAAAGCGATCTAATAATAACAAAAGCAAATGATTGTAGAACATATTGAGCATCTGGATGTACCCAGGAATCGTGCTGGTAGATCTCTATATTACATCATTTAATCCTCATGACCATTTTATAAGGGAGAAGCTTTTAGTCTTATTTTATATCTGTGGCTTAGAGAGGTTAAGGTACATCCCACACATCATGGAGGAAGGCCTCCAGGTTTTGAATTTGGGCATATCTGACAACCCCTCCCCCCGTGCCCCACCCCACCCCAGTCCTCTGCTCATTCTATTCTAGTGTGCAGCTTCCCTGGTGGCAATGAGGACATCGAATTGGGATGAAGAGAGACTGGAGTTAGGGAAGTCAACTAGGGGGATAATAATATTCTTACTCTATGGGAGCAACAGTGAACCTACGAGATGTAAAACATTCAAAGGGCAAGGGAGATGGAGAAGAGTGTCTGATTCACTAGTCTTGTCAGAGCCATCTATGGATTTTGGTAGGTATGTGGAATTATGAAGGGAAAGGAATCAGGAGGGGCCCTAACGGTTTCCAGCTAGGGTGACTGGAAAGGTGGGAGGTCTGTGACATTATAGAAGGTGGAAACAAGGCAAAATGAATTTCATTTTGAACAGACGTCGTGTAAGGAGATAGTTGGACATCCAGATAAACGTAACTGATAGATAGTTGGATGTATGTCATTTGAGAGAGATTAAAGTTAGATATACAGATTTGGAAACCATAAAAGGGGCCAAGGAAGCAGGCGTACATAGCTGAAAGCAAGCGGTTGTCCAAAAGCACTTAATAGGCACAGTGGGCAAAGTGCATTGCATGGACCATCTGGTAGACCAAGGTTTCTCGTACTGAGCTCCACTGACAATATAGGCCAGATAATTCATGGTTGTGGGGTGGCTGTCTTCTGCATGGTAAGATGTTTAGCAGAATCTCTGGACTCTACTCACTAAATGCCAGTGGCCAAACTCCTCTAAGTATAACAAATGTCTCCGGGCACTGCCAAATGTCCCTTGGGGCACAAAATTGCCCCCAGTTGAAAGCCACTGAAGTAGTTGAAAGTTCATTCTAGGCCGTGTGACTATTTATAAGTAGGCATATCATGATACATGACTTCTTTATACATGTTATGTATACCTATGCAACTTACCCAGTCAGTGGGACTCAGTGTCACCCTTGTAATTGCACATGCAATAAAAAATGACTCTGATGTGAAGTGGTCACAATGCTGCATATTTCTGAATGCTTTGACTCCAGTTATGCTTATAATTTGAAATATTTTGAGGCTTGTTCAAGCTCACTTTATTATACAATTTTATTTTAGTGTCTGTGTCAAAGACAGTTGGTACTCCCTAACCATCCATGTGCTCTCTTACATTTCTGAGACAGATGCGTTAGAGCCAGGTGACTAGTTCTAGTCAATGGATAGATTGAAGGGAGAGAGAAAGTGACATGTATCACTTCTGGGCTGAAACAGATAAAAGCCAGGTACCTTTTCCATTTCTTTTCCCCTGACACAGTGGCACCAGAGGCCATATTCCAGATGACTTGGCTTCAAGATGGAGAAGGACTACCTGAGCCATATCAGACTTCACATGGATATTATGTGTCAAGCCACTGAGACTCAGGGGTTTATTTGTTATCACAGCAGAGCTCAGCTTTATCCTGACTGATAGAAATCTCATACATATAAAATGCAGGAGGAACAAGAATATTTTAATGAGGTTTTGCCAAATGTATATCCACTTTATAGGAACATGACAACCACATGTAAAAACTATAACCTAAGAGAGTAGTAAGGTAAATGTTAGTCACCATGACAATCTGACATCATACTATACATTCATTCAAAGAAATATCAGTTAGCAGTCACCTGTAGTTTCCTGGTTTCAGTGGAGTTAGTTTTTATTTTATTAAAAAAAAAATTTTTTTTGAGAGAGAGAGAGAGACAGAGACAGAGCATGAGCAGGGGAGGGGCAGAGAGAGAGGGAGACACAGAATCCAAAGCAGGCTCCAGGCTCTGAGCTGTCAGCACAGAGCCCGACGTGGGGCTTGAACTCACAGACTGTGAGATCATGACCTGAGCTGAAGTCGGACACTCAACCGACTGAGCCACCCAGGAGCCCCTAGTTTTTATTTTATTTTTGAATGCAAGATGATTCTGTTACACAGAGCATGTGTCCATGAATGGTAGAATTATGTAACATACCAACTCAGTCTTGATTTCAGATGTATCACACACCTTGAAACTGATTTCCACATTGCTTAAACCAAAATAAAAATTTTGCTAGTTTGAGCAATAAGGGAATCCCCTAGGTTTTTCCTCCCGCTCCTATGTGCTTTAAAAGCTTTGAAATAGGAATCGGGCAAAACTTTGCAATTCTATTATTTAAAAAATATGAAAAATGTCCCGTCTTTGGAAAATACACTTGTGTAAGTGCTAGACTTCATGTGATGGTTCTTGAACTGGATATCTCAGTCATTCCTCCATTCTGAGTGGCAGTAGAATTCTTGATAAAATTGTTAGCATGTTGGCTGATAGTATTTTCGTTAATTTTAAGGTGAGAATGTAAAGGTTTTAAGATGTCTCCTACAAGTGTTTGAGTAATTTCGATGAAATTTTGTGGGAATTGGTTGTACCACAGGAATTTCTAACAACTATATAAATGGTGCATCTTAGTTTTTATACTTGCCTTGATGTTTTTCATATTTATATAGCATGAGTGGAGATGCTTTAATTATTTTGTAATTTTATTGAAGTACAGATCAGACGGATCTTGGGGAGCACAAGATTTAAGTAACTGATCCCTGCTCTTAAAAGAATGCTTATGTTGCAATTATGATGAGCTTCTGTTTTACTCAGTTGAAGAATAATCTGAAAAAGTTGGGTTAGGCATTCTGAGTCAGAACTTTGGTTCTCGTTATGAAGTATTTTTCTCTGTAATCCTTGTCTTAAGAAAGGGGAAATTGTATTGAAACCAGAATTATTTGTGTGTATTTTCCCCTAGATTGGATTTAGAAGGAACCAAAATTTCTAAGATAATGCTGCCTAAGGAAAGTCATAGAAGAAAATTGCTAGCAGTGGTATTTGTTGTAATCTGGATTCAGTGCATCAGGTGAGAAGGGTGTGTGATGTTAATTGTTGAATTATTCCACAGCTTGGAAAGGCAAATCTCAGTGCTTCAATGAATTATGCTGGATTCAGTTGGAAAAAAGCCCTAAATGGGATGATCTGGAGAAGATATGGAATCATTTGTACATTATTCATCTCACTTTGTCATAAAACGATCTTTTTAATGAACTTTCAGTTCTTAAATCATATCTTAATGAGAACTTGCTAGCCAGATGGGATAGAAATAAAGATCAAATATAGTTGAATGTGCATATAGATTTTCATCAGGAATATATTAGAATCCCAAGCATAAGGAAACAGAGAACTTTTCTTCTCTCACTACCAGTTTCAAATGCTAGTGATCAAGAGGGCATTTTCCCTAGTTAATATATTTTAGGTATCAGAGAAGGTATTGATGATATTCCAATGGTGGGATCTTTGTGGATAATCCAAATGAATTACTCAGAATTTTGAGAAAACGTGGAGGACTAAATAACTATTGGAAATAATGATGGGGCACCCAGGTGGCTCAGTCCGATAAGTGTCTGACTCTTGATTTTTGGCTCAGGTCACGATCTCACAGTTCGTGAGTTCAAGCCCTATGTCAGGCTCTTCACTGATAGTATGGAGCCTCCTTGGAATTCTCTGTCTCTGTCTCTCTCTCTCTCAAAATAAACAAATAAACATTAAAAAAAGAAAAGAATGATGACCTAACGAATTTGCTGTGTACTGGATACTGTGCTAAATACTTTGAATGTATGATTCTTCAAAACCATCACAGAAGCATAAAAGGCAGGAACTATTGTTATCTCCATTTTGCAGATAAGGAAACTGATATTAAGTTTCCCAGGGCCATCAGCTAGTAGGTGGTTAAGCTGGCATTTGATTGTAGAACACGCACTATTAATCGCCATCCTGTCTCTGGCCCCTAACAACTGGGCATGTAATAGGACATCACCTCCAATAGTAGGTGGGATGATGAAAATAAAAATGAAAATAATGTCTAGGGTGACAGACAATTTTTGATGGGAGTTGTATGCCCTGTCATACAGCTTTATTCTCTGGGCATCCCATGCTTTCCTAAATCATAGCCAACTGCCTAAAATGGAGAAAACTTGATCAGTGAAGCTTTTCCCAGTAGAGTAACCTCCCCCTCCCCCCCCCCCCCCGCCCCCAACATGTTTTCTTGCCCCAACAGAATCCTAGGAGGAAGCCATTGAGATTTACCGGCTGCATCCATCCATGTCAGTATCAGCACCTGCTCTGCTATCCCTTTGGTTTCCCCAGCAGGGACCTTGCTATGGCCTTCCATTTGGCCATGAGATCCCTACTGATGTGGGTTCTGTTATTCCTTTCATCCTTCTGGCCTTCCCTTAACCCCACTCCAACCAGTGCTGGCCCATGTTGCTTTTGTCATTAGTACCATAATGGGATGGCCCTCCTTCCTTTGCCAACCTCTTGGCTGATCCCCTCAGCCAGCCATGGTATTGTTAAACCTCTGAGCAGACAGCCCTAAAAGATGGCCCCATTCTCTTAGCTTTTTACAGTATTTGCTGCTCTTTTTTGAATTCCTAAAAGAGTAGCCCTGTCCTCTTAAGTTCTTTTGGCTCCTCTCTTGAGGACCTTGTATCAGTTATCTATGGCTGAGTAACAAATTACCCCCCAAATTAGAAGATTAAAACAAAACTGTGATATTATTTAGCTCACTCATCTGCATGTGGACCATTTAGGCTGGGCTTAGCTAGGACAACTCACTTCTGCCCCTACACAGTGTCAGCTGAGCTCTTGGGACCTCAGTCGGGTCAACTACATTCGAACTTCTCTCTTTGTTTGACCTCTCATTCTTAAGACCAGCCTACGCTTTTTCCACATGGTGCTAGAAGTACCAGCAAGAAGCAAGAGAAGACAAACTACAGTATGGGAGCACTTTTTAAGCTTCTACTTACTTCACATTTGCTCAAGTCCCATTGACCAAAGCAAGTCACATGATCAGTCACAGCATTAATGTGACAGGGTCCACAGAGTCACATGGATCACACAGAGATGTGATTCACAGAGCCAGTGCTATAATAGACTTTAATAGCAGTCCTTCTGGAAATGGTTCAGAAGACATTTGAGTGACTCTGCCCTATAATGCCAAACCCCAACTCTCCATCGTCAACCAAAATCTTCACTTTGGTATTCAAGGCTCTCACCAATGTGGCTCTCTTCCAAAACCATCCTTTTACCAACCTCTTCAGGAATCCTGTGCTCCGGCCACTGTCCCTATTAACTGTCTCCTTCCCATTTCCTCAAGGTCAAACCCCTGCTCTTTCTAAGTAGCAAGCTATTTCAGCTTGGTTTCTTCTACCAAACTCCAACCTCCAGTTCCATTTCTCATCATTTCATTTCTGTTACTGGCATCATCTCATAAGCCTTATTTTCCCAAGGAGGTTTTATGCTATTAACATATGTATACCTAAGATATAAACGCTCAGTAACCTGTACTGAACTGGCTTATGGTGAAGGGAATTTGCCTCAGTGTTTGTGAATCCCCTGCAAGGGTTGAAGCAGTCTGTTCTGGGTCATGGGGAAAGCCAGAGATCCTGAAGCATGCAGAGCAGGGCACAGCACACAGTAGGATACATTCTTTGCAACATTTGTAGATAAAAATTAATTCCATTTCTGAAGAGAAAAAAATAAGAGAGGCCTAGATTAATCGCAAAGTGGGAAACGTTCTGGGCTAGAATGAAAACAACATGACAAAATGCATGAGGTCAGCAAGCACCATTGAGTTAGGTATTTGGAATACACACTGGTTTGTCTTTATGTCGGGAGCTTGCTGGAATTCTGGACCTGATGGGCTTTTTGGCAAGCAGAATTCCCCAATGCAAAAAGAGAGTGGTGGAGAAGTGTTATCAAGTGACACGTTAGGCCCTCAATTCAGCTTTTGGAAATCAATTAAGCTGTTGGATAATCAGATGGCATTTATTTAATACATGCTTGTGGCTCAACTACTCTATGCCAGGCACTGTGCTAGGTAATGGGGCGTGATGGAGGACAAGAGAGAGACAGTCTCTGCTCTCAAGGAGCTTACAGCCTTGGAAAAGTGAACAGTTAGAGAACTTTGTGTTAAGTTCTAGCACCAGGCACTGTGAGAGCACACAGGAGATGACTTACCTTGGGAGCTCAGAGAAGGCTTCCAGAGGAAGTAGCATTAAGCAGAGAGCTGAGGAAGAGGATACAGATGAGTCAGCCTGAGGGGTGTGTGTGTGTGTGCGCGCGTATCCACGTGTGTGTTGGCAGGTGCTTGTGTGACAGAGTAAGCGGTGCACAGGGACATCCTCGTAAGCAGAGAGTAGTTTGTGTCAGAAGTGTGAGAGGCGAGAGAAAGCACACTGGGTTCAAGACCCTGAAACCCATTTTGTGTTGGTGGATTTCTGAGGAGGCAAGAGAGAGAGAAAGGAGGCTGGAGAGAGCTGGGATGTGGCAGGTCTAGTCAGCCATGCCAAGAGGCAGAGCTAGAACAAAAGCCCAAACACAGTCACAAAATGGAAGGCTACTTTTTAATCAGAAGCATTTTGGGGGGCACCTGGGTGGCTGAGTTGGTCAAGCGCCTGACTCTCGATTTCAGCTCAAGTCATGATTTCAAGGTTCATGAGTTCAAGCCCCGCATCGGGCTCTGTGCTGAGAGCCTACTTGGGATTCTCTCTCTACCTCTCTCTCTACCCCTCCCCTGCTCATGCTTGCTCGCTCTCTCTCAAAATAAATAAATATGTATTTTTTAAAAACCCACATTAAAAAAAAAAAGAATCTGTAAATGCTAGAATTCCCCTCCCCCGTCAAGTTTCTGTCCAAAGAGCCTTGAAACCTGGATTGTACCTAGCAGTTGAGCATTCTTTATTTAAAAGTAGCCGGTAATGGAATGGGCCAGGGGAAGCCGTGGAGAGGAACATGAGGCCAGTTGTGCCCCTATCTCCTGAGTGGGGTTCGAACATTACAGAACAAAAAGAGGCCAGCATCGTGGGCCCTACCTCTCCACCCAGCTCCATTCCCTAGATTACCCATTGGTCCCATCTGCAGTGACAGCGTGCAAGCAATTTGTCATTTCCTCTTACTCATTATTCAAACCTGTGTTTGACTTTGCGACGACCTGATCTATTTTCAGTCCTTCTCATGTTTTTGTTAATTTTCCAAATGTGCGCGACTACCCATCAGTTCTTGCTCTACCCTGTAGAGGACAAAATTGGTGGGATCCTTTTGTAGCCGTGTCTCTGAGGATACTTCAAACCTTATAAAACAACTTTTTTTTTTCCTTATGGGAAATGCTGTCTGGTTTTAAAGGTGTGTGTGTGTAGCTACATCTTTCCAGTTATCCGGGTAGAAGGTGCCTATTCCCATCCACGTTCTAACACTGTACATTTTTGTGAAATGTAAAACAAAAATAAAATGCCAAGGCAATGCATGAAATGTCCCTATGCCACTGGAGGAATACGAATGAAAGACCAACTTCCAGGGAGGCCTTTTTCATCCAAGGCATTCCTCTGGCAGAACAAACAGATGCTAAAACAAGGGAAATTGGAAGTTGATTGCTTTGAAGGAGAGAGTGCTTTTGGAAGTGTATTTCTTCAGGTCATAGCTTTCAGAACACAGTTTTAGCTTTTCCCCTCTGATGCCACACGTCTCATTTGGGCCGATTTGGCCCTGAGCTGGCCATTCCCCTTCAGTCACCCGTGCCACACAAAGGGGTGAGCTCATCGCAGCGTCATCTGATATTCCAGTGGCCCATCTGGTCAGCAGGCACCCAGCTTCCGGGAACATGGAATTAGGCTATCTCAAGGGAATGCCCAGGGCGAAAGTCTCCGAGCCTTTTCTGCAAGAGTTTGGGGCTTAATGCATCATGACTGGAGGTGTTCAGGCTGGGTATCTGAATGGTTAAGACATTTAAGACAACCAGAGCTTATGACTCTTTGGGAGTGAGATGGGAGACAAAACCCAGGTCTGACCCAGGCAGTGACCCAGTGACGTTCTGTGGCCCACTGGGGGAAGGAGAGAGCACTTCCCTGAAAGGGCACACAGCACTTTCAAAGCTTCTGTCATCACCCAGTCACAATATTTGCCCCGGGACTTCTGCACCTTTCTTACCTGCGGACCCTGGGCTTCAGCACAGAAAGGCTCCTCACCTGATACATGCTCTTCCCCCTTGGAAACTTGACATTCTTGCATTCAAGTCCAGCGCGTCTAGCAGGGGCGTGTGTGTGGGTGGGTGCGGGGGGGGGGGGGAGATTTTAGACTGTTTTCTTATTACTAAATGGAGAGGTATTAACAACACAATGCAAAAATTAAAAAAAAAATAAAGACAGAGGGTGAGGTGGGGGGGCGGGTGGGAAGAAAAGACAGCCGCCTGCTCTTTTCTTCTCGGTATTATTATTTGTGACAAAGCCCTCGGTCCATTTTTCTTCATAATTTGCAGGACTCCTAATGGGAACAGCACCTCCCAATTACCATGGCTGCCAAAGGCTAATTTGGTTACCCTCCGGATCCACAATAGCGAAACTGTGTCGAGCCTTTGTCGATATTTGCATACTATACACACCAGGAATGTAAAACAGCTGCCTGGCCCCTCTCCCACTATCACGGCAATTATGGGTCATTAGCTTGTCCCCCCCCCCTCCCCTTTTCTTGTTCTCGTCTTCCAGGGTCTGGTAGGCAGTGGTAGGCAGCTGACGGATTTGCAGAGACAAGAAATGAGAGAGCGGAGCTGCGTGGCCTATTTGTTAAGAGTCTGAGGCTGACGGACTGCCTCTTGAATTGCGCTAACGCGGCCCTGAGCTTTTATTCATGATTACCTCCTTTTCTTCCGCCAGCCAGCCCCCACGCTGGCTCTCCGCTCTCTTTCAGGACGCCTCTCCGAGGGCCCGCGCCGGCCCCACACGTGTCTGTGTGTGCGCGTTCGACCTGGCGGCGGGGCCTGGACCTCTGGGCAAGGCGTGTGCCGGCACTTGGCAGTGGGGTTAGACGCGCCCAGAAGGGAACAGGCCTCACGTGCACGCGCGGCCAGCCCAGAGGCCCAGAGCACCCAAGCCGAGCCGATCCGCCGCCTGGGAAGGAGGGGATGCTCCACTTCCAAGTTTTCTTATTGAATCTTAGCCCCATGGAGAAGAAGGAGGGCAAGGGCGGGGGGGAGGGGGGGGGCGAATAATAAGAAAGGGGCTTGTGCTCTCTCCTTTGGAACAATGTGTTGTGTCTTGCGGTAGTTAATGGGAAGTTATGGTTTTGAATATAATTTTTTCCCCCTTCAAGCTGCTAATTTTATTGACAATATGGATAGATTGAAAGACCCAGAGCTTTTGTGTTGTTTTGTTAAAGCAAATAAGTGAGGCACAAATGTAAATTACATCTCCAGGTTCGCATTAGAGGTTTGCAAATAACACTGAGCTAATGGTTATTGCAAAGGAAAATGGCACTGGGATCAATATTCTATACAGTGGAAGGCGATACCTCTCTCTCTTTTAATCACCTCATTGCAGAAATGGCATTGAAATTTGAAATCTCATTTTCTCCATTTGTACAAATTGAACATAAATCACCAGGAGTGAGGGGAGGTGGCAGGCAGCTTCGCTCTTTGCGGGATTGCATTACTAATTAGTGTTGGGCCAAAGCCGTGCACAGCCTGGGAGAGGTTTCGCTAGACCTCTGGCCAAAGACAGGATGCTCGGGGAAAGCCTGGACCTGTGGGGGAGGGGCCCTGCCCCTCTAGTGGGGAGCCAGGGAGGCCCGGGTCAGCCCCTGGAGAAAGAATGGAGACAAAGGGCAAAAGGCATTTC
The DNA here is from genome assembly GCF_022837055.1 of Prionailurus viverrinus. Lineage (NCBI taxonomy): Eukaryota > Metazoa > Chordata > Mammalia > Carnivora > Felidae > Prionailurus > Prionailurus viverrinus. Next base: position 16,849,186 of record NC_062575.1, on the reverse strand, counting down.
AGACCCTGACTGGCTTAGATCATTTTCTGTGCTGGGATGGCAGCTCCCCACCTATGCCCCTTAGATGTCAGCGGATCAGAATGTATAAGACATCACTGTTCCTAATAAGCAGCAGACGAGGTGGTAGCTTCCAAGCCTCGTGTTCGTCTCTGTCTGTAGGGGTAGAGCATGGGGTACTTGAGAACGGGGGATCCCTGCTCAACACGCCCCCCCCCCCCACCGCTATCTCCCCAAGTCCACCTCCTGCCTCCAACACCTTCCCTCTACCCTTCCCTTCTGCTGTTCCTGGACTTCATATACTTGCACCGAGGGACTGTCGCAGCTCCGAGCTGAGCGACCGATATTATCTACAAAAGATCTCCTGAGATGTCAAAGGGCCTCTGGTATTATACCCACTTCAGCTACATTTTCTCAGTGTTACAACTTATTTGACCTTGGCTCCGGGGTCATCAGGGGGAAAGAAGTCAAGCCCCCTTTCTCTCTTGTCGAGACAAAATAGCCCATACTCGTGCATTTCTGGACTGGGCGCTTATGAGGGAAGAGTGTCTTTTTTTTTTTAAGATGACAAAAGGTGGGTGAGAAAGTTGGTACCTGAAATGTGGTAGGGGAAACAAGAGGGCAGGGGAGAGAGGCATCAACTCAGCTTGTGGACCTCCTGGATTTAGGACTTTGTTCTGAAAGGTTTGGGAAGATCCTTTAGGGAAGACTTAGGCACACAGAGCCTTTGGCTCATCTTTGCAGCTGGTCACTTGCCCTCTCATGTGGAGTAAATACATTCTCCTGGGTGATGAATGGAGGATGTTTATATCATTAAACTTGATACCCCAAGGGCACGATGGACTGGTAAAATATTTATATATTTATATGAGAGGCGGCTCCCATGGGGGCCAGTGTGTGCAGATTAGCCCCAAATAGGACAAGCCGGTGTCCATCAAGGTGGGGCCTCGGCGATGACCACTGACACCAGCATCCCCTGATGCGGCCAATGGGCTGCCATTAGGATGAAGAAAGAGACACCTTTCATTGCCAGCCAGGAAGGCCATTAGGAAGGCCAGAGAGAAGTAGAGTGGCTGGCCAGTGTAGAAGGCAGCCAGATACCTGCAGCATCCCAGGCATAATTGTGCCCTCTTCTATCTGCCCCTCCTTCTCTGTGCCTTGGGAGAAAGGCGGAGGGACTCCCATAGATTCATCAACACCCCAGGAATTTTCCATCCTTTTCCTCCTTCTTAACAGTGGCAGGAGGAATTAAAAATAGGGGAGGTTAGGGGGGAAAGTGGAAACAAGATTCATTACCTAAGGGCTTTCTCATCCATTTCAATAGATGAAAGCAAAGAAAATACAGCAAACCCCATCCAAACAGTAAGCAGGTGGTGGCCGCTAATAGAGAAGAAATAAAAACCTTTTAGAAATCAGAGCCAACTACAAAAAACACTGACAAAGTGGAATGAAAGTTCTGAACAATCAGTTCAAAGAAAAGGGTGTTTGAAATAAACCCTTAAAAACATTTCAAATGGTGAAGAAGAAAAAAAAGCTGTTTTAGATATTTGAGGCCAGGATGACTTAATCTGGAGAGAGGATTTTTTGGATTCAATTTAAAGAAAACAAAAACAAAAAAAAACAACAAAGGAACCCTAATAAGTTCTTGGAGGTAGTGGGGCTTGGAGGACAGACATCCATCAGGTGCCCATGGACTGGCTTGATTACCAATCACAGGTCCATAACCAGCTCCCTGGTTGACCTGGGGCTTTTAACCTACCCTTGCCTCCACTTGCCCAACTATAAACTGGGGTTGCTAATAGACATGTCCTCTCCGCCCCCCCCCCCCAGGTCCCTGAGGAGTTATAATAGAATAATGGCCCAGATCCTACTGATGGAGAATGAATAACTGCTATTTTGTGACCCCTGCCTCTAGAGGCTGAGCAGGTATCCTTCCAGAGACCTTTGGGGAACTCCCCTTTTTAGTGAGTTTCAATATTCATTAATTTCACATGAGGTGTGCCTGCCATAGTGGTATATGATGACAAAATGGAGAAAGCACACTGTCCCCTACCCCAGCATATCATAGGTTGAAGGAGGCAAGTAGGTTAACGGGTGACTATATAACATGGCCATGAGAGAGCAAGAAAGGGCTATGCTAGGGGGTGCAGCCTGGAGAGGTTTCCTGGAGGAGGTGATGACTAAGCTTGTTTCTGGCAGAACAGCAGAAGTGGCTGGGTGTCCAGGCTGGAAGGGCATCTCAGCCAAGGGAATAGCACATGCAAAGAATAAGGGAGGGGGAGTTTTAAGGGCAAGAGTCACCAGCACTCTTTATGGCAAAGGATTTGGGGCACAGAGGGTAGAGCGGAGACAGAGGGGCCTAGGGTGGGAAGCAGAAGCTACATCAATGAGCATTTGAGTAGGTCAGGAATTGCATTCAGTTGTGGGTCGGGAAGTTGGCACTTCACAACTTTGGAGGCTCCGAGTCACCAGCAGCCTGGGATCCTTTTATTTTTCCAAGCCACCTTCCTTAGCAGGTGGCTTTCATCTTCAAGTTCACCTTGCAGAGAGGAGGAAGAGTAGTAAGGACCTGACATACGTACCAAGCAGGCTCTAGCATGGCCTTTTCCGACTTATGAAAGAGTGCATTTATCTCTCATGGGGTCTGTGATCATTATCTTGATGAGATGTGCCTTCATCTTGCTTTCACACCCTGTTAGATATCTGCCCCTCACTCTTCTGTTTTATGAAAGGTGTAGGAGTCCTGAGGGATGGACAGGCACACAGAAAAACATTTAGCAGAGAAAAGGATAAGAAATTTAGAGATTTGCTGCAATGAAAATAAAACCCAAGAGTCCTAAGACACAGGGTGCCAACACACCCTCATTTGCCCAAGGGAGTCCTGGTAAATGCCTATCCTTTCGGCATCCCGTGCAGTTTAACATTTGCCCCAGATTTTACTTTGATTATTATTTTGAACAAAGTGTCATTATTAATTGTTGCATTAAACCGAGAGGGGCTGGTAGACCCCTCATTGTGTTCATTCCAGCTCCTGCCAAGGTCTTCTCCAGCTGTGTGTGAGATGCAAGTTCAGTGAACAGAATTCTCAGTGTAACTTTCCATTAAGGCTGAAAGGCTACCCAGGAGCTGACCTGACTCTGTTTTCCCACTTTGTTCCAGATGCTAGGTAACTGACACTCCTTCCCAAGTGCAGCGTGCAATGTCCTTGCTGCCGAGGCACAGTGTCCTCAGCTGTGAGCCCTGGAGTTCATGAACTCCTCCTGGTCTCTGGTGGCCATGAGGAGCCTCTATGCTGCTGCTCCTACTGGCTACCTGTGCGTGGCCACCTCTCGGGCCCACGGGGTACAGCTAGCCACCGTGATGTCTGCTGGCAGGCTCTCTCAGAACTGTAGGACACTAGAGTGTCTGTGTAGAGCAGAATAGCCGTCTCATGCAGGAAACAGAGTCTGAGCAGCCCTGCCACAGAACACAGAATGCTCTTGCGATAGTGGTACTGCCATTTATTATCATTTAAATCCACAACATTAATTTTATTGTTTGGTAACATTTTCATTTCAAAATAAACCCTTTGGGTAGCAGTGAGCTCCGAAAACAAAAGTGCATGCTTAATGAAAAATTCATTACTCAGTTTCTTATCAAAAGTTGATGAACTTGCACAAAATGTTTACCGACATATTCCATCCACTGTGACAAATGCCTCCATGAAAACCAGAAGACAAAATTTGCTAACAAAACATCAGCATCTAATTTTAAAAAGTAGTAGTTATTTTAAGAAGACTGGTAGCTGATGAATCTTCAGAAGGTGGGTTTACAAATCCCTCTGCAAAGCATGATTTTTCATTTACATCAAATGATTTTTAAAATAAATGTCATGCTTTTTTTTTAAATTCCAAGTCTTCTTATGCATGTGCAAAATGTGAAGTGTTTGCAGTTAACAGGTTGGCACTTTCAGCAATAGAAAAACTGCAAAGTTCAAGGCTATCAATTTTATTAGTGCTGTGAGATGCTTCGCAGAGAAACTCAGTTAATTCTGATAATTGGTTCAAATTTTTACTTCCATTGGAGGAAATGAAAGTAAAGTTTCTAGAAGTTTATTCTGAAGAAGGTGTAATATTTGATCTTATTGTTAACACTAGTGTCAAATTCATTTTGAAAATAAACTTTAGTGTAACCGTGAAGATTAGTTTTTTTTTCATTTTTTAACGTTTTATTTGTTTTTGACAGAGAGAGAGACACACACATACAGAGTGCAAATGAGGGAGGGGCAGAGATAGAGGGAGACACAGAATCTGAAGCAGGCTCCAGGCTCTGAGCTGTCACCACAGAGCCCAATGTGGGTCTTGAGACCCATAAACTGTAAGAACATGACCCGAGCCAAAGTCAGTCGCTTAACTGGCTGAACCACCCAGACACCCCATATGATTAGTTTTTATAGTGAGAATATACATTCAAATTTTCGTGAAGCATAGCTTCTCGGTGAAAGCAACGTTATTACACAATTACAAGAAACTTACGGTGCAGAAATAAGTCCGAGATTGGTTTTGGTGTTCATATAATTGAAACTTTCCTTCCACTGAGCTGCAATGTTAGATCAATTAAAACAAACGTTGCATTGGTTTCAATTCACAAATACTTTTGTATATCCTGTTAGAATAATTGAACCACAAAATTTTTGTGATGAACCTGATAGTGAATATTAAAAAAAAAAAACTTTACTGTCTCAATATGCACTTTCTCTTTGCTGCCATTCATCTTTGCTGACTTGTTAAAGATTTTGCCCCCTTGAAGAACTATTTTTGTAGATCATCCTACATGTTTTGCAGTGGTATTGAACTTCGTTCGTAAACACATTTGTAAGTTTTGGTTGTGTTTCATTTAACATCTGTTGGATAACTTGACGCCAGTTTTCCCAAGAAGGGAGTGTTCAAAAACTCCATTTTAAAGCTTTTAACCCATTGTGGTTATTGAAAACAATGCCTACAAATAGGAAGAACAAAATTTATTCCTATAACAGAAAGGAAAAAAGTGAACACATTAAATGTGAAGAGCTCCAAAAGTATAAAAAATTTTTGTTGCAAAATTATAATTGCTCCTTGGAATATCTTTACCAATTAGAAAAATCTTTTGATACATTTTTATTTTATTTTATTTTTTTTAATGTTTATTTTTGAGAGAGAATGAGACAGAGGGTGAGTGGGGGAGGGGCAGAGAGAGAGGAGACACAGAATCCAAAGCAGCCTCCAGCTCTGAGCTGTTAGCGCAGAGCCTGACGCGGGGCTCAAACCCACAAACCGTAAGATCATGACCCGAGCCGTAAGTTGGATGCTTCACCAACTGAGCCACTGAGGCACTCTTGACGGCGTTTTCTTGCTGGATGGAGGGAAATGGAAAAGCCTGTGCTTGAGAACCATAGACACAACTTATTTGAAGAGTTTTTCCCTCAAAAAATATCTGTGAAAGATAAGTACTTGGGAGATTAAAAGACAATATCTGTGAAAATATTTGGGCTAAATATTTATGCATTTTAATATGAAAAATAGAGAATATTTGCTAGTAGAATTTGCTCTGAACTTACAAGACACCATAGTAACTTGAGAAAAGTTATTTTTCTCAATTAAAAAATAATATAATCTACAAAGAAGATTCAATTGAGGATGTCAACAGTTTCAAATTTATTAACAATAAAATGCAACGTTAGAACTTTCCAGTATGTAGTACTTCAAAAGCTTGAAAAAGGCAACTTTGAAGATTATATGCAATTTTATGAAACAAAAAGATTAAAAAATAAATCTGTGTTAAAAAAATTCCTTTAGGAAAATACCATGACATAATAATATTAGAAATAAATGTGACTAAAAAAACCATGAAAATATATGAATATATGCCAAGCACCATTATTCTGCTAATGGTATTGTTTAATATTTGGATAATAGATTGAACAAAATAAATTATTTCTAGTTTGCTTTAATGAGCACAGATGTATTTATTTGGTGGCAATAATTTCATTTTTGAAAATAGGTTTTAAATAAAACTATTTTATAATTCCACCAAGACAAATAAAATCAATAAATTAATATTTTAATTTAATATTTTAAAGTACAGAATTTTGATTGTTCCTAACACTCCTTTTAACTCTCAAAAATGCCCTCATTCAGTTGATAAATTATGTGAACTCCCCCCCCAATATAATAATAGAAATAAATGCTGAAGAAATACTCACCAAGAAGAGAGAAGAAATGGATCAAAGAGTTAGAGAGTAGAGGGAGGGGAACAGAAAGGAAATCCACAGAAGGAGGAGAGGTAGGTAGGGAGACAGGAAAGGAGGTGGAAAGCCCCAGGGGAGCTGGGGGGATAGAACATTGCTCAAGAGAAAATCCATCCTAGGGACCATACAGACCAGGAGAATCTCAAATATTGGTCAGATTTTTGCCAACTGCTGTCAGTTTTCCATATGTGTCCTACCTTGTTTTTTTGCCCTTCCCCTCATTCAAATGGAAGTGACCCCACACGCAAGTCAGCTAATGTAGTCTACTGTTATCTGATACAGTTCCACCCAAGAGTATCCAAGAGAGCTGGGTACACCAGGGTATACACCTGAGATGAGGGTGGACAAGAGGGAGGAGGCAGTAGTGAAACCCTGAAAATGGCCCCATGGCTTCATGATATAGATCCCGCTGCTGGTAAATACCCATCCCTGTTTCTGAAAGAAATAATTGACCAGCTAGAAAGATAGTGCTGTCAGTTGTTGATTCTTCCATTCACTGATTTATCTCTTACTCATCTGTTCAACCATTCATTAATGCATTAACTCAATCAACCAAGAAACATGTGTTGATTACTTACAATGTGCCAAGCACCTTGTTAGGCATTGGTAGGCCAGAAAATGGAATAGGGCAAAACTCAAAGGTGTGCATAGCTTTTAGTTCCATAGAATGTCAAGGAAGCTGCAGGCTAGAGTGGCGGTATGTTGGAGGCCTGTAGGGCACCCAGAACGAGCATCTGCTTATAGGGGTATATCAGGGAGGATTATGCCAGTTTCTGCAATTAAAAATAAGCTTCCTTCTCCTCCCTCTCTTCCTCTTCCTCCTTCCTTTCCTCCTCCTCCCTCTCTTCCTCATCCTCCCTCTCTTCTTCCTCCTCTGCTGCCTCATCATCCCCACCCTCCTACCCCTTGTTGTCTTACCTGGATGGGTTTTATGTCAGAGCATAAGCCACTGCTTTTTGCTCTTGATATTTTTAATAGTAAAAGAAGAGCAATAACACAGATCCTGAGGAATGATTCTCTTTGCTCCCTTGGTGTGCTTTCCAACTGTTGTTTCATTCCTGTCTAGTCTCAGACAGTGTCCTGGAAAAACTTTTAGGACCCAGTAGCTGTTTCCTGTTCCAGGTTCCTTGTGTGTTGTTTCTGGGCACAGAAACAAATCCAATTCAAGCAAATAATGCTGTCATCAGGATCTTGTGCAGGCGTTGGAGGGGGGAAGCCTGGCCAATGGAGTGCTATGTTTAAAATATCTTGAGATCTTCAGAAACATTTGTTTTTGTTCAGAAGTGTTCATTTGATGTTTCCCTGACCCACGCAGTTTCCCTATGGGCTTAAGCTCCCATTTGTTAAAGAAACAGATGGGAAAACCAGTTCAATTTGTGTTTGTTTTAGCATTTAAGACAGCTTACCATGAGTTGGTAGAGTTTGGACATTGCAGATAGTGACACATTATATTTAGCAGGCATGCAAGGGAACGGAATCATGTGACCAATCTAGAGGAGTAGAAGCAGGGACCTGCCCAATTCCATGGAATAAATCATTGGTGACACTAGGAGTATAATCCCGTGATTCTGCTGTGGAGTCATTTAACTCGAGTGGGATGTTCTAAGGTAGACCAGGAGAATCTCAAGTGTCGGGCAGATTTTTCCAACTGCCATATTGGTTTCACATAGATATCCTACCTTATTTATACTCTTCTCCCCATTCAAATAGAAGTGACCCCATGCCTAAGTTAGTGAATGTAGGGTATTGTTATCTGATACAGTTCCACCCATGGGTACCCAAGAGAGCTGAGGAGTACCCAACCCACAGGGATGGCCCCTGTCATAGTCAGGGTCCCGGCAAGGAAAAGACAGCTTGCTCAACATGTTAATTTAATGAAGAGAGTTTAATAAGAGTTTAATAATGGAACTAGTTTCAAAGGTGAAAGGGTGAAGGGAACTGACAAAGGATGATGAAGAACCTCAGAGAACTGAGGTGGTAACAGAAGGAACAGCATTTCTGGCCTCTGCTGAGACCTGTGGCTGCGGGGAGTTGTGGCCACAGGTAGAGGGATGCAGCCACTGCCAAAACCATGGCAAGGCAGGGAGGGGATCAGAGTAGCCAATACCCCAACCTCTGACCTCCTTCTGGGCCTTCCCATTGGTTAAACACAACCGTAATCTGGAGGACAAGCCAATCCGGGTGATGAGTCTGTAGAGGTTAGTCTCCCAGGACACAGAGCAGAGTGGAGAGAGAGGGAGGATGTTAGGTGCATCTGGAGGGGCAAATAGAATAACCAGCACACCCTGTACTTTTAGAATACCCTCTTGACTCAGGCAACTATGATTCGTTTAAAATACCGTATGCTATTTCTCCCATTGCTGGCAGACATAGAGAATGTGCCCTTTGAATGTGATGGAGCTTCTGGCAACAAACTAGATTTGTAACTCCATCTGAATGCACACTGGGGACAACAGCCTAGCAGCCAGCTAAAGTTGACTTCATATTGTACCACCATGGGCAAGATTACCCAAGAGCTATTTCTTTGAGACTTTAGGTTTGCCATTTTTTAGAGATTTAAAAAATAGAGTCCTGAAGTAAGAGTCAGAAAGCCTGTTCCAGTTGGCTGTGGGTAATCCGCTCTGGGTGTTTTCTCATCTGTGAAATGAGGAAATTGGGTTAAAAGCTGGCTTAAACCTCTGTTGCCTCTAACATTTGGTAGGACTTTAAATCAAAACCAAAAGACTACTTGGGAGGAATGATACATGTATGCAGGGGAATGTCTGAGCATCCTCAGATGTGAGTGTATGAAGAAGAAAGGGGAGGTCCTTCTAAATGCTCAGGTCACTGGACTGGTTGGGCATCACACTGTCGGAACCAGGAGGTGGGTAGGTGATTTCTCACCAAGAAGCAGGCTAGCTCACATGATAAGAAGGCTAGATGCTCACAGATGCCTCAGCTTGCTGCAGGGTCTTTCCCAGGCCAAGACTAAGCATAGTCAGACAACTTCTTAACTCTGTCCTTCTCCACCCAGAAGGACAGAGACTTTTGAGTCTTCCTTCAGTGAGATCCTGCCAAGGGAGACTTAGCAAAATGCCTTTAGTTCCCTCTAGCTTAGTCTCCAGGCGTATCAGAACCTTAAAGGGTCCCCTGAGATCTCCTTTTCCCACCATTAGTCAAGTCAGTTGAACCTGTAGTAAGGGGTAAACCTGAGGACAAAGGAAATTTAGAAAGGCAGTCATGAAGTGGATATCTGTCTTGTCCACCTGTAACAGCTATAGGGTGTGAATGGCTTACCTTGGCCTATCTCTTTGCCTGTGATTTAGACTTGTAAGTTTCCCAGTGGTCAGAATGAGCCTGCAGAAGGAGGCTGCTGTGCCACACCCACCACTTTTTTAAGAACAGCCTCCCAAAGCAGCCCCAGTTACACATCCAAAAAGCAATCAAGATTCCTACATGTCCCAGTTAATTGTTGACTATGATAATGTATCTTGTTATCAGTTTTTCTTTAATGAATTTCCCAATTGATGTCATTAGGCATTAGGTGCTACATTGCTCCCACTAAGAAGAAATGTTTAAGGAAACTACACAAGGGTCCGCGTTCTGAATCAGACCTGAATGCCATCCTTAGCAATCATGAACCATGCTATGGAATCACGTTCTTACTGATGTGCTTCTGTTAGTTTCTTTGGCTTCTGAGAATATGGTTTTTTGAGGATTGAATTTGAAGCTATAAGAACGTGCTCATTCAAAAAAGGGGGCAAAGGCTTTGAATTCTAAGAAATTCACTGAATCCCATAGGAAACACATAGCCATGATGAGAAATAGATAAACAATCTCAGTTTGTCAGCACCCTGTGTAGGGAATTAAACTTACAACTTCCATGTTAATGACACTCTCACATTTAATTTCCTGTGTGCCACACTGAAAATACATCTGTTGAAAGTGGAATTTCGGTCCGCGGAGCTGTCTTATTAAGTGACTGTGTGTGAGGTTGTACCTGTCAAAACAAGATTCTAGAAGCTCATTTAGGACTATTATTTGGGGGGGGGGGTGGTATATAGAGGAATTTGTACCATGTAGTACTATGATTATTTTCTCAGTGTCATTATTGGTATTAATAAATGGTTACTTATTAGCACTAAGCATTAATTATTCATATTAATAAGAGATGTATAGAGCACTAGTAGCCTGTTCTCTGCTATGTTCCACAGGGGCCATTATAGATCATCAGCTTAGGGGATGACATGGTAAACATGATGGCAGATGTAGACCAACCAGCAAGTAATAGGCCTGGAGTCCTGTCAGGTAGTGTCTCGGTACAAGGCCAAACTTCCTCTGGCCTCCAGACAGGCTTGCATAAGTAGACCATGCATTTAGGCTCCCATGGAGATAGCAAAAATGCATATTCTCTGTAGGAGTAATGCAAGAGTCAAACTCTCTGCTCAAAGTCAAGTGTGCCCCAAAGACGGCAGCGTCAGCATCACCTGGGAACTGATTCAAATGTGGTCTCAGGCCTATCCTGGACCTTGTGAAGAACAATCTTGTAGCTAATCACAAGGTGACAGACATGCACATTAAAGTTTGAGGACCACTGCTCTAGATTCTAGTGATTCCCTCACTTTGCTGCATGTCAGAGTCCTGTTGGAAGTTTTGAAAAATCTCAATGCCTGGGCTTTACCCCAGATTAATGAAGTCAGAATCTTGGAGGTTGTGACTAGGCATTAGCATGTTTTCAAAAGCCCTAAGTGATTTCAGTGGGTAGTCAACTTTGAGAACTCTGATCAAGAAGACTGTGACACTAGACTGACTTAAAATCCTTGTTTTCCCCTCCAGGTGAGATCACCTGTTTAGAACTCCTTTGCTCTCAGTCACCCTTTATGCTTTGCAAGGTTTCAGTTATCAGATGGAGGTAGCGGGTCTGATAGGTGGGAGAGACTGGGCAGACTTTGTCTGTGTCCCCATACACTTTGCCAGTGGCCGCTGAGGATGAAGGAAGCCCTCATCAGTCTTTTCCACTTAGGTAAACTTCCATTTCTTATTTCTAACATGATGGTGGCAATACCTACCTCACACTTTGGTTATTAACCTCTACAGCATTTATTATAAAGTTTCTTATTTTTTTTCTCCTCCTCACATATGATCAGGATGGAAAGGAGACCATTGTCACGGAGGTCAGTTGAGAAGGTCAGAGCTGACCCTATGGGAAGGCAGAGACAATAGAGAAGTATAGACTTGTGATTGGAGCATTCTAGAGAAACATTTTCCCCGCTTTTGAGAGACACTGTTAGTTGTCCTCACAAATCTTTTCTCCCTTTTTTCATAGTAATAGAATTTCTCTGTTGGACATATTGCTGCTGAAAATTAGGACTACATTTCCCAATCACCCTTGCAACTAAGTGTAAACATGCAACTCAGCTTGCATATCTGTTTCCAGAAATCTTCCTTAAGAAATAGCTTGGGCCTGCTGTTGTGTTCCTTCATCTTTGTTCCTGCCATCATCTTGCTGCTTGAAATAGAGGTCAAGCCACCTGGACCTTGAAGGTGGGGAACGGGCACTATCTCTTAGGGGTGTTGGAGCAGTGAGCTGGAAAAGACCAGCATTCTTGAAATGTCTGAGGTGCAGAGTCATGGGCACCATGACTCTGGGTTTTATTCATGTGATCATGAAATGAACTTTCTACTTGTTTACCTCAGTTGTTCTTTCATGTCTGACATTTGCACCTGACTCTAATCTCAACTGGTATACCCATCTACAGTTTCTTCTCTACTGGCCAAAATTCCATGTCTGCAGATTTATTTCCTTGATTGTTAAAGACTTGTATTACTCATGAGAAAAGATATGATAACATGTAGATTCCATAGCATGGGTTCATAGCTTAAATCTTTATAAACAACATTCTTAGCAGGTTGTCTTGTGCTGGAAAAGTGTGTGGGGTGCTGAAAGGCAAGGAGAAACCATTGAAGAAACTTTAGCCTTTCACTATTCAGCCAACTACTTTTGGAGACAACTTATCTTGAGATATGAATTGATTCACTTGGATACTGTTACCTGTTTTTTTCCCTAATTTTTTGTTAAAGTTTGCAAACACATAAAGTTGAAAAAAACTGCTTGCGGTGAATACCCATACACTCGCCATCTGTATCCAACCATAACATTGGAGCATGCTTGTTTTATCTCAGTCCATCTATTTGTCCCTTTGCCCATCCTTTAGTCCATCTTTTTTTTGCTTGTTTTATTTCAAAGTAAGCTGCAAGCATCAGTATACTTTCTCCTAACTCCTTCCCTCTTACCTAAATTTTGTTCATTTTTACACCTTCTCTGTTTCTGTTCAAGCCCTCTTCTCTGCAAGGAAAGAAGGCAGGAGCTCCAAGGTCAAGAATTAGGACCTCGAAAGCTGCAGAAGATTTCTCTCGACTCATCCAACACCTGATGTTACAAGGCAGTTAATGGAAGGTGGAGATGTTGTCCTTCTGGAGATATTTTGCCTCCTCATTCTCTACTCTTAAATTTGTTCTGAGATTGTTCTTTAGGTTTTCTTGAGCCCCATAGGTCTCCCTCTTTGCCTGACTCCTGCCATTTACTTACATGTCTTATTAAGGCACAGAGATCATTCCTCCTTAGCCAGAATCTTCTCCATTATCTTCAACTAGATCTTCCTCCATAAACTCTGCACTGAAACCTGCCTCCCTTTGTCCCATTCATAGGGTATCTGCCCAGTCGTTCTGTAGCTCTCAGGTCCTACCCATGTCACTCTAGAAGATCAGTTCACCTCTCCTTTGCTCAAAGCTCATGTTTCACTCTTTGCTTCCTATCTTAGTGCTTCCTGCGGTTGCAACTCTGTCTTCATTGGAGCCTCAGTCTCCTAAGCATCCTCCCTCCCACTCTTCAGAAACCCCAGAATATCAGACCTCCAGGAGCTGAAGTGGGAATGAGGAATTCAGGATTTGCTCTTGGAGTTTTCTGGTAACAAGATAGGTACCTAGAGGGATTAGTTTGATAAAAGCTGACTCTGTTTGAGAACTCCAAATGTGCCAGGCACTTTGCATGCACGTATATTACGTCATTTTATCCTAGCAATCACACTTTGAGGTAGGTACTTTTATTTTTCTTCCTTTTTATGCATGAAGAGGCACAGAGAATTTAAGTAACTGGCCCTTGTTTGCACAGCTAATAAAAGTCTTGCAGGAGATTTTTTTGTTTGTTTGCTTATTTGTTTGTTTGTAGCATGGATGCTCAGGTAGGAAAGGATGATTTTTGTGGGGGATTTGGGCCTAGTGTCTTGGAGGGCTACACTTACATTTATCTTTTCATATTGCATGGGTTTTGTTTGTTTCTCAAGGCAACATTTTTCAGACTAGAATCTTAAGACCCCAAAAGTTCATGAATATTCTTGTGTTTTACTACATTTTGTTTCAAAGGGCTCTGTGCATCCTTCCAGTTTGAGAAACACTGGCCTGAGGCCAGGGGTGTGGTCTCTTCCTCCCAGTATGTCTTCTCCTTGTCATGGCCCCAGACTTAACCCAGGCCATGTAGTAGCTCTGTTCCTAAACTTTGTTTCGCAGTCCATTTGGAATAATTTTCTTATCCATCTCATCTGTATGTTGGGCTAGAAGTGGAGCCAAGAAAAGAGAGAAGGACTCAGAAGGGAAGAGAAGAGAAGGGAGAAGTTGTATTCCAAGTGGGGGCAAGTCATAGCAAAGGCCCAGAGGCAGGAATTTTCTGGAGCATTCTGGAATAGTGGTGAAACTTACCACCTGTGGTTACAGGGCTGAAGGTAATATCTGCATTAAGGTATGTGGGCAACTTACCTGTAGAGCCTTGAATACCAAGTTATGAAGTCTGGACAATGCTGTTGGCATTGGGGAGCCAGAGAGGGAATGGATGAGGAGGACCCTGTTCAGATTACAGTCTCCAGAGAACCTCAGAGGAGACAGGACGAACCTGGAGGAGACATACAAGGCAGCTTCCCACATGGGAGGAAGTGAGGTGAGGAGTGGACAGGGCTGTTCCAGCCACCAGGACATGTCTAGCCAACCAGGAGCCACATGGGAGAGGAGGCCCTCTGGTTCTGTCCCTGAAACTGAAGGAAGGAGAACGCAACCACAGAAGATCCTCCGCTCTCAGACCTTAAATACAGTTTTTGGTTCATCTTTTTCTGAAAGAAAATTGTTTAATTCTGCTTTTTGAGCTGCCCTTGGCTTCAGTACAGCATAAGCTGAAAAGAGAGAAAATAACTATTAACCCAGAGTATTGAAATCAGAGAAATGCAGTGAATAGTTCTCCATGTTTCTTGCAAGTCCTGGAACTCTCCTCACTGCTCTTGCCTGTGCTGGAAGACCAAGAACAGCCGAGTTCCGTGATCTAGTGAACATGCTGCCCTCTTGCATGTTCACATCCAGCCCTGCCTGCCCCTAGGAAGGCAAGAGCCCCCACTCTGGCACAGCCTCAGCAGCCCCCCATTATGTCATCATGGGTATGCTCCCACCTCCCCAAGAACCTGAACAAAACCAAGAGAGCTGTGGTCTTCTATGGCCAAGGGACGTGCTGGAAAAGCAAACTTTCCCATGTGGACAAAGGAAAGACAAGGAGAGAGGGACCCAGAGGCAGGTCAGGGACTAAGTTGGTCCCCAAGCCCCTTGGCGTGACCGAGCCCCAGCACAGCTGTGACATTAGCAGCCGGCATTTGAGGCACAATAATAATTCTTCAGATCAAAGCAGCTCTGTCTTTAGACAATTATAGTAAAATTGAAGCTCTCCTCTAAAAGAAACACATGCTCTTGTTGTGTTTCCCCCCTCCCCCTCCTTATTTTATTCTTTATGAACAAATTGGTTTTCAGGGCTATAGAAAGAACCGATTGGAAGCTTAAATTCTCACTGTCTGCCCAGGGGTGGATTCGCAGGGGTGAACATGGAACATCTGAAAGCTGATTTTTTTTTTTTAAATTGATATCCAAGAATAAAAGAGAGAATGGTAGGAGAAGCTGATCAGGAATGAATAAAGTCTCCTTTTAAGCTGAAATAACCCCCTCCCCCCATCTTCCCTCCAGAAAAGCCGGACTGTAATTGCTTGCAATCACTCGGCACAAATTGTCTGCTCGTATTTGCTTTTTAATTTTGTATAATCTGGTCCATTTCGCTCTCTCTGCCTTTGAGCTTAACCTCTCTCTTTCTCTCTCTCTTCCTCTTATTCCTTCTCTCTTCCTCTCTCTCTTTAATTCTTCAGGGCTGTTCGAAAAATTAGTAATAATTCCCAATGATATTTGATGGCCTTTACCAAGCAAAGGCACTCAGAGAAAAGAAAAATACACACACACACACACACACACACACACACACACACATATACACAGAATGGAATGGATCTGGGCTGCATCTGCTTAAATGTTAATTTCTGCATTCAAAGTATTGTTTATTTTAGTGTATTAATACAGTTTCATAAGGCATGGTAGATATTTTAATTAAAAAATGGACTGACCCCAAAATGGGCAAAGATAAAGCCAGAACAAGAGAGGTGATTTATCAGAGTAACTATGCACCATTTTCTTGTAGTTGTAAACAGGCTTATGTCTCTTGGCCCCATAGATCCCCACTTACTCTCGCCAGTGGGCATGCCTCTACCCAGCATGTCGCAGTGTCCATTCTGCCCTCTCACCGACCAGCGTTTGCCCTTGTTCTGCTGCTTGTGCTTTACTTGTGTGGGGTCCAGTGATTCTGGAAGGAGATGCATCACTTGGTTCTGCTTACTTTCCAACTATATAAAAGGTGATTGGGAGGTGAGGGGTCATTTAGACGGAGCAATGTCCAGAGGGAAAGTCCTCAATGGGCAGAGAAAAGAAAAAAAAAAGAAAATGATGTGGGTGTGAAGAGAAAGTAAACAAGATGAAAAGCACAGGTTATACCAGAAGCCATGGACGTGACTAAGACTCAAATAGAGGCCTTTTGTCAGCACCATATGTTCTGGTCTTCTGAGAGAGACATCAGATACCAAAAAAAGGAACTTCAGTTGAGCAATGTGGCCAAGAGTTTGATTTCTGTCCTATTTCTGATCCTTACTGTGTGATTGTTTATAGCTTACTTAACTTCTCTGTATTTCTGTTTCCTTTTCTGTATAATTGGGATGGCAATAGAGCCTTCCTTATGGAGTTGCTTACATGAAGTATCAAATTTAAAATGTATAGCAGGTGCTTGGCATATTCTAAATGCTCAGTAACTAGTAACAATTATTATCATTATTTCAGTTTAATATCAAATTACTTAAGATATCAGGATCCAATCAGGGATACAGATAAGAATGTCATGAAATAAAGAATTTATTATAGGCATTAGAACTTGCATACCTATGGAAGAAGCTGAGGTAGTGAGATCTGGAAGGAGGGTTAGAGAAACAGAGAAAAATTTCACTGCAGAATTCTACTAAATGTTTAAAGAATTAACATCAATTCTACATAATTTCACCCAGAAAGAAGAAAAAGAAAAAATACTTCCCATATTATTTTATGAAGTTGATAGTATCCTGATACCAACATTAAGACTAAGACAGTACCAAAAAAAAAAAAAGGAAAACTACAGACCAATGTACCTCATGAACATAGATGCAAAAATCTTTAACACAATGTTAGCAAATACATTTCAGTGATGCATAAAGAGAATTTTATATCATAGCTAAGCAGGATTTATTCTAGGAATGCAAAAATGTTTATATATTCAAAAACCAAACAATATAATCCACCATATTAACAGGCTAAAGAAGAATTGCATGATTATATCAACTGATGCAGAGGAAACATCTGACAAAATTCAATACCCGTTCATGATAAAAAATGTTCAGAAAAATAGGAATAGAGAAGAACTTACTCAACTTTATAAAGAGTACCTACAGCAAACATTATAAAAGTTGAAAGACTGAATGTTTTCTCTCAAAGATGAGGAATAAGGCAAGGATGTCCACTCTCACCATTCCTGTTCCAAACAGGGCTATAAGTTCAAGTCAGTGCAGTAAAGGCAATGAAAAAAATCGAAGGCACACAGGTCAGAAATGAAGAAATAAAATGATCTTCATTTGTATAAAACATGATTGTCACCAGAGAAAATTCCTAGGACTCTACAAAAATTAGTAATAAAACCTTCTAGAATGAATAAGTTTAACAGAGTCATAGCACACAAGATATACAGACAAGAATCAACTGTATTTCTATATACTAGCAATGAACACATGAAAATGAAAATTAAAAATACAATGCTATTTAATAGCTTGAAAAAAGAATGCTTAGGTGTAAATCTAACAAAACACGTATATCTTCTTTGTTCAAAACTACAAATTCTGATAAGAGAAATCAAAGAAGACCCAAATAAATGGAGAGAAGTACTATGTTCATGGTTTGGAACCTTCAACATAGTAAAGATGTCAATTTTCCCTGCATTAATATATTCCTCAGTGTAATTCCTGTAAAAATTCCAGCAAGATATTTTTGTAAATAGAAGCAGGGTTGTTCAAAAATTTACATGAAAATTCACAGGAACTAGAATAGCTAAAACTGTTTTTGAAAAAGAACGAATATGTGGGAGGAAATCGATCTACCCAATTTAAAGACTTCTTATCTGGTTACAGTAATCAATGCCGTGTGTACTGTCACACAGATCAATGGAGAAGAACAGAGTACCCAGAAATAGAACCACATAAATATGCTGAAATGATTTTTGACAAAGATATAAAGGCAATTCAATGGAAGAAAGATGGCCTTGCAGCAAATGTTTCTGGCACAATTGGATATCCATGGGCAAATCAAAAAACCTTCAGCCTAAGTTCACAAAATATACAAAAATTAATTCAAAGTGGATTGCAGAGTTAAGTATAAATCATAAAAATCTAAAACTATTAGAAAAAATGTTTAGGATCTAGGACTAGGAAAGATTTTTTTTTTAAGTTTATTTTATTTATTTATTTTAAGAGACAGCATGCTCAGAGGAGCAGGGGAGGAGCAGAGCGAGAGGGAGAGAGAGAATCCCAAGCAGACTGTCAGTGCAGAGCCTGAGGTAGGGTTCAAACTCACAAACCGTGAGATCATGACCTGAGCCAAAATCAAGAGGCAGACACTTAACCAACTGAGCCACCCAGACATCCCTAGGAAAGATTCCTTAGAGTTGAAACTAAAAGCCCAATCTATGTAAGGAAAACTTGATAAACTGCCTTGACAAAATTAACTCTTGCAATGTGAAAGATCTTTTTAGGAGGATGAAATAATAAGCTACAGACTGGAAGAAACTATTTGCAAACCTCATATCCAACAAAGGACTAGTTCTAGGCTATATAAAAACTTTTAAAACTTAAAAACAAAAAGCAAAAAAAAATAAAAATAAAATAAGCAAATAATCCAATTAGAAAATGGCAAATGACATGAAGAGTCATTTCACCAAATATGATATACAAATAGCAAATAGGTCCATGGAAAGATGTTCAACATCATTAGCTCTTTGGAAATACCATGCTATCATTACACACTTATTAGATGGGATGAAAAAAAAGAAAGTGACAACACCAAATACTGGTGGGGATGCAGAGAAATCAAATTACTCATCCATTGCTTGTGGGAATGTAAAATGATGCAACTGTTCTAGCAAAGAGTTTGGGAGTTTCTTAAAAACTGAACATGTAAGGGCGCCTGGGTGGCTCAGTCGGTTAAGCATCCGACTTCAGCTCAGGTCACGATCTCGCGGTTTGTGAGTTCGAGCCCCGCGTCAGGCTCTGGGCTGATGGCTCAGAGCCTGGAGCCTGCTTCCGATTCTGTGTCTCCCTCTCTCTCTGACCCTCCCCCGTTCATGCTCTGTCTCTCTCTGTCCCAAAAATAAATAAACGTTAAAAAAAATTTTTTTAAAAACTGAACATGTAATTATACAACCCAGTGATGGTATTCCCAGATATTTCCACCAGAGAAAAGAATACCTGTATACCATGCAGGAATCTGTACGTGAATGTTTATAACAACTTTATTTGTAATAACAAAAAGCTGGAAACAACTAGATGTTTTACCTAGTGGTAAAATGAACAGTGGTACCACCATACTGTGGAATTCTACCCACAATAAAAGGAACAAACTATAGATATACACAGCACCTTGAATTAACCACCAGAGAATTATGCTGAATGGAAAAGCCAACCCCAAAGGTTACATACTGTATGTTTTTATTTATATAACATTCCTTAATTGGCAATGCATAAATGGAGAACAGATTTGTTGTTGCCAAGGATTAAGGAGAGAGTGGGGATGGGAGGGAAGGGGGTATGGCTATAAAAGGTCAATAGAAAAGACACCTGTGATTATGAAATGTTCTGTATCCCGGCTATATCAGTGTCAATATCCTGGCTATAATATTGTACTGTAGTTTTGGAAGATGATGTCATTGGAGGAAACTAGGTAAAGAGTACGTGTGATGTCTATGTATTATTTTTCCAACTGTGAGTGAATTGGCAATTATCTCAAAAAAGTTTAATAAATAAAAAAAACCCAAGAGCTCAAGGCATGCAGACTCTACAAACTTTTCCACATTTAAAATTGGGGCAATGTGGGTGGCTCAGTTGGTTTAGTGCTCGACTTCAGCTCAGGTCATGATCTCATGGTTCTTGAGTTCAAGCCCTGCGTTGGGCTCCATGCTGACAGCTCAGAGCCTGGAGCCTGCTTTGGATTCTGTGTCTCCCTGTCTCTCTGAGCCTTCCCTGCTCATGCTCTGTCTCTTTCTCTCTCTCAAAAATAAATAAACATAAAAAAATTAAAATAAAATTAACTTTTTGTATTTTCTTGACTCTAGTTTGGAGGAATTAACTTATTCAGTCGATCTCACATAAATGTGTATCCTGTCTTCTGCCCCAATCTTACTTACCCCATCAATAGGTAAATAAGTGAGGAGAAAAGGTGCTGCACAAGCAGATGGATGAGTTTGCTTGATTAGCTTCAGTAATTAAGCAGATGAGTTTCTTAGGCAAGTCAGTTGGAATACTCTACACTGGGATATTTATTCTACTTGTCATTGTAGGCAGATTTCAGTTGCTACTAATATGAAGCTTTATTGATATGTTTCAGTTATGTTGGATCCCTGATTATTTCAAGTAGGGAAAAAAACAGTTTACAGAAAGGTGATAAGAAATCATTTTAGGGGCACCTGGGTGGCTCAGTCAGTTAAGCGTCTGACTTCAGAATGGGTCATGATCTCAGGGCTAGTGAGTTCGAGCCTCGCGTCGGGCTCTGTGCTGACAGCTCAGAACCTGGAGCCTGCTTCGGACTCTGTGTGTCTGTCTCTCTCTGCCCCTCCTCCTTTCATTCTCTCTCTCCTCTCTTTCTCTTTCTCTCTCAGAAATAAATATTAAAAAAAAAAAGAGATCATCTTAATTTTTTTTTTTACTAAGGAAAAATATCATACAAAATATTGAGAGATGAAGGCTGGGGTGAGCAACAGGGAGAAGTAGAGAGTAGGTAGGTAGTAGGTGATCAGTAGGTAGAGAGAGGTGATCAGCGCAGGACAAAAACCAAGAGAGTCAGAGAATCTTAGAGCTCAGGTAGAAGGATTTTACTTGTGTGTCTTAGGCAGCAGGTAACCACTGTGGGACTGAAATATATGTTTAAAGGGAAGAGAGAAGAAGAAAGAGGGGGGATAAGAACGTTAGAATGAGGGAGGGAGAGAGATTTCTTTAAGGATAAATTTTGTAGTTGACTAAAGAGGGGACAGGAAAAGGAAAACCAACAGCTATTACCAAAATAGGAAACTACTGGGGGGCAAGTGTTGTGATGATGCATGCCAAAATGGTTCAGGCACCTTTCTGTGAAGCCAGCCCATTGAAATGACAGAAAAACATTTTCAACAACAGAGCTCAAGTGCTCTCTTCTCCAAGTAGTGTTACAGTCCTCCCAGAAGTTAAAAGAGATGCATCCTTTCCTCCCAGAAGGAATGCAACTTCAACCAGGTTAACATGTCTCTCCTGAGCTAGGCTGTGTGCAAAGAACTTTCCGTGCATTATCTCTTTTAGGCATCACCATGAAGCAGGTATTACTCTCTCATTTTATAGGTGATGGAATGAGGTTCAGAGAGGTCACATAGCTCTTGCAAGGTCATCCTGCTAATAAGTAGCAGATCCACATGGAAGGAAACTTTCCAGCTCCCACAGTGCAATCAAAGCCAGGTGCTTCAGGGCTGCTACTGGTGGGAGAAACATTCTATGAAAGGAAAGGCCAGATCTCGTTGCCTCCATATTTGATGATCAGGATTTACACTCCCACTGGGGGTGTCTCATCATTACCTCTCGACCCACCAGGCTGGTTTCAAGGGAAATGCTATC
Source organism: Prionailurus viverrinus (assembly GCF_022837055.1). Lineage (NCBI taxonomy): Eukaryota > Metazoa > Chordata > Mammalia > Carnivora > Felidae > Prionailurus > Prionailurus viverrinus. The sequence continues at coordinate 16,827,616 of NC_062575.1, read as the reverse complement.
CCATGGAAGAAAACTGTTGGTTTCCTCAATAAAACTCCTCCCACATTAGAAGAGGACTATATTGGTTATCAGGGGGAGGGTACAGGAAGAGGGAGAAATGGGTCTTCTAGTCTACTCAAAAACACAAGCCACCCTCCATATGTGGTGGTCCCTCTTCATTTCTAACCCCAAGAAATCAGTGGACTCCATCCCTTCTGAATGTTATCTCTAGTCTGTCAGATCCTAGAGCCCACAATCCTTCCATTACACCACACTGACGGGAACTTACGGGGCCACACTCTGACTGCCATTCAAGTACTTTTGCCTGAAAGGTTATCACAAATTTAAAACGGAGGTAGGCAGAGAATTATCAATACTTCAAGTGTACGCATATGGTTTTCAGTAGTTGATGGTTAGTAGTTTTCTGTTAAATAAATAAATTATCAGATGCAGCTTGATTCAATCTTTCTATCCAGATAGAACATAGAATGACATCTGGATCCCATTCTCCAGGCCTTGGAGCAGCTCTTCATTCATTTCAAGGTTGTAATTTTCATTTTGATGTCAAGGCAGCTACTTTTAGAACTGAAACAGAAGAGATGAAAGCTTGTGATTCTTGAGTGCACCTGGTTTTTGTTGTTGTTGTTGTTGTTTTTACCATAGTTGGCTGTGGTCTTTTCTATCAGAACATATTGTCTTACGTTTCCACAGTTTTTAGCACTAAGTGTTCTGTGTCAAGAAAGTAACATTTGCCCAGGAGATTCTATTGTTTTGGATATTTTCTAGAGGATGTAGCCCCTGTGACACTTTGGTTTGTCTTTATCTTTTTGCTTTGTGTTGTATGGATGGTGATCTGTATAACCACATGGGCCTCCCTATGCTGCGGAAGATAAGGAAGGAAGGAAGGAAGGAAGGAAGGAAGGAAGGAAGGAAGGAAGGGAGGGAGGGAGGAATCTCTTTAATTTGGAAACTGATGCCTGTCTCTAGCTATTTTTAAAACTCAACAAATTGAGAAAGCTCTTTCTTTTCTTTTCTTTCCAGGGACTTGAAAAGGGAAATGAGGAGCAACTATAAAGTGTCTGTGTCTTATGACCCTGTCGGATTCTCAGGGAAATGAACGTATAGAAGGCTACAGGTCATCCTAGCAAAAGAGGCAACAGGCTTCTGACTCTTGAGGAAACCTCTGCCCGCCTGCCCTTCTCCCATTGATGGGAAGGCTCCTCCAGCATGCCAATATTTTCTGGACTTTTCAAAGTCAGCAAGTATGGCTTCCTGCATTGAGAGGTCTGAGTAGCCATTTTTCCCAGGTAAGTGATAACTTCTACTTCAGATTCTAAGAATTCTAAAGAATAAAAAATAAACAATGCAATGTGGTTTGGGAAAGGCCACCCATCGCCTGCGTGGTAGGGCATGTGTCTCAAGTGGCAGTGGCAATGAAGCCCCTACCAACCTAGATTAAAGGATTTCTCCTGTGTGTCCCCTCACACCTCCCCAAATCAAACATACTCCCTCTGTAAAAATAAATTTGGTACCTGCTTCTTAACAAACAAACCCTTTGAGGACAAAAAAAAATGCAATATTTAAAAAAAAAAGAAGAAAATTACATGTGTATTTTCTCCTGACACAGTTTTAAAAGCTGTTTGTAGCTGATTTACAATGCTCATAGTATTCAGCTTTTCATTTGAAATTCTAATAAGTGCTTTGAATGGGTTGGAGCTTGTTAGAAAGTAAAGGGAATGAAATGTCTTCATTGAATTGTGTGGTTTTACTGGCTTCCTCATGGATGTCCTAGCTCTCTCCTCACTGTCACCTTTCTTTCCATGGATTGTTGTTGAGTTGATATGGACAACGAAAGCAAATAAGGAGTCAAAGGATGACTGTGTAGAACCGTCATGTATGTTCCATTTTGACAGCCACCTAGGTCTCTATTTCCACCCCTTCATTTGCATATTCCTATAATGTGCAAATGAATTAGAAGAACCAGTTTTTTCCACTCTCCCAAGAAATTCTCCTCTAAAAATCCAAATATAAAGTCTCTGGGAAGTGTTTGCACCTCTCAGATCAGTGGTGCTATTTTTATGGACTAAATGTGGTCACCTGTGTTCTAAAAGCAATGTTGACTGACATGGAAACCAGGGCTATGTAGATCTTACTTCCTATCCATAGGCCATGCTGTAATTTTTATAAGCTACCCCATCTGTGATGGGCATCAAACATGCCATAATAATTTGAAAAGGCAGTTGGAATTTATAACAATAAAATTCCATTTCTAAATCATTTAAAAAATAAAAAGCATGTACTTGGCATCAGAGGTCTAATTCTCACTTGGTCTGACCTTGACAAAGATAAATTGAGGCCCAAGTTAGTATGCTATAGCAGCTTTTTTTTTTGTTTTTGTTTTTTGTTTTTGTTTTGTTTTGTTTTGTTTACTGCTTTATGTTCTAATATCCTTGCTTTCCCAACACTGTTATTATAAATGATGGGAAAATCTTGAATATTTGCATAACATTATAGAAGATTTGTGACTGAAAGGATACGATGTTACTTATGCAAACTATATATATCTTTTCTTGCGTGTTTGTAGTCACTTCTCACTCCTCTCCCTTAGCTGCACACCCCCTTTCTGGAGGATGACTTTCTAACTTGGAAAAAGAACTAGGAATTGTGAAGGGTTTGGGTGGGTTGAGGAATGAATAGAAGCTAAAAAAATTGAGACATGTGGATTGGCTCTTCTGACAAATTGGTTGTGTGAGGTGAGGTGAGAGAGGCTTGGTGTTTTGCTAACTAACCTGAGTAAAATTTCTGGAGAAAAAGCGGAATTCGGTAGGTCTAGTGGTCTCACTACTGTGTTCAGGGTTTCAAAGAACACATGTGAAATCCTTATATTTATTCCCTTGGGATTGTCATCAACTTCAAAATTCTGACTAATTTTACCGTCTGCTCTTGGCTTCAAAAATGCACCATCTTTATATCATCTGTAAAATAGTTTCTGGTTGTATAAGGTTGTCTGAATTTTCTCTCTAGAATAAAAGTAACAGGATCTGAGATGGCAGCAAAAGCGTAGTAGCATATTAAAGCCTCTTAGGATGTTCCAGTGTCTTCTGGTGCTTTACAAACCACCTCGAAATACAGTGGTGGAAAGCGATGAATTTATTATGCTCATGGGTTCTGTGGGTCAGGTATTTGGATAGGGCACAGTGGGGGTGCTGTGTTTCTCCGCAGTGTTGAGGGCTCAGCACTGATTAAATGAGAAGAGATTCTTGCCTATGTTGGATTCAACATCTGTGTCTTCATGTGACCATATTACTGGCACCTCTTCCGGTTGGAAAAATGTTTTACGTACCTCAGATTTCCTACGTGCATGAGACTCTTCAGTGTCTCACCGCCAGCTGGAAGAGTTCATTATATTTTTAATGTGATAAAAAATTTAAATAAAATAGTGATTTTTATATACAGTCGTTGATGAAAAATGTGTTTTTAAAGCAGTAAATTAAAATCTCATTAATATTTCAGTGAGAATATTTTGTGCTTATCTGTTTCATCTCTATTTTTGACCTATGGCTTAGAGTTCACAGCATGAAGGAGATGGTGAAATCTGTTCACCATAAAATGTTAATTATAAGTAAATTACAGCACAAACGTTCAATCAGCCACATTAATTCTATATAAAGTGAATTATTGTAGCAGAAAATTTTGAAATGTGACTGAATTTTGTAATCTTCAGTTTCCTTTTTCTACCTTTTACTCCAACTCTGATTCCCATGTGTTTATCCCAGAAACTCTTGAGATCTTTGTATAGAGTTGAGCTCATTCTACTCACTGTGTTTTGAAAGTTAAATACAGTGTGCACCGCCCCCCCCCCCCATCTCTGCAAATGATTCTGATTTGTATATAACTCTGTTTGCCCCATGGCAACTTAAATGAAATCTTTGATATTTTTCAAGCAGAGAGTTTGGCTTTTAAATGAAGGTGTTGGGTTTGTCATATGAAAGAGTTCTCTTCTAAAATGTGATCAAAATGTTCTCACATATGTCATTCATATATATATATATATATATATATATATATATATAATTGTCATTTTCTCTGGGATTTAGGTCTGTTTTAAAGTTGCAAACTTTTTTTTTTAATTGCTTTTATAACAAAAAACCAGTGGATCTTCCATCTGGAACCATCTTAGTCACAGAAAAATCCTAAGGGAATCAAAAATCTTACCCGAAGAGTAATAATAATTTAGAAAATGCTTAAATGCTCAAAACATCCAGACTGCATAAGGCTCATTCCTCAACTAAGTTGATTGTTCATTAAAAGCAAAAATATTGATGCTTCCCTGAGCAAGAATGGCTCTATATATTCATTTTGTAATCAGAAATAGGGATGCTGCTCAGTATTAATAGTGCAGTGACTAGATGCCATTAGGTACTGCATTCAAAAGAAGACATAGATTTTGCAAAGTACTAGGGGGCATTACTTTTCATTACTTGGTACAACTAACAGCCAACTGAATTTAAATTAGCCTGAAAGAATTACATAGTAATGGTTTCCAACTCCTACTTGTCTTCAGGTCTAAAGTATGTGATGGATCTAATATGCCACTTTCGACTTATCAGGGTCTAGTATATCCTAGTGGATCTAGAATGTTTATGTTGAAAATTTGGATCCCATTTCAGACCCCTAAGACAGAAGCTGCCAACTGTCTCCTGGTCTCATCTCACCCCCTCTGCTAACATTATTGCTTAGGTATCTACTCTGTAACCGCAAGAGAACTTCATGACTTAATGGAAAATAAAGAATGGCACATGCATTGTTACCTACCAATGTCTGGCTTGTGTATTAAGGATCAGTGTTCGCATTAGTTGAAGGTAGAGTCTTTGTTCCCTCAGATAAGCCATTCCATTTAACGCTCATTAACTCAACAGAAGGCTGAAGCATCCAAGAACAATGGAAATGCTTTATAGACTGGATTAATAAAGGAAGATGCAGAAATGGGAATCATAGTACTATTAAGAGAAAACAACTCCCACTATAAGAGGGATAAGGGAAAGAATTTCCAATTTGCTAATGGAAGAAGCTGTTAATCTGTAAATGTATGCAGGCATTGGTGAGTCCTCCTTTGACATGCTCAGAAAACCTTGAAGATTAAAATATCTGAGAGAGTCAGAATTAGGGATCTGGTAACCATTAAAAGAAAAGGAGCATCCGCTTCCTAAGAGGCTCGATCTTCTGAAGAAAATAGCAGAATAAACAATGTAGTAAAGTTGAAATGACAGCTACTTTAATCTGAAACCATAGGCAAAAATAAGAAAAAAATAAAGATGATGTGATGCTTCTGTTATCATTTTCTCCCCCTTTCTTTATGCCCTAATTCCAATCTGGGCTTTTAGCATCATGCAGCTTCTACTTTACTTTTGTGCCAGGTAGAAAATCATGAATACATTGATAACATGTTGATAGAAGCCTGTATTTTTTATAGAGTAATGGCTATTGTTTCTGTAAAGATTTTATATGTTCACATTATAAGATTAAAAATGGTAAAGTACAAAAAGAAAGCAGAATTTCACTAAAAATTTCACCACTCAATAATAGTCATCTTTCTCATTTGGTAAACATTTCTGCAAGAATTTGTTTACCATGCGTATAAAAGAAAGAGAAGACCAAGAGAGGAACAGAATGAAAGGCTCAAAGAGACTGAGAAAAATTGAGATTTTAAAAAAGGCATTATGTATCACAAAAATAACAACTATTAATTGTAATGGTACTAAATTATTATGTTAAAACTTAACAGGAGAAATTTAAAAGTGAAATTGAAGAAATTTCTGATTCTCAAGAGGGAGAAATAGGTTTCCTATATTTTTCACAAAATTTTTTAAATTAATAATTAATTTAAATTTACATCCAAGTTAGTTAGCATATAGTGCAATAATGATTTCAGGAGTAGATTCCAGTGATTCATCCCCTATGTATAACACCCACTGCTCATCCCAACAAGTGTCTTCCTTAATGCTCCTTACCCATTTAGCCCATCCCTCCAACTACAACCCCTCCAGCAATGCTCAGTTTGTTCTCTGTATTTAAGAATCTCATGTTTTGTCCCCCTCCTTGCTTTTAGATTATTTTTGCTTCTCTTCCCTTATGTTCATCTGTTTGTATCTTAAGTTCCACAAAGGAGTGCAGTCATATGATAATAGAATATACTTCTTAAATGATTTTTCTATAATTAAGAAAGAAGATTAGGAAAAAGCTTTGTCTAGGTTCCTTATTCTTTTTTAACTTCCTGTTTTCAGTATTACATAATAGTAGTTGACTCCCTGCTTACAAGATGAGAAAATAAGCATGCAGACACCCAATTTCCTTCTCATTTCCCCATATTTATTGGTTATTGCTTTACTTTGTCATAGCTATGACATTTGTCATCTTGTTCTGAGCCATAAATAACACATTAATTAAATAACACCAATTCAATGCTCAAGTTTTGAGACCTGTGTTCTCCCATTATTAAAATGTTATTTCTTTTTTAGTTGGATGAACTTTTTTTTTTTTCAAGTTTATTTATTTTGAGAGAGAGAGCACAATTCAGGGAGGGACAGAGAGAGAGGGAAAGAAAGAATCCCAAGCAGCCTCCACACCACCAGTGCAGAGCCCAATGTGGGGCCTGAACCCATGAAACCATGAGATTATGACCTGAGCTGAAACCAAGAGTTGAATACTTAACTGACTGAGCCACCCAGATGCCCCATGGATGGACTTCATTTTTGGATAGACTTTTAGAAGATATATAAATGCCATATTTTAAGTTCTTGCACGTTTGAGAATGTATGTTGGTTTTATATTCAAAGTGTAGTATCAAGGCATAGGAAGTAAAATAAAAACAAATAAATGAATAATTGAAAGGACATTTTAGCTGGCTATAAAATTTTACCATTATGCTTTGTTTCCTCAGAACTTTATAGACCTTTGTTCATTGTTTCCTGGCAGTGGGTACTGTCCTTTAGTCACAAAGTTGTCCTTTATATATTGTTTTCTGGGTAGACGCATGGATTCCGTACTCCAAGTTCCTTCATATTTGAGAATGTCTCATTGTTGTGCTTGTACATGAACATCAACTTGCCTGAATATGATATTCTTCAGAGAATACATTTTTTTAGCACCTTGTAAATACTGCTTCTTTGTCTCCTAGGATTAAATAATATGGAGAACACTGAGGCTCATCTAACTTTTCTTTTTATGGAGAAATTGATTTTTCTACCTGAATAACTAAAAAAAAATTTTCTTTATCTTTTAAACTCAACAATTAAACTAGGATATGCCTTGCATCAAGTAGTTAGTTTTTCCTAGAATATACTGTATTCTTGGATTGATATATCTATTTATTCCTTTTTTTAAGATACTTTTTTCCCTTTATATATCTGACTTTTGTCTCATCTGTTATATCCTCTGCTCCAGGGCCATTAGTTATTTTTTCTTTTTCTCTTTTCCCTTTCATTCACTTAGATTATCTCAAGGCCTTTCCCTATGCCACAAATTCTATTTTCAGTCATGTTTATTATGTTCAACTCATGCTCATTTATTTATTCATTATATAATGATGTTTTGCTACTCAATTTGTCTCCAAAGCTCCACAATGTATTTTTCTTATATCATTTTGCTACTTTATTAGCCTAGCTTTTCGCAACGATTTAAGTAAATTTGTGACATATTAAATGATTCTTTAGCATGAAGTACTCAAAAACAAATTTTGTTTTACCTTGGTTTGTAGTTTCTTCCAGATGAGCATTCCATCTCTCTTTTGTATTTCTTACTTCCTTTTTAATCTTCCTTGACATGTAATCTTTTGAGATCCTTGCATTAATGTGGGGAGGTATCTTAGTGGATTTATTACCCTGGATTGGCTGTGGGCATTCTCATATCTCTCCCACCTCACATATAGCAAGGCTGTCAAAATCCAAATCCAAATTTGAGCATTTGGCAAAGATCCTCACATATTGATAAATGCCTGTGGGCTGAAGAAGGGCTCTTGTGCTCCACATTCCTTTCAGAGTTCTGGAAGTCCCTTTAGCTTGACCAGTTCCTTGATTTCCCATCAGGTCCTCAATGCTTTTAAGGTGTTTTACTATTTTATCCGGTTGTTTTCAGTAGAATTCAGCAGAGTCCTAGTCTGAAAGATCTAGTTTGTTATTGAAAATAGAGGTCCCTTCATGTTTTTTTTAAAAAAAAATCATTCAGTCAGTCACTCAGTCATCCAATCATTTATTCATTCATCTGTTCTTGCTTAATCTGTGAAGCCCTATGGAGGCCTTCTTTTTGTACTGATAGACGTTGGGTAAATCTTACTGATCCCTTCCAATTTTTATCTGAGACCTGTTTTTCTTCCTACCAACCGCTTAGTGTTCTGTCCTGTTGTCTATATCCAGAGTACTTTGAAGGGGGATTAATCTGATGCGCTTTGTCTCAGAGAATCAAGAACTCTGCTCTTCTCCTGAGATTTTATTAAATGCCACTCATCAGAATTCATGTCATCAAGTTGGGAATATACCTTATTACCCTGAAGTCCTTCCTCTAAAATAGTGAGCACTGTCCCTCGTAAGACTGTCTTATCATGATAGGGTTTCTATTCTTTTTTTTATAATATAATTCATTGTCAAGTTAGCTAACATGCAGTGTATATAGTGTGCTCTTGGCTTCGGGAGTAGATTCCCATGATTCACCGCTTACCTACAACACCCAGTGCTCATCCCAACAAGTGCCCACCTCAATGCCCCTCACCCATTTTCCCCTCCTCCCATCTTCCCCTCCCCCCATCAACCCTCAGTTTGTTCTCTGTATTTAAGAGTCTCTTATGGTTTGCTTCCCTCTCTGTTTGAAACTATTCTTGAAATTACTTTTCTGACACAACCCAAGATGCCTATGCATATCTTTAGTTTGTTTCCAAACTGTGAGGAATTCAGGGAAAATTCTAAATATTTTCTCTATTTCTTTCACTCATTCTGGGGTTCAGGGTATAGTTGAAAGCAGCATTGAGACATCAAAATATTTTTTTCTCCTCTTCTCAACTGTTATTGTTTGAAGTTTATAGCTTGAGGTTATACCATTTTCTTTGTTTGACTCTCACTGGTGAGCATTTTGCTGGTTTTCACTACTTTTTTTTCCTTTTGTTAGGTAGTGGAACAGGGAGAGTCTGTGATCCAAATTCACTCCACTCTCCACTTCCCCCCCCACCACACCCCCGAATCACACACACAAATCTAAGATTCTGCATTTAAGAGAAGACCTCTTAGCAATATTGATGCTATCCCAAAAGAATGACCACATGTCTTTGTTCGGGTTCTCTCAGAAATAGACCCTGACACAAGTATCCAAGTAAAAGTAATTTATTTGTAGGGTCATCCCAGGAACTGGAAAACGTGTGGTGAAGAAGGCAGGGAGAGGAAGATGCCAATAAAGAGTGTATTAGCAAGCAAGTTGACATTGTGGGCAATGGAAGCTTCATTTAACTAGCAAAACTCAGGGAAGAGTAGAGAACACACACTTCACAGTTATCCCACCTGAGGGAAAACGGAACGGGTGTATTTATACACACCTGTTAATCATTGGTCGAGATCTCCTCCCAGGGGTGATAATTCTGCCTACCACAGGTATAAGCAGTGCAGCAGGCTCAGATGGCCAAAGAAAGAGCTCAATGAGATATAGTCCCTAGAAGTTGGATGTTGGGCTCTCATGCCCTGAAATGGTCAAAATTCAATGGAAGATGGTCAGGGCATACTGTGTGATTGTGAATTTTGGGCATCTTGGCACTTGGGTGGAGCCAGACTGGGAAGAAAAGAGATCATCCCAAGGCTGCTCAGTGGTACCACTTACATGGTTTCCTGCTTAATACCAAGTATAGATCTTAGGCAATGGTCTTTTCTAGTTTATACAGTTATACCAGCTCTTCAAATTCAATAGATGCACTTAAAGAGAAAATTAAGGGAAATATCTTGGGAGGCCTAAAAAAAGGTAAGGGACAATTGTGTTAATTAATACAGCTGGGAAAACCGTGGACTGTGTTGTAATTATATATAATGACATAAAGAGAGACACATATGAATTATATCCACTATATATATGAAAATATTTTCATAAGAGGTGAGTATAGGTGAGGTGATACACACAAAATAAATGTGTATGATGCAGTATGTTGCATGGGTGCTATATGGACACTTCATCGAGAGTATTAAGACTGATGTTGAATTGCATTCTTATCAGTTCTGATCTGACCTATAGGGAAGGGATCACATATTTCTTATGGAGGCCACAACATAAATACAGTCACCCACAATCCCACTTTCAAATAATCCCTTTTATAAAGGCATCATATTGATTTCAATTTTCGACCGTTCTACATGTCACGTTAGATTGGTGTCCCACACACCAATCCCTTTCCCTCTGTATGAAGTATCTAACCTATTGGTTAGAAAGTAGTGACTTACATTAAACCTGAGAGGAAAAGTAAAATGATATCCAAGCTTATTGATTAAGTTGGAGAGAAAAATAATCATGTTAAATATAGGAAATTGGAGAATTCCAGTCAGCTATTTTGCCTATAAAATGTATGTGTAGAGTATTCCATTTTCCAAGGCAGGTGTACTTCAGAAGTCCCACCGAAGGGATTAGAAATGTATATATATTCATATTATAAAAAATACCAATTTTCTTCTTTCATGGTTCTTGACAAAATTATCCATATTAGAAATCCTTATTAAAAAAAAAGTTGAGTGTTCTTTGCATGTTTTACTGTGGTAAGTCTAAATGTAGGATGTCAGGTGGGAAAGGGGAGAATGTTTGATATTTATTTATATTACTATACATAACATAATACAGTATAATTATTACATATATTTTCTCTTATAAGAAAAAGCCAAGAGGTAACTTAACTACTCACATATATTTTATGTGATTATTTCAGAGTAATGAAATATATACTTTGAGAGAGAAAGGGAAGCAGAGACTAAGGTGGACTGAAAGGTAGACTAGCAGGGAATGTGAAAGAGAATGAATTCACCAAAGTCATGAAGCCTTGAAATGTTGAACTTTGGCTTCCATTAGCAAGAGCTTTTGGTCAGATGTAAGAAACACCATTTTGGTATGCAGAATAGATAAGTCATCAGAGCAGATCTCTAAAGGATTTTGTGGAGTGCCCACTTCTGAAGATTTTTAGAGAAGAAACTACCATATTTTTTAAAGTTTATTTATTTATTTGTTTGTTTGTTTATTTATTTATTTATTTTTTAACGTTTATTTATTTTTGAGACAGAGAGAGACAGAGCTTGAATGGGGGAGGGTCAGAGAGGGAGGGAGACACAGAATCTGAAACAGGCTCCAGGCTCTGAGCTGTCAGCACAGAGCCCGACGCAGGGCTCGAACTCACGGACCGCGAGATCATGACCTGAGCCGAAGTTGGCCGCTCAACCGACTGAACCACCCAGGCGCCCCTATTTATTTATTTTAAGAGAGAAAGAGAAGGAGGGGGCAGGAAGAGAGAGAGAGAGAGAGAGAGAGAGAGAGAGAGAGAGAGAGAGAGAATCCCAAGCAGGCTCCATGCTGTGAGTGCAGAGCCCGACACAGGGCTCAATCCTGTGAACCATGAGATCATGACCTGTGTCGAAACCAAGAGTTGGACACTTAACTGACTGAGCCACCCAGACACCCCAAAGAGAAGAAACTCCATCTTTTACAAAAGGCTTTTGTGAAAGGTTTAGGCCAGAATTTGAGCATTATTATAATGCCTGGACGCTCTCATTATTCCGTGAAGGGGAATTATCTATTGTTTTAGGAGAATGTACTCACAGAAGCACATCTCAGTAACTTCCATCCACAAAACATTTGCTTCACCAAACTCCTCAGTCTCCAAATCTTTATAGTTATGTCACTAAACATTTAGGCCACTCCATACCCTTATAGATTTGCTTCTTCCACTCTTGGTGTATTGTTGTCACATTACCTCCACATGTATGGGCTAAATTGTGTCCCTCCCACAGATTCACCTGTTGAAGTCCTACTCTCTAGTAACTCAGAAGGTGCCTGTGTTTGGAGATAGGGTTTTACAGTGATAATTAAATGAAAATGAGGTCCCTAACGGGCTTTAATCCAAGATGAGTTGTGCAGAGGGAAGATGATGTGAAGGCACAGGTGGAAGATGGCCACCTACAAGGCAAGAAGAGAGGCCTTGGGAGAAACTAACCTTGCTGATACCTTGATCTTGGATTTCTAGCTGCCAGAACTGTGAGACAATAAATTTCTATTCTTTAAACCCCCCAGGCTGTGCCCTGGCAGCCGTACCAAACTCACACAGACATCCCTCCCCTTTCATCTTACCTCTCTTCTCTTTGCCTTCTCTTGGATGACCAGTTAGGCTAACATTGCTTTTCCTTCTAGTTACTCTTAAAACCTACCCCACCCTTGTTTCTTCAGGTCCCCAGTGATGTATCTTCACCCAGAACCATCATTTCCTTCCCCATCAAGGAGGATTAGATCTGGAGTCGTGTCAGGAGAACAGTGTGAATCCCAAGACTCTTGACTTTTGAGCAAGTTTTCATGCACACAGATGTTGTTTTCCCTTATTTCCATTTTAGAAAAGGTGCACATTTTTTAGAGTAATTTTGTATCTATGTGTGGCTCATTACAGTTTACAAAGTATTTTTGTGGACTAAACATTGCCTTAATCCTTCCCACATTTCAAGGAGGTGGTTTTTCAAGACCCTGAAATTCAGAGAGGTTAAGTAAGTTGACTGAAATCACACAGCTGGCAAATGGTAGAGCTGGAATTTGAACCAAGGTGAAAATAAGTATGGTCACAGGTTCCCAAAGCAGGATGGTCAGTGGAGCTGTTTTACACTGCGGCTGCCTGCTCTCTCCTCTGAAGTGGACATTCATGAGCTTTGTCTCAGTATGCATCATTACCTCATGAGAGGTAATGATGAGGTGTTTTCTCATGAATCATTATTACCCCAAATAAATTGGAAGCTCTGGGGAGGCAGGTTCTGGGCTGTGCTTTCTGCTTAGTTATAGTGTTCGAGGAATGTTTGTTGATTAATTGGTTAAGTGGACGTCTTTTCCCAGAGAATTTGGCACAGTTCTTGGCATCAGGTTTTCCAAAGACATATGCAAAAGTGACAGGGATCTTGCAACGTTGGTCTGGTCATTTTAGATAAAGGTTAGGAAAGGCTATGTGTAAAAATAATATTGTGGATTGGCATTATAATTATTATACCCTGTATTTATATAGCATGCTCGTGTGCTTGCTCTTGAGCTCTCTCCCTCCCTCTCTCTCTCTCTCTCTGGCTCATCGTCATTTGTAAGCAGTGGGCCTTATCCTGCTGCTAAATAGAAAATAAATTGCTTATCTCTTGCAAGAGAATTAACTCTTTCAGGGCACTGGGGTACCATTTAGTAAATTAGTAATCCTCTAAATGGCACTCTAGATACATAAGATCCCCCATATAAACTGGAAAATGAACGTGTTCCCAGTGCTTAAAAGAAATCAGGTCATGCCTAACAGAAATCAGACAGCAAGCTAAAAATGTATGTAATGTATTTATCTCTCTCCTCTAATAACTTTGTGTTCATTCTCACAGAAATCTGTTTGTGACTAAAGATGAATCTACTTGCTAAAAGCTGGCACTTCTGATCTTTTTAATCTACTAATATGAGAGCAATACAGGGGAAAGGGGCAGGTGATAGCAAAAGTAGAGTGGTGGTGTTTATACACATGGAAGCAGTGACAATTTGTTCAACTAAACAGATTTTGAGAAGCTAATGAATTTTTTTAAAAAATGATTTGAAAGGCTAGCCTAGATAGTTTCCTTAGATCCTGAAAATATTCATCCACTATGAAAATGGTAGTGAATTGGAATCAGCCTCATGGATCTCCTTGGAACCATTGCCAAGTTAGGTAGGGGCCCAACCATGAGTCAGCAGTAGCGTTAGAATTTCAACTCCTAAGCCCTCGGAAATGAAGATAAGGGAATTAACACAAACGTGTAGGTGCTAGAGGTTTTCCATGGCTGGTACGGAGACAGAAATGGCTAATTGGTACTGAACTGGACTTTTTTTTTTTTTTAAAGCAAATCAACTGCAATCTTCTCTCTTGTTTTCACGTTCTCTCTCTTGCGCGTCCCCCACCTGCTGCCTTTAAGATGTTGCTTTCAAAATTATGATCTGATCACTTCATCTCATTTAAAATTTTCAGAGTTCACTCATTGGCTCAAATGCCTCTTGGACGCACCCGCTCGTTGAAGTGTTGCTACACTGAATTCCGATTGTAATTCAGTAACGCGTTATTGATTGTTGAGACCTTCGGTTTATGTGCAATGAGATAGAATTTGGAAACTGGTGGTGTCTTATTGACTTTCTGATTTGTGCTGCTGGGAAGCTCATCGGATGGTCAAATGGGTTGCTGCCAGGCAGTTTGGAAATTCAGTAAACACTCTGTGGTTATTCCTCCGAATTGTGTAGCATTCCCCTCAGTGCCCTCTCCCTCATCTAGATCCCACGTGCTCAGGAACAACACGTTTGACGACTAACTGGCATCCTTGTTCCTCTCCCTCAGCCCCATGTCCAGGAGTTAGCGCCTCTCTGAAGCATCATCCCTCCTCTTTGGTTTTTTCTTTCCTCTTCCTGCCCCACTGACAGCCGGCTGCCAGGGGCCTCTTTACACAAGCCTCAGCTTTTCAAGGTAAATATGCCACGTAAGTCCAATTTCAGCAATCCACACACCTCTGAGCCCCTCAAACTCCAAGGAGCATCCTTAAAGAGAAGAATCAGCAGGCTGCTAAAAAGAAATCAAAGGAGATCAGCAAAATGTCTTGAAAGGGAGAAGGAAAGATGAGCCACAGAGACTAACAGCCTTCATTTTCCAGTAAGCAATGTGACTGGCGACAAAAATAAACACTAATGGGGAAAGTGTATATTCAGTCTAATTGTATAATTGCAGGTTGCTTTCTGTACATCACACAGAGATTGAAGTAATGTAGCACCAGGAAGTAGCTCAGTGGTTTCCCTCCTGCATACGTAGACATTTTGTATTTCATGAGTAGACGTCCAAATGTACCCGGTTTGAGGATTCTAACACCTATCACTCACCATCTCAAGATGAAGGTCAGTTGAAGGAGTGCTCTGAGCTCAGAGGTAGCCAAGTGAGGTGAAGAAAGCTGGCACGAGAAACAGAACCACTAATTCATCTCCCAGGTGGCCCTTTTAATATTCGAAACCCCATTTAATCATCCAGCAGTATATTGAACCAAGGAGCCTGGTCAGCAGTGTCCTTCTGCTGACTGACTTTTCAAACTTTCCAGCAAGTAAGGAAGCTGATGGATTTCTTATCCTGCCCCTCCTGCTGATACTAGACCCTCAGAGACTTTTCTGAGGATGAGAAAGCTAGGTTCTATTCATTTCCTTTGGTTTTGCTAGGAGGGCAATCCCCGCCACTGGGTTATATCCTCGGATGGTATGAGACAGATGTGCTTCTCTTGTCTAAATCTCCAGCCCTTCCTTTTTGGCATTTCATCACTTATAGATTTTCACTCTCCTCAGCAAACAAAGCCACGGGCTTCCTTGCTCTGAGGCTCTGTCACCTTTGTCTCCGATCCTGGTTGCCATTTCCTTTGCTGTTTGTGACCCCGATTTCCTCTTGAGTTGAGAACACCATCGCGGTCTGGACAAGTGGGAAGTTCTTACAAAGGGGGCATTTGCACTGCTGTTCTTGCGGTAATTACCATACATTTTATTTTCAATTTTTCAAGAAGAAGCTGGAAATCAGGAAAGAGTTTAAGGTTCTGAAAATTCTCATTTGACGTAAATTTAGTAATAATTATTAAGGGTTATTACTAACACATTATTTTTTTTTTACTTTATAGCTGAGGAATTTCTTTTTAATTCCTGAATTTTATAGAACCCAGAAGCAATGCATAGATGAATACAATTTGCATTTGATATTTATTATTTTTTTCCTGTCAACGTAGAAAATTGCTCATTCACAAGAACTTAAAATACATTTTGATGATTATTTCTTTCATCTAGTTATGTGCATTTTGTAATGTGCTTTCACATCCTCTTCGCTCATGATTTCTGTGGCTTTGTTCAAACGGTCACGACTGCCTTTGAGCCACTGAATTCATAATGATTGATGGACTTATCCCAGGGACCGAATTATCAGCATCTACCCTACTGCAGGGAAAACATCTTTACCAGGGAAGATCCAATTTTTGTTTCCCCCTATTTGTTGTTAATCTGACTTTGTGATAATGTCGTCAAGCCTTATTCTATACTTTTTCTTGTTGAGCTCGAGTTCTCAGGAGCTGAGAGCTGCAGGAATGGGAGAGAGTGATAAAGTGGGACCATGGAATTAGGCAAATACACTTTTGACATTCCCCTGCCTCAGACATACAATTGATGGACCCACCTTTGTCATGTCTTAGGTTTAGGGCACTTGTCCGTCCAATCAAGCTCTGTTAGACCATCTGACTCAAGAAAAGGAAACCAAATAAAAAGCTCAACATCTATGTTGAAAGAAAATATTGCCTTTAACTTTGAGCTTTCTTTGGTGCCCATTGGTTTTAAAAAAGAGGCATAATATTGAGAAAGACTAGAGGCACCTGGATGGCTCAGTCAGTTAAGCGCTAGACTTCAGCTCAAGTCATGATCTCACCGTTCGTGAGTTTGAGCCCCGCATCAGTCTCTGTGCTGACAGCTTAGAGCCTGCAGCCTGCTTCAGATTCTATGTGTGTGTGTCTCTCTCTGCCCCTCCCCTGCTTGCACTCTGTCTCTCTTTCTCTCTGAAAAATAAATAAACATTAAAAAAAATGTTGAGAAAGACTACAGAGGAATTTTCAAGGACCCCTTTGGTCTGCAAATACTTCGAAAAACTAACAGGCATGAATGCTTAGTGGGTAAAGTTGGCAAATAGGGCATATCTAGAAACGAGTGAGATATAACTTTATTTTGATTAACATTTCCAAGTTGGAAACAGTTTTACACTCCAAAAGCTGGTAAACATGGATTTGTTAGTGAAAATATTGTTAATAGATGATCTCATTTATTCAGAAATTACATACAGTTTTATTGTCTATTTAGAACAAAATAAAAAACGCCTAAGTAATAGCAGGGAAAAGCCTTCTACAGAAAAAATGGTATGACACCAAATGTGCACACTGATGAGGTCAAAAAAACTTTGACATATTCTTATTTAATGTGTTTTAGGAATATTTTATTAAAATATTTATTTACTTATTTATTTAAAATTTTGTTAATGTTTATTTATTTTTGAGAGAGTGAGAAACAGTGCGAGCAGGGAAGGGGCAGAGAGAGACGGAGACACAGAATGGGAAGCAGGCTGCAGGCTTTGAGCTGTCAGGATAGAGCCGGATGCAGGAGTTGGACTGAGCCGAAATCAGATGCTTAACTGACTGCCACCTAGGCGCGCCCCTAAAATATTTAAAGTGAAAACAAAATTTTGGTGCTTGAAGGCATAAGCTTATTTTTCCACTACATACACGAATACCCTTTAATCCCATGCCAATAAAAAAGGCATTGTTGTGCAACACCCCTTTCCTAAAATTAATGCATTAATTTCTGCAACATTTTTTGTAGTTTGCAAGTTAAAGATAGTCACCAGGAAGGGAATTGAGCACCTTATTCTTTCCTCTGTTACTCCTTAGCTGTGTGACCTTGAACCAGTCATTTCATCTCTCTGGCCCTAAGTTTTTTCAACTGCAGAATAAGGTATTTCTCCAAAATTAAGTTTTTCTTATTTGTAAGAAGTCAAGTGATTTCTGCGAGAGACAGATCATCAACAGGGGAGGGGCAGAGAGAGAGAGGGAGGCACAGAATCTGAAGCAGGCTGCAGGCTCTGAGCTGTCAGCACAGAGCCCGACACAGGGCTCAAGCTCATAAGCCGTGAGATCATGACCTGAGCCGAAGTCAGACGCTTAATGGACTGAGCCACCCAGGCGCCCCAGAAGTCAAATGATTCTTAGGCAGAAGTGGTTCCAGCTGATCACATAAGGCAAGTGGTAGGCTCCACGCCTCCCCAAAGGCTATTTGGCCAAGAACCTGAGGACATTTCTGTCTCTGAGAAGCCAGGCTAGCTTGAATCAATTATAAGGCATGCGTGGAGGGAAGAAAATCATGATTTGGAGTTCAAGACAGCCAGTGACACAGAAGTGTGCTTTGAGTCAACCTCCCTAAGACTCTTGTATGAATCCAAAGACCTATTTTCAGTGAAGCTCTGTACCATGTCTAGAGAACAGGTTGGATTGCTTTGGTGTCCATCTAGTGGAACATAAAAGCAAACCAGAGCCATTCCCCCCCACTTCGGCCAGGATATTACCTGGCTTCACTGTACACATGGTCTCGGAGAACGTTGTGAGCCAGGCACGTGGGGCCCTGGTAGCCACAGTAGCAGTGATGATGGATAGCCATTGCCCAGTACTCTGGGCCAAGGGAGAACTCACCACCCACTTGGGAAGCATCGGCAGATATGTTCCAGCATGGACATCAGTGCTGGGAAGGTACCCTAGAGGTCTATAAGACAGCCCAGCCTTCAGTAGCAGATGAGTACCGATAGACTGAAACTGCCCAAGAGACAAACAACCGTTTCCCAAGGTAGCCACAGTGACTCATTTGTGAGTGCCTGTAGGAACCAACCCAGTGGGTAGGGACACTTGAAAAGAGGCTATGGCAGAATGTGAGGGCACTAGCCTGAGAGACAGAACTCATGACTGTGACTGTATCTTGATGGTTCTCAACCAGGGCAATTTTGCCCTTTGGGGACATTTGACAATGCCTGGCATTTTGGTTTGTCATAAATGGGGAAAGGGGTGCTACTGGTATCTAATAGAGGACACAAATGTTACAGTATGCAGGACAGTCCCCCAACAAAGAATTATCTGGTCCAAAATATCAATAGTACTGAGACTGAGAAACCCTACGGCCTTTCATGCAGGTGTGACAAAGGAAAACACAGATTCCATCTGCATACACCAGGAACTTGAATCTGTGCCATATGGCCAACCAGTTTAACAATTAGGATGATTCTGTGATCATAGTAACAGAAATCATATGAGTAATAATAGCTAACATGTATTGAGTTTTATCTGTTACCTGTTAGACTGTTCTAACCATTTCACAGGTATTCCCTCATTTACTCCATATCACAGCTCTGGAAAGTCAGTAGGATTCTTATCCACAACTTACAGACAATTTAAATAGTGGTGATAGAACTTTATTAGAAAGTATCAGCCAAATTGCTTGCTTGATCAATTTAAGTGATCAGCTCGGGCAAATAGTCCATGCAGAAGGGACCTCTGAAGTCACTGATCTTGCTCATCTCCACCACCGTCACAGCAACTGGAGAGCAGAAGGCTGGCCCAGCACTCCCACATACCTGCTCGGCATTTTGAGAGCAGCTGCAATTATGTGATCTGATCACCTCCCAAAACACATTATTGTTTTCTGTGGAGGGGAGGGAGAGAAATTACAAAACCAGAGACAAATCAATGCATCACAAGGTCACATGGAAAGGGGTTGGCAAGAATCCAGTGACTCCAAGTACCTATTCAAACAGATCGTGAAGCCTCCAAACTCTGTTTTGCCTCAATTATTCAAACACATGCAGATTATTTGCAAATTACCCAGATAACTGGGGTACGGTAGCCCTGCTTTGTTTTTATGGGATTTTAGTAGATACACTAATGAGATGGACTAATTAGCCCTTTAGTCCGTTGTTGTGTGGCATCGGTTTCTTGAGAGGAATACCACAGCCCTCCCATTCACCTTTTATCCCAATCAATCACCTTGTGTTTACTAAGGGCCCCAGGAGGGGGGCGTGAGAGGTGTAGATCATTCAATTTGTCGCAGCACATATTTTCAGTATTATGATAAGAAGACAAGGGACTCTGCATTTTGTCAACTTGCAAGGCCAGGATCGATCAGCAAATAGATGGGCCTCCCCGTATTCTGAATTAAAGTGTGTGTTTTTTGGCGGTTTATTGACAGTTGATAACTACTGACCACTAGTCCTGATAGAGTTACAAAGGTCGGGTCAAGGCAGGTCAGAGCCACAAAGAACACAGTGCTCCTGGAGCCCACCAACCTCCCAGAAGGGACGTGCAGGTCGATAACTAAGCCACCTGTAGGGTCTGAGGTCTTTTCCAGACTTTCTCCTTCTGGCTCTGCCGTGAACCAACCTCCATTCAGCCCCAACCTGTCCTTTTTCACCGGGATGTGGCTGCTGCCCTGGGGGTCCCACAGGTGCCAGGGAAGCCAGGACTCCACCAGCGAGGAAAGGAAGAATTGTGCCACCGTAGCTTGGGCCCAGCTGTGCATCCCACCCCACGTGCTCTTCTGCAAGGGGCTAGCACGGGCCGTGCTTTTGCCTGTGACCTCAGAGAGTTAAGGACACACAGTAGCAAAGGAAGTGGCTGTCTTTAGCACTCCCCCATGAGTGCCAGCCCTCCTGTGCATATGCAAACCACTCTTGGCAAGCAGAAGTTTAATTAAAAGCCTCTCAGAATGCCTCTCCAGCTGGGGTGGGCCTCGGTCACCAGGAGGGACCTTTATCAAGTGGATGTGAAAGCATACAAATGATAGGCCTTGTTCCCAGGAAATGTCATCTGGTCTGCCTCACTCGGTGCCTTGCTGAGGCTCAGAGGAGGGTGGCTGTGGCCGTGTGTTTGATGCGGTGCCCATTGTCTACCTGGAAGATGCAAATGATATTCAAATTTGGTTCCAGTGTACAGGCTGCTTGCATATACCCCACAGCAACCCTCAAGCAAGTGACTAATGGGAACATGTGTTCTTTCTATTTTTATAAGGCCGGGAGAACAAGGGGATGGAGGGCTAAGCTTGTGGGGTTTGAAATCTCTCTTTTCAGGGGGCTTGCTGCTGTCTGGAGTGATACTAATACCCAGTGGCAGCTCCATGGCGATGGCCCAGACCTGCTAGATGCTCTGCTCCTTGGAGGCCCTGGAGCTGGGTAAATGGCCCTGCTTTTCCCTTCCATTCGGCCAGAATATGGACCAGGGGATGCGAGAGGGCTCTTGGGACAGTGGCCCCCCCATCTCTGTCTTCTGATGCATTGCCCACATATGAGTCTCGGCAGGATGTTATCTCAACCGCACTAGCGGAGTGAAGGTCCCCAGCACCAGTGTTGGTACCACAGCAGTCTGTGTTTTTAATTCGATGATTTCTGGGAGGGGGGAACTTGGAGGTGGCTTAAATAAAACCTGTGCCTCTTGAAAGCATCTTATAGCCTCTTACAGTCCAGATTGGAAAAAAAGTCAAAAGAGTGATTCCATCCAAGACAATCTTCGTATCGAAAATCCATTGTTGCAGCTAAGTCCCCGTTGCTATTGTGAAGGCAGCGTTGGGCCTCCTGTGTCCCGACTGATTCTGCTTACTCGGGGATCCAGTGACCAGGAGTCGTGGGACAGAGAGGGCCAACAAGAGGCATAATGAGGTCTTTTCTGTGAAAGGTGATCTCTTGCTGCGTGAATAACACAAGAATCTTGAAATGCTAGGATTTGGGGACGTTGAAACGGATTGACTGGATTGGTGACCATCAAACTTCCCTTTCTGAGGGGAAGGCGGTGGTTTGGGCTCTGGACTCCTCACCCCTTTGTAAAACAGTCTACCCCTACTAATTTCCTTTATATTTATATTTCGGTAGCCAGACTGTAAAATGGAATTACGTGCTAAGTCCAGTAGACTAATCCAGACTAGTGATGAGGGCCCTGAGGTCAAATCCAGGATCCTTGTAAAAGAAGACTGTAATCCCCAGGGAGAAGACTGGGGAGTAATGGCATATAAACCAAGCATTTGCCATCCCCAGTGTCAACTTTTTTTTTTTTTTTACAGCAATGTTTCTGAAATTTTTTAAAGTTTAAAGACCATCAAGCTCTATTTTCTTGCATTTAGATAGGAAGCTTCGTTGGAACCTAGGCAGAGATACATTTTGATTTTAGTAATGAATTTTACAAATGCTCATGGGAAATCATATCAGCTGAAGAGTTCTTAACAACCTATTGGTGTAAGGAAACCAACTGGCTGCCTTCACAAAAATCAAACCTCAACCTTCCCCTTGCCAAATGGAGGAGACTCCTGGGGATGAGATCAGGGTGCCAAGATCTAGTTACTTCTCCCCGTGTAGAAACCCATCTCCACTGACACCAGTGGAGGTTTCACTTTGTCTCAGCAAGGCCTTTGGGTGTCTCTTTACACTTGGTCATAGCGATTCTTAGAGGTCTGGTGCTTTCTATGTGTCAAGGATCTTAAGCAAAGTGCATGCCCTTGACCTGACTTTTAGGATTTTCTCTCCCAAGGAGATAAATCGTGGAATCCTATATAAAAAAAGAAGGAATCATGAATAAAAAGATGCTCATCACATCATTATTACAAATAATGGGTTAAAAAGCGGAGATTATCTAACAATAAGTAATTGGATTTATAAATAATGAACATTTATAGATTTTATGTGTGTGTATGTATATATATATGTATATGTGTGTATATATATGTATATATATATATATAAATGGAATAGTATGAGGCTTGTAAAAAGCTTGCTTGCTTAAGAATACTAATGTTTTGAAAACTATGAAGTGAAAGAAACAGCACACACAATTACATAAAATAGGGCCACAAATTATTGTCCAAATGTGTAGGCATATCCCTGAAGGAGAGACATATATATAAATGCACACATACGTGTGACAAAAAGGGACAGAAGAATGCACCAATATTGAAAAGGACTATCCCTGAATTTAGGGATTATGGATGAGTTTTGGGCCTTTTTAACTTTTCTCTATTTTGCAAATTACTTTTGTAATCAAAAACATGTTTCCCAAAAAATAAAGCCCAGGCTCCCATAAACCTTAGGGTCCTTTATTTTTCAAGGCCTTCTCTGCACCAAAGTCCCTAGAAACAAGTTGCCTTAGAGAGCATCTATAAAGGGAAAGCGAAGTGAATTTACTGTTAATATCCACTTGGAGTTAATATGTAAACTGCATTATTTGGGGTAAACAGAAAACCACTCTTTCTCTGCAGTTGGTTGCTTGGCCTTCTTTATCAGGAAACTTGCTTCAAACTTTTATTTCTCTTTGTTTGGCAAGCAAAATTCATGTCTTGTCCTGTGCCAAAGCAGCCATAATTTGACCCACTAAGCTGGCCCATTGAGTCCCTGCCACATGCCAGCAATGTGGTAGGCACCAGAAACATAAAGAGTTAGGATGTCATCCCTCCTTTGGAGAGATGTATGGAGTAAGAGAACTCAGAAGTGTAGACAATTCATGGTTAGTACTAGCTGTCACCTGTTCCAGTGCTTTGCCATCACCCACTTGATGCCAGGCATTGTCCTAGGACAGTACCTGAATCCATTACCTCATATGTTCACAATAGCCTGAACACAGGTGCCATCTCCCCACTTCTGAGTTGAGGGCAGTGACACCTTAGGGGCTCTCTGGCCGGAAGTAGACCTGGGACTCAGAGACCAATATGCGTAGACTAACTTCTATCTAGTAAACTCCTGAGCCAAGCTGATGTTGGAATAGAAGTAACCCCTGCTTCTGCCTGCAGACTGTAGCTCCACATGGAAAGGGTTTTTTTTTTGTTTTGGATTTTGGGGTTTTTTTTTGTTTGTCTGTTTGTTTGGTTTTGGTTTTTGGTCCACTTTGTTGCATGCTCTATTCCAAGCATCTAGCTCAGTGCCTGGTAAGAATGTAGGGTGGGCAAAAAATAGTAAAGGGCACCCGGTTGAATTTACATTTTGTGTAAACAATGGATACTTTTTAGTGTTAGTGTAAATATAGCTCATGCAATATTTGGGACATACTTCTACTTAAAAATTATTCTTTGTCAACTGAAATTCGAATTATACTGTGCCTCCTGGTACGTCTGAGCTATGGCAGCTGATGGTAGGTTGTCCTGGGCTAAGTTCATAGCAGGTGAGGAGGCCCTCACTGATTGTGTGAGACAGACAAAGGCAGAGTCATGAACAAGGCGTGGAGCAGTGAGGATGTCTGGCTTATTGAGGGAACTGTGAACTGTGGGCAGCTTGTCTGGACTGGAGTCGGGGGCACGCTTCTTGTGAGAACAGTGCATGAGTAGGAATCCAGTGGTCTTCATTTCCAAATAACAATGGTCAGTAGGTGAGTAGCTGTCTCCTTTGTCCCTTTGGGGGGATAAGAGAGGCTGGGCCCTCCCGTCAGCTGCACGCTCCTAGCGCTTGCTTGGGGCGTATATTCTCTCTTCTTGGACCGCACAAGCTTCCGTGTTTGCTATGCCTGTCTGGCAGTGATTGGATTAACTGCTCTCCCTGTGTGAGGTGCCGGAGGAATTGCTATTCTGGTGTGGGGTGACTGGGGGGAAGTCCTACCCCCAGTATGGGGTGACTGGGGGAAATTGCTGCCCTGGTATGTGGTGGCTCAGAAAAGATTGAAAAAGGAAGGAAGGCCTTGTCTAGGCCATCAAGTGCCTGTGAACCAAGCCAAGGAATTTTCCTCTACAGACAGAGGGATCAATTGGGTGTTTTGTAAACCATGCATGTGGCATACCCACGTGTCGTTCAGAATGTCCACTCCAATCCATCCTCCATGGGGTCACCAGAGTTACAGTGACTGATGCCAGTAGGGGGGTCACTGTGGTAGATCGGCATGGTGAGGGTGACAGGACAGGATGTAGAGGACGGTCCAGGTAAGTATTGCGTGTCTTCAGATCCTTGTAGAAAGGCTTGCATGCTTCCAGAATGTTCTGTGCCCCTCATGAGCCAGTTACTACTTTGTGAGTTCAAGTGGAGAGCATGATACGTTTAGGGGATGATGACATTTAGTGATCCATATTCATTCAATTTATTTGTCTATCTATAATTTATTTATGGCAAGTGACGAAGGAAGAAGGCAACAGATGGAGTCAGAAATGGGCATGATCCCCCATTTGCTCAGCTAACTCCCTTTGGCTTAAGGAAATGTAGCTATTCCCCTGCCCTGTGTGTCTGGCTGACCCAGGCTGTCCTTGCTGGTCACGGGTTGCTGAGGGCAGATGCGTTCATAATGGAAGAGACGAACTCACCATTGGGGGTTGGAGGGAGGGCATCCCGTGTTCACCCTATCAGGAAGGAGCATAGGGATATGTTTTCTTCTCCAGTAATAAGATTGTCAGGACCCCTTCCTGGCCTGAACGGACCGATGGAGGCTGCCAGGATGGCGAGCTCACTCTTCTTAATTAGCACTAATGCAGTCAAGGCTGTTTTCTTAGCCTGACCAAAGGGAATAGTAATTAATATGGTGGGGGAGACAGACGGAGAGTTCAAGGCCGGCATGTGTGCCCCTGACCCTGGGGTCACCAGGGAAGGAGAGCCTGGAAGACAATAGCCTGGCTCCTGCAGGACTGGACAAAGGCCGGCCCTAGTTCTCAAACCTTCGCTCTCTTTGGCCTTCTCATTAATGAGAAACTCTGTCCTTCCCCTTCTGGAACAGGGGCTTATCATCAGGCCTCCTGGCTGCCGTGTATGGACGTATGTGTCTACATATGAGTGAATGTATGCAGTTTCAGGGATAATTGTTCTTTCACTTAAACTGCTAACTTCACAAAGCTGGGGAGGTCCTTCCTTCTCAGTGTGAGCATGTGGCACCTGGTGGTGGTGGTAGTGGAGCCTGGATCTACCCCCGACAGGCAGAACACGTGTCCATTTCCACAGTGTCCATTGCACCCCGAAGCTTGCACAGCCTCCAGGGCTGGGAGTTCAGAACTGAGGATGGTCTTGTACAAGCCGGTAAGAGATCACCTGAGGGGGAACGGGTAGCCAGAGCCCAGGCGCTTATGTGGTCAGCGGGCCAGATAACAGGCATGCTGACCCTGGCATGGCAAGGGCTGAAGCTAGGGAAAGTGCCACTCTGCCACCCAGGGGATCCCTGCAGAGACAGAGTGGGAACCAGTCGAATGGTGGTGAGTGGGCTCTAAGTGATCGTCGCCCTCATTAAGCATGACCTTCTGAGTCCACATGACAGGTGGACACGAAGCACTATGAATAAATGAAAATACAGAGGACTCTTGGTGCCGCTTCCTTACTTTGAGATGCTGATTTTCCCAGAGATGAATTTGTTTCTTTTAGATTTTGCCCTCGCCTTTCCTTAGGCTGGTGGTTCTTCTTCTTCTTTTTCTTTCTTTTTCTTTTTTTCCCCTCTTTTCTTTAATTAAATATTGCTGCCTGACTCTTTCAGGTCAGCAGCAATGTCACTAGCATCAGCCATGAATCACAGCTGAGCTGACATTTTAAAAATGGCATCATCAGGGCAGCAAGTGCAGGCCAGACACCCAGGCACAATGGCTGGACCCCGTAAATTACACTAAAAGTCTAATCAGAATAATCAACACACTGACATCTTTATGCATGTGGACAGAACTTAGGGAAGGGAAAGAAAGGCGCTGTCTTGGATTTCTCTGAAATTTCCCTTGCAGCAGATTCTGGTGCTTTTTGAGGACACAGAGAGAATCTTCAAGGTATATCTTTGAGTATTCTGTGACCTCTTTCTTCATGTTTACGCTTTGTGATAAAAACAGATATAATGAGTGCCTCTCGATAGTGTGTTGGTTTATATGCACCTTGTGCAGCACAGCCATATATTTTTTTCTTATTAAGCACCCCACACACACATATTTCTTCATCAGTACAGGTGCACATGAATGGCTCTCACTCTTGGGTACACAGGCACACACAGACACACACACACATCCTATGAATATGATTGAAGACATTCTTGGGTGCTTTGGGCTGTGGAACTATGGTCGAACTCTTTCCTTGTAAGAGTTTCCTTTCATAATTCTGACCCAAATTCTTTACTGATCCCTATTAATGTGATTTCCTAAGGCCAGACAGGACAGCCACCGTCTGGCTGAGACCATTCATCAGCCTTCATACTCCATTTTAGTTTCTGACCTTTCTCTTTCTCTCTTTTGAGTTCTTTCTCTGTCTCTCTCGAACTGCCTCCCTCCTTTCTTGTCTCTCTAGTTTAAAAAAAAAGTCTCTCCCAAAGCTTTGGGCTCCCTGTCTCTAATGGAAGGTCAGGGGTGCTCCTGGCCATGCATATGCAGAAAGAGCACCTCCTGGTGATTAATTGGCCCCACCAGGTCACAGGCACAGAGAGCCCATTTGTCACCAGCCCAGGTCTGGCCATCACAAGCAGGCTGCCCAGGGCTTGTGGGCGGCCCAGTGCACACCAGCTGGGACTAGCCAGTTAGTACCCACTGAGGTGTGGCTAGTGGGGAACCGAGGGTGAATGCTATGGACTGGCTGCAATCAAGGATGGCATGGAAAACGAAAGAAAGAAGAGAAAGTGAAAAAAAGGATCATAATTCAAAGATAAGACATAGAAACAATTTTCTTAAAAGGTAAAGAAATTGGCTCTGTGCTGCTTTAACTGATTTCTCAAACATTTACTGAGCGCCTACTATGTGCCTTAATCTGGTGCTAGACTGTTGATGTTATTTGAAGTGCTCTGATCGATTTTGCCCACCTGATTTTTGGAATGATCTCAAGCAAAAGACATGGCCGATATTCATATGCTAATTCTTCAAATGGGTACATAGAGCCAGGGTCTCTGAGATTTGCCCAGGGCCATGCTGGGAGTAGTCATTTTATTTCTTCACCGAGTGCTTCTCTTGCTTTATCACACACAAGAGGGCATCCACCAGCATGACTCCATTCTGCTGTGCGCGTGGGTCCTACAGCATCTTCTGACTAAGGGACAGCCCTCAAATCCTTCGGCTCCTGAATATAAAATCTTTGGGCTCTGGTTTGAGTTCTGACTCTTTTAGGCATCCACTATAGGGCCTTGGACAAGTCACTTTACCTTTTGCATCCTCAGTGTCTCCATCTATGAAATGGGCTTCATACTCGTAGAATGGTGGTGATTAAGTGAGATAATGAAAGTTGGGGCATTGTGTCTGGCACAGATTAAGCGATTAGCAAATGGCTGGGTGTGTAAGGTACATATGTATTTGTACATAAACATTCTTTCTGGGCTGGGCCATCTGGGCGCCCCCACGTGGTCACAGCGTAGGTTTGCATCCTGAGTCACAGTCTGTCCAGGGAGTTGAACATAGGGACAAATGCCCCACAATGCACTTTCCAGAAATATGCTTACCTGGCTTCTCCTTGTCCATCCTCCTATCACCAGTCTCTCCCCAACCTTTGTTACAGTGATCCCTACAGCCAAGCATTTGTTCACTAAGCACTTGTGGAAAATTACTCCTAGAAACCATTGTGTTAGGGGTTGTGGGGCTGGGCAGGTAGGGTGCAGAGAACCAAGCAGTGAGAGAAACAACAAAGTACAGGAGACGGTGGGATTAGTCATGAGACCCCAGTTATGAGACCGCCATGCAGATTTGTCCTGCTTAAGAAAGCTCCGGATAAGAAAGTGCAGCCCAGTGAACCATTTCAGGAAAGGGAAATTCCTATAGGATAATATGCATTTTTGCTAAAGAAAAAAGATAATTGAATTTTAGGTCAGTTGTTTACACTACTTGACAAATGAACTGGTTGCAAGTTCCTTGAACTAGCAAGCCTAGATTCTAATTCTGCACGTAAAAATATTGGTAGTGTGAATCATTAGGCCACTCCCGCTTATGAACATATATGCAGGAGGTACAAGAGAAGTGATTTCCAAGGTACCAAAGGCCCCCAGAAGAATGAAAGGTCATAATGGCCCTTGTTTTTGTGCACCTGCTAGGTCCAAGATGATGCGCTGAGCGCTTTAGGTAACTGAGTTCACTCAAGTTATATGGTAACATTGGGGTGTAAGTGTTATTATTGCTGTTTTACAAATCAGGGAACTGAGGCACTGAGAGTGAGTAGTAAGTGACTAGTAAGTGGCCTGAATCCATTCTCTTAGTTAGGTTGATTTTAGATGAAAGTGGTAAAACTGTATTTCAAACTGGCTTAAATAACAAGAAAAAAGGTACCCGTCTCACCTAATAACAATCTAGTGGTAGGGCAGTCTCTCCAGTGTGGGTAGATTTCATGGCTCAATGTCATCAAGGACTGGACTTTTTCAAACTCTTCTGAGTAATGCTGTCCTTGTGTTCACGTGCCCTTACTTCAGGTCCCCTGGAGATTGCAATAGAGGCACAGAAATTCCACATGTCACTCTGACACCCAATATCATCCAGAGGTAAAAAGGAAGCATCAGTTTCTAGGTTTCTTAAGAGCAAACTTTTCCTTGAAGCCCCCATTCCTTCCTCTCGCTTAGGCCAGATTTGGGTCACATGACCAGACTTAAACCAGTCATTGGCAGGTGAAAGGAATGACCAACACAGTCCAGACTGGTCAGAGGAAGTTACAGAGGAAAGGCCATATGATGACATGGGGAGAAGATGGCCATCTTTGGCTACCCATTCTGTGCTGCTCTCCTCCGGCAGCCCTGGCAGATTAATACAGGAAGAACGGCAGTTTTCTAGTTGTCCTCCCAACCCATAGTATTCACTGCAGACTGGGAATGACGGAAGGTCTCAGGAATGAAGAGGGATGGCTGCGAAGAAATAGAGCAAAGGCACGAGGACGCGCTGCATGTGAGTACTCAGTAGGAAATATGGATGTACTTCATTTAGCAAGTTGACCCATCAGGGAGGAAATTCAGACCCAAGCCTGGGTGCCTGGAACCCACCACCAACCTACTGTGAACCTGAGAGAGTTGCTTTGGATGGAGAGATAAGTTTGACTTAGGGAATGGTCTCTTTACTCTCTGTAAAGTAACTATGAAATAAATAATTTAGGTGCTTTTGTTTGCCAGTAATTATGCCAGGACAATGAAGACAGATAGACAGTGTGACCCTCGGCTTCAGGAAACTGGTATTTACTCAGAGAGAATGAGTTTAGCTTAGCGGTGGGAAGAACGTTAGCATCAGGAATGTGACTGCCAACCTCCAAAACTGTATCATGAGAAAGTTTATGATATGCTGCTATCATCACGATTTGTAAAGTCAGATGGCCCCATCCAAGAGTGGAGCAGAGGAAAACATCGACAGAGTTCACCTCCCAAATAGAAAAAAAAAATCTTCTTAAAATAATTCAGTTTGCCTTCCATAAATGATCTCCTTGTGCTTCCTAAATGGAGGGGAGGAGCGGAGAATTTAAAGTAGGCGCTTGAATTTAAAGTAGAAACAGGGAGAAAGCAAGGACTTCTGGGAGACCAAACATATTGCCTCTTTGCCCCCCACGCGTGGCAGAGCAAGTATACTTCTGTGATAAGGAAACTCAAGGCAGCTAGTGTGTGTTATTGCACATCTATGCGTTATCATGGGATCTTGAAGGTTTCCCTGGTGGACTTCAGAAGATGGCTCCAGTCGAAGGAATCTGGGGGTTAGTTTGATTTGTGGCCTTTTTGAAGTTCTACCAAACCTAGGGCTGTAATTTATCCAGAAAATCAAGGCAGAGCATTGCCTCAAGTCTCGCCCTGGGTGTGTATGCTCCTAGAGAGAGAAGACCAAGTCCTACCTTTCATTCCTCCCCTGCCAGTCTGAAGTCCTAGAGACATAAAACTCTGGTGGCCCATGCATTAACAAACCTGGGGCATCTAAAGCCCCACTGCAAATGCAGATTCCATATCAGGCAAGCCCAAAGCAGGGATTTATGGCAGATCTACAAAGATGACCATTTATTTAGGCTGTCCTGTCTAGAATTTCTTGTCTTTTTTTTCTCTCGATTTTTATTGGCATCAAATGTTTTACATTTACTTTTGCCCACTTGTCACTATGACAGCGATGTTTGGATAATGACTTGTGAATGAAATATGTACGCATCCTAAGACATTTGTGTCATTTAGCAAAATTATTTTTCAGGTTCTTTGAAAAGAATCTGCTCCATTCATGTCTTGCCAGCCCCACAAGCCATCGTACTAATCATACCCTAACATGGGGATGAGCACACATTACTTAAACGTACCAAAGATGTGAAAATATAAATAGTGTTTAAATTCTCTCTTCCATAGTAAATTATGATCCCTATGTTAAAATACCAATTTCTAGAGACAATGGATTTCAGAAAAATAGCTAATCACAGTATCCTCTGAAAGCAGCATCCTTTCAGTGTCAATTAATTTTCAAGCCAAGAGATTTGGACTTCTCTTTCATTTTGTGTTCCATTATTTTCCCCCATTCATTTGCTGAACAATAATCTTCTAAAACATCTCACTTCTGCAGTGGTATCAACTGGCGTGATACCAAAAAGATGTAAATGATTTAATTGAATTAGTTTAATTAGGTAAATTAACAGTTAAGCATATCACACACAGGCTTGTTCTGTTTATCCTACGTTATAGAGATAATTTAGTGCAGAAGGAGAACCGGGCATGACCAAAATTCCAATGCAGTGAACCAGATTAGCTGGCAAAGAAAAAAATACACAGATAACAGTCCCTGGAATTAAATCTCAGTAAATAATTTATGTGCTGGATTCATTATGTAGTTTGAGTTGTAGACAACAGCCAGTTGATAGTCAACGAATGTGCAAAAAAAAACTTGCTACTGAGCAAAGGGGCAAGGATAACCAAAGTGTTTCTGACCTTTCCAGAAGCATCTTCCCAGGAAAATTTCAACATTTCTTGGTAATTCAGACAAATTGAGGCAACAAAACCTGTCTGGGTAGCCAGAAATCTGAACTAAAAGCAGAAACAAACAAACAAACAACAAGCTATAGCCTGTTTGCTTTCAAATGTATGTCATTAAATCAAATAAAACAGTGTTTCCCAACCTTGGCACTATTAACCTTCTTTCTGGGGTTTGGGGGGGGGGGGACTATGTCTTGCATTGTAAGATGTTTAGCAGCATTCCTGGAGTCTACCCACTAGATCCCAGTACCACCCCTCTGCCCCCAGCTGTGACAACCAGAATGTCTCCAGACATTGCCCAATGTCCTCTGAGCAAGAGAAACAAAATCACCCTGGTTGAGAACCACTGAAATAAAGCCATTGAATAGTATCCAGTATTTGCTTTAGTGAATTATTCACAAAGGCTTGTAACATTCATAGCACTTACATAGGATGTACATAAAAACTTGAAAAATACCAAAGTATTTGGACTGTCCTATTCTTTCTCATCCATTCATTCATTTGGCCATTCATTCATTTCACAAGTAGGTATTAAGCCCTGAGCATAGGGTGTTGGTAGATGGAGAATCACACAACATTGAATGAATGCTGGCCGTTGTGGGGAGGGTAAGGACACCATGTGCTTTTGTGAGAGAGCCCTAACCTTGGGTGACTGGCTTTTAGTTCTGTGTGGCAGAATGCAAGGCCAGAAAGGAGGGCAGGTGCCACTACTGAGACATTGAAAGTTGGCTAAGACATTAGCTGGCCCAGTGGCACTGTGAGAAATGGGAAGGTTTTAAGCAAGAGTATGTTATATGTGGTCAGTGTTGACTTTTGGAAAGAGCGAAGGTTTTCAAGTCACACCCACACAGATTAACTCCTGACTTTGCCACTCACCAGTGTATTACCCAGGCAAATTGCAGATTTCTCAGTGGCATGTTCTTATCTGCATGATGGAAATAACAATAGTTACCTCACTGCAAATTTTAAACCAGACAGTGTATATAAAGCACCTGGCATGATATATCCCTCATAAAAGTCACCCAATAATTATGAGTTTTTCTTTCTTTCATTAGCCAGTATGTGCAACTTAACATTTTTCTCACAAAGTTGCCATGGAAAACATACATTTATGAGCTCTACATTCCCCCACATCTGGGTTGTATCGTTTAATGTCACTGAAGTTGTCCAAACCTTGCCACTGGATTTTGTTTACTCTAAAGCTGAGTGTTTAAATCCTTTAAATTGGTAATGTCAGTTTGACGTCCATGTTAATCTTCCATGAGATTTTAGGATATGGAATCTGGAGGTGGCTTTCTCTACCACGTCCACTGATCTGGAGCCAAATGTGGCAATTATCACCACGGGAATCAGGGACAGCATGGAAACCCACCCATTGGAAGAAATGCTTATTTTCTCTACAAAGGAATTGAAGTGTTTTGCCAAGCAAGTTTCTGGCAACAAGTCTAAATGCCCGCATTTTCATTCTCTTGGAAAACAGGGACAACCCAATAGAGGAGAAGGGAGACCTGTTTTGCATTTGGAAATACCAACTAAACCACATTCCCACCCTTCTGCAAATTTATCACTAAGCTTTGTATATATAATGGAATGCAGAGCTAAGCTGTTTTCTTTGGGATCCTGACATGTCTCTTTCTTTCTCACACACACTCTTCAGTGATATATGTAAAAATGAGGAAGACGTTTCCAAGAACACATTTCATTGTCAGAAACGTATATACATAACATAGTAGACATCATACACAAAGATGTGGCCCCCAACCTGTGGCTGGGTACTCCCTCCCTGTCATGTCCTGTGATAATGGAATTCTCCATTCCAAGTTAAGCCGAGTGAGCCTCTGAGAGTGCAGTGGTCAGGGTGGCTGGCCTCAGACCCCAGCCAGCCCTGAAGACACTTGACATAACTCTCTGCTCCACTGGCCACAACTGCAGGTGATGAGGAAATCAGAAATTCTTTAATCCCTTCCACTCCCAGGGACTCATTCTCAGAAGGGTATTTAACTTGTGTATGTTATGATTATAATAACATACGAGTTCAGATTAACCCAAGAGGAAATACAAATTCCCAGTGGCCTCAGGTTCTAGATGGTTCTAGAAGGAATAGTCAAGCTGCTAGGCTACATCTCTATCCCATTATCCACTCTCTGTCCTCCATTTTCCTCCACAGCTTTTTCTTTTCTCTCTTTTTAGAAAAATGTATTTGGAAACAATTTTAGACTTAGTAGAAAAGTTACAAAAATAGTTCAGAGATTTTCCATACACTCTTCGCCCAGCTTCCCCTAATGGTAACATCACATATAACCATAGTATAGTAATCAAAACTAAGAAGTTAATATTAATACAGTATTATTGGGGCGCCTGGGTGGCGCAGTCGGTTAAGCGTCCGACTTCAGCCAGGTCACGATCTCGCGGTCCGTGAGTTCGAGCCCCGCGTCGGGCTCTGGGCTGATGGCTCAGAGCCTGGAGCCTGTTTCCGATTCTGTGTCTCCCTCTCTCTCTGCCCCTCCCCCGTTCATGCTCTGTCTCTCTCTGTCCCAAAAATAAATAAACGTTGAAAAAAAAATTTAAAAAAAAAAAAAAAAATACAGTATTATTAACTAAACTACAGTCTTTTTTGGTTTACACCTGTTTTCCCACTAATGGCCTTTTCCTGTTCCAGGATCCAACATTGCATTTAATTGTCACATGTCCTCAGTCTCCTCCAATCTATGACAGTTCTGTCTTCCCTTGTCTTTCATGACCTTGCTGCTTTTGAAAAACACTGGCCACATATTTTATCAAATGACCCTCTATTCCTGTGTATCTGATAATTCTCATGATTAGAATAAAAAGGCATTTTGTGCAACAATACCTCAGAAGTGGTACACTCTTCTCTGTGTGTGCTGTAAGAGGGTGCATGATGGCTCTGTGTTATTATTTTTTTCTTTTTTTTTTTTTAAGAAGAGAGAGAGAGAGAGCACACACATGAATGGGGAAGGGCAAAGAGAGAGGGAGAGAGAGAATCCCAAGCAGGTTTTGCACTGTCAGCACAGAGCCCAATATGGGGCTCGAACTCACAAACCGTGAGATCATGACCTGGGCTGAAGTCAAGAGTCGGATGCTTAACTGAGCCACCAGGTGCCCCTGCTCTGTGTTATTATTGATATTGACTGTCGTCATTTGGTTCAGATCATGTCTATTGAGTTTTCCCAGCACAAGGTTATTATTTTTCCCTTTGTAGTAAATAAATACCTTGGGGGAAATACTATGGGACTATGCTAATGTCCAGTTTCTCCTCAAACTTTCCTCCTCTGGTGTTGATGTGTTTGGTAGCTGGATCTTGCCTGAAACAGTTATCTCTGTGGTGTTCTAATAGCAATTTTCCCCTTCTCTTATTCCTTCTACAGTTGTTGATTGCAATTCCCAAAACCTTTTGCCTGGCTCTACACAGAATTCGTGTCCTTACCTTGTAGGATTTTGCCTAGCCTCAAACTCAGGTCCCTAAAAAGGGCTTTATAGATATTTTGAAAAATGGAAAGGAAGAGGCGAAAAAAAAGACAAAGAAATAAAAGAACCTAGAAAGCCTCTAATCTGGGCTTACTGCGTGACTTTAAACAAGTCACTGTCCTTCTATGAGCCTCGGATTTTTTTCTCCTTAAAATGCCATCAGTGAGCCCCTTCCAGCTCTAAAATGCTATGATTCCATGACAGGATGCTGGATTGTGACAGAATCTGCAGCTGGTGCCACCAAACTGCCCAACAGTAAGATGAACACAGAACAGCAGCAGCCACAGACAGGGGAATTCAGCGAGAAGGGAAGGAAATGGTCCATGAATCTTTTACAAGCACTAGTGATACTGACATTAATAATACTTTCCACCGAGAACCACACTGGAGGGGAATGCCAAGGTTTGGGGAGGAGGCAGCCCCATTTGGGATGAGGTCTTTTATCTTTGCCTGGCCCTTGAAACAGATGAATCAGCCCTTTCTCCTCAGATTGAAGAATCCACACTATGTGTTTCCATTGTCAATTTCATTACTTTGCATCAGGCTTAATACCCATTTAAGGCTTAATGGCTGCAGAATTACACTGCATGTAAAGTATCATCTTTAACAGGGTGGTTAAAGGGCTGAAGTTTTACTCTTATCCTCTATATAAAGCTCACACAACATCCAAGCCTCAAGACTAAAAACATTCTCTTCATCCCTTATAAGCTAAATCTGTTTCTATTGATTTCCAATGCAGAGCCGAGTTTTTACATTTTATTTTTAATTTTTTGAGAGAGAGAGAGAGAGAGAGAGAGAGAGAGAGAGAGACCATGAACTGGGGAGAGGAAGAGAGGAGCAGAGGGAGGGAAAGAGAGAGAGAGAAAGAGATTGAGAATCTTAAGCAGGCTACTCACTCAGCATCGAACCCAACTTGGGGCTCCATCCCATGACCCTGGGATCATGACATGAGCTGAAATCAAGAGTTGGATGCTCAACTGACTGAGCCACCCAGGCACCCCAAGAGCTGATTTGTATTGATATTTTAAATATACAGTTAGAGATTACAGTTTACTTTGCCTATTTTTTAGGTATGTCAGATATTAGAATCATTTATAAATGTTAGACCTCAGTCATCATTTAAAAAAAAAAAAGACTGAGGGCAAAACATTTGTGATTATGAAAGGGAAGGCTGGCTCCCAGAGTTAGCTATGAATGCCAAATTGGGCAAGATACTCAGGAGTTTTCAGTAGACTTCTCCATTACAGAGAGAGAGTGCTCCAAAGATGAAGTAAAACACAATTAGTCCTCAACTGTTTTTATTTGAACCAGTACTTGTTAAACTCATTTTCTCAACTAATCTCAGATCTGCTAGCAAATAGAGGAATATACTCGTTTGGGAATCATACCTCTCCATTTGCCATTTTTAATAGGGAATTTTTGAAATTTCACTGTAAAATGCCTTCTGTAAATATAATTTTGAAGATCATGGGGAAAGTGAGATTGGGAGAATGAATAGCCAATTTGGAACTAATTATTGTGAAGATTCTGTGTTACTGATTAAACATGAGTTTAGTTCCTTACAGACAGGAACACATACCTCTTAGTTCCTGCTGTATCTCTAATGCCAACTGCGGTGCCTGATACGTGGTAGGTGCTCAATAAATCCCTGATACATGAATAAATGGTGCATTCTAGAAGTTACCTTTGTATGAGTGACACCCTGATATAGTCCCTTGGATTTATCTTCGAGGTGAGGATTATAAGCGGGAGCCAGTCTAACAAGAATAATTGTATATTATGGGGTATACTTTGTATTATATAATACTTTGTAACAATAGTTTTCAAAATGCATTTTTGGAAAGTTAATAGATATTACTCAATAAAAAGCTTCTTTGTCAAAATTTGAACAGTGAAGGTTAAATTTCAGGGCTTACCAGAACCTTTGACACCTTGAATGGGTGTTGGGACTCACCAAGGGAGCTAATAAGCATCAGTCTTCTGAATCTTTTTTTTTTTTTTTGTAGCATCTTTCATGTAATGACCAAATGAATAGTTTGAGAAACATCAATAGTATATGAGCATTTTATTTGCATAGATTATTCTAGAACATTTCTTTTCTCCTGTCTCTGACTTTGGACTAGTTACTCACATGTGAATCAAATGCATAACATGAAAATTGCCCTTAGCACTCCACTTGTTCAGTGAATGAATGAGTGAATTAGTGGTTATATCAGAATAATATTGCTAGATAATTGATATGAAGGTAATATCATCATTACCCATATCTAAGAGAGTTGTTGAGATTTCAAAAAGCATAGATATTCTCACATGTAACCCTTTCTTGCCATTTCCACTGCCACTCCTTCCACTCCCTTACCCCCAGCATAAAGCTACTCATGAACTTTTGCTAATTGCAATAGCTTTGCAACTAGTCTTTCCACATCTGGTCTTGGTGTCCTCCCCTCATGCCCAAGCCCTGGCATATCTGTGTCATTCAGGCAGGCACACGGCCATCCTCAACGTGGTGGCCCAGCACCTCCTACAAAATGGCCCGATTCACCCACCAGCCTAATCCGTCATCCCCTATGTATGGGCCACATTCCATCCAAACTAGCCTTTCCCTCTGAGTACGTTCAGAACTTTCTCACTCCCATGCTATCATTTGTGCTGTTTCCTTTGTCTGGAATGCCTGGGGAATCCCACATCATTTGTAAAATATTACCTATTTTTTGGTTTTTATTTCAGACCACCGCCATCATTAGAATATCTCAAGTCCTACCATTTGCTGAATCTCCATGGCATTCTCTTATATCACTCATAAGTACCTAGTATTCAGTTTTGTTTGCCTCTTTGCTATCCCACCCCAGTTCTACCACACACACACTGAATTGTGAACTCCTCTGAGGCAGCATTTTACTCTTTGTTTTGTTTTCATTACCTAACACAGCTCTTTACACACAGTGAGACCTCAGTTAATAAATGAGTTGAGCATTCCTCTTAAGTAAGATCCATAAGTGTATTGATATTACTGCTTTTCACTAGAGCAGCACAGAGAGACAGGGGTCTTGCCTTAAGGAAGCTTAAGTTCCAAATGGGAAGCCCAATTATTTTCTGGAACTTAGAAACATCAGATTTACTAATGGGCTACATTGCAGATATTTATTTGTAAGTCTGTTGTTCAGAATGTGGGTTAAATTTTCCCTTAGAAACAGTATTATGCACGGTAGTTGTGTCTCCCAGCCAGCCCACAAAAGCCTGTTTAACTTGTAATGTGTCTAAAGTCTGATACTAATAGCAGCCCCAGGGGTTCATCGGCCTCTTCTCTCAGGCCATTGCCAGTCTTAACACTACAGACCTTGCCCTGAGGCAAAGTGTGAGGCAGAGATGGATGGGATAAGGGGCACAGTCTCTAACAGCTGTGGATGATGGAGGGGACGGAGGGAAGGCGGGTGGCGAGGTCTCCTGTGAGCAGGAAGGTGGGAAGCAGAAGGAAATGACCATGAGAAACCAAGCTAGGGCATCCAGTCTGAGATAGCCTTTCTTGTGTAATGGGTACAATGTGAGCATTCTCTGACATTTACTTTTATTAGAAGGTCATTGGAAGGCTGCCTGCCTATGCCTGTCTTGGAGACTTTGATGATTCTTCCTCAAGGTTCAGGAGAAACTAAGCACATTGGCAAAGAAACCAAGGAAAGACTTATTTCAGCATGGGGAGGCACCTACTGGGGTATAGACTGGAATCCACAAACTTAAATGCCCAAGGGGCCTGGCAGGCCGTGGAAATGCATGATGTAGAGCAGGAGTAGGGATGCTGGCACTCTGGCAGTTAGCAGAGTGTGTGCTCCGTCTAAAGGAAGCAGGTTCTGTTTCACTTCAGCCAGGTGTTCACCCAGCCTTCAAAATATTCAACTTTTTCAAAAGAGGCATCAGTCTTTTTATGTCCTATCCCCTGGATTTTATACGTTGACAGTTAATTCAAACATGTTTAAGCATTATATAAAGCAAACATACATACCTACACACAGATTTTTGGGCCCCACCCATGATATCTTTGCTGTACAGGGTCACATTTCCCTCAATGTGCTCGGGGGGTGGGGGCGGGGAGGGGGGAAGAATTACAAATAGAATTGTGTACATGTAATCATATATTCCCATTTGATGGACGTTAACCTTTCAGAGACGTTTTCCCTCAGAAAAAGATTTCTGTTCAACAATACACTTGAAAATTATACTTCAGGGAATTGTTTATGTACATATTTCAAGGGGCAATTGTCCATTTCTGATAAAATTTTAACAACAATGCACCAATCTCTATTACATTTAATTGCTAACACCTCCAAAACCCAGGGTAAAATAACTTGGAAAACTTGGAAATTTTCAACAAAGGAGTGAAATACTTTTGGACAGAGACACATGTCATTGTTTCAGAAGTCATCCCAGCACATGGCCATTCCCATTCTCTGCAGAGTCTAGATCACAGGACCATGTCTTTAAAACTCAGGCTTTTTATGGTGGCCACTATTACTCCCCCAGCATCCAGGGGCCTCAAAAAGAGCTATGCTCCTTCAACCCTTTGATAGCGTTCCCCCAAGCCTGACAGTTGTTGTGTTGGTGGTCACAAAAGATGTATTTTGAAGACCACTGACAGCACTATCAAAGAGAACGGCCATAGCCATCTCACATGGCAGAGCTCTATGCTCCATGTGGTGGGCAACTAGAAGTCAAAAGCATGGCATCTTTTCTGATTTTAGATGCTGGATTCTGGTTCTAGAGCTGCCATGTGCACATGGGCAAGTCACTTACACTGTGCTTTAACATCCGCATCACCAAAATGTACCTATCCCATGGATTGTTGTGGGAGTCAGATGAGATCATGCTCACGCACAGCACATAATTTTGTCCTCACTGGTTGGTAACCATTATGATCATTCATTCTCTGTACTATCATTAGCATCATCAGACAATGTGGCTTTCCTTGTTTGGTTCTTCTCATTCGCCAGCTATTGTCCCTTAAGATCACACTGGTTGAGGAGCAGGAGATTGAACATCACCCAATTGTGCTTTGGGTACAAACTGGAGACTTTTGTCCTTAAAATGAGAGATATTTCATGAGTCAAGATTTCTTACCACTTTATCCAGGGCATAGTTGTCTCCAGACCAAATGTAACTATTTTTTGTCTCTGGGCTATTGAGGCTTGATGATTCAGCCACAGTGCATCTTCTTTATGCTCAGATACATCATTGGGCTCTTAGGGAACAAGAAGCTTTTAAAGGACAGAGAATGTTCTTCTGTTTTGCTGTCTGCAATGCCTATCTTGACACTATAAACAAAAAGGTACTAATAAGTTGCTTTCTTAGCAAGGAAACTACTCATTTTGAGTGAAATATTCATCTGGGGGGTTGATGAATTAATTCTTTCATTTCACCAAAGCTGGCTTTGACCAAATGAATGAATCCTTGTACTGAATGCAGGGAAAAAACTGTTTAAATGAACAGCGGGAATCCCTTGCACAAAGCCATGTTGAAATGAATGGGGAGAGAGCCAGCCTTTTTGGGAATCCCTAGAGCCCATGTCCATAAAGTTTGATCCTGTCTGGCAGATGAGGAAAACTCTGGTTGTCTTGGCTAGAACTTGATGCGGCTTGTTCATCCTCTCCCAAGGGGCAGTTAGGATAGCACATGGATCCCACATCAGGCCATACCTGTTTCCCTTCTGAGCAGAGGCTGAGCTGTTTCTTCAGACACTGACATATGGCAGCATCTTGGCCAAAGGCCTGACCTTCTGGTCTACCCAACGGGACTGTCAAGGCTACTGCTCTCCTAACTTCAAGCATAAACGGCCCCAAGGTCAGTTGGAAACCAGATTTCCAAAGCTCTGCTCTGCTTATGTTCCTTCATTCCCAAAGGAGAGAGTATTCCCAGCCCAGAGGCTCCCAGACACCACTCGTTGAACCACAGCCCTTCCAGCTGTTAGGATTCTGAATTGCCTTTATTTCTTGGCCAGACTGTGCTGGGGATGAAAAGGAAGGGCAGATGTGTCAATGAGGAACCAGTAGCAGCCGCATCTGCTGCTGGTTAGAGTTATTGGCATCCAAATCCCTTTTTCTGTCACCCCATTGGCTTTAGCCCTCCAGACCCTGTCAGGGACTCAGGCTTGTCCTGTTCTTCCCCCAGAGTTCTCCCTCTCTTGTCAATTCTGTTCTAGGATCATTGTCTCCACATGTGTATTTTGATGGTGGATAACAATGAATGACCGCTCTTTCCTCTGTATCTATTCTGATGTTACTTAATGCAGAAATGCCTCCTGGGGCCTTGGAATGAACAGCCATCCTTTTAGGTCCCAGGCCAAATCCCTCCACCCCAGCGGATAAAGCAACTCCACAGGCTTCTGCAACCAGAGCTTTTCCCCCGAACCACCCCCACCCCCCACAGCCTTCCCACCCCCATCCTTGGCCGCCTCCCCAGTGGCCCGAGTCTCCTGTTTCCATCAGAGGAAAGAGTAGGTGCACTTCCCTCAACTACTGTTTGCTTTCCCCCCGCCTGTGGGAATCAGAGGTTGGGGTAGGAATTGATAAAAGCGAGCATTTTGCCATAAAAAGAATCTAAGAGGGCAATGGAAGGCCATCCGTACGATTCCCCAGGCTGTCTGTCTTTGAAAAGGAAGATCTGGCCAAACCTACAGAACTTGCTGCCTCTGGAGTTTACTCTTTATTTCACTCTGTGCAGCACGTCCTTGTGTATGAATTAAAGATTAAAGGCAACTTAACCTGCATTTTGCTATATCTCTATATACAGGAGAGGAAAGGAGGGAGGGAGTGTATGTGTTCGGCATGATCTCTTGGTTCTAAAACCAGACTAGGAGACAGGAGACTAACGGTGGTCTCTTTCTGACCTCCTGCTCCTTCATGCAGTGACCTCTGACAAGTCCTTGAACTGGGTTTTGCCTCCATTTCACCAACCATAGAATGAGTATTGTGATGCCTCTTTGGACTACTGACATGTCCTCTGCCCCAGTCATTGGGTCTCAGAGTGTTGATGACATCATTACCGCACTGACCATTGAACACAGGCCACAAAGCATGAATTACCTCTCTGTGGAAAGATCAGCATTTAGCCCCACCCTCATTTTGAAATGAAATCAATTTGGGGGAGTTCCTAAACTATAATCCCAGATGCTTCTAGTCAACCAGGCATAGTAAGCCACCTTTTGTCATCCCTTAGAACAGGATTTCTAACCTCAGCCCAACTGACATTTGGGGCTAGAACATTTTTGTGGCAGAGGGACAGAATTGTCGTGCATTGTTGGATGTTTCACAGCATCTCTGGCCCTATAACCACTAGATGCCCATAGCAGCCCCCAAATTGTGACAACCAAAAATGTCTCAAACTTTGCTAGATGTTCCCTGCAGGACAAAATCTCCCTCAGTTGAGGATCACTGCCTTAGAATCAGCCCCTCTTGGGGGACGCATCACCAAAAACCTGGTCCTGGTAGGAAACCACAACAAATGCCTGGACTGATAGAGTGCCTTATTCAGGAGCTGGCATGTCACCAGACAATATAAACCAATTTCAGCAACATTTCAAGGAGCTAAGGCTGCAAAAAGAAAGTACGTTCCCAAGTCATTCTCTTTATTTTTCAGGTATTCTTTATGGCTCTACTATCCTGTTTGGTTCAAATCATGGATCATTAACCCAAGGAAGAGACCATCCCACAGCCCTTCTGGGCACTCAGTTTTTCAGGCATAGGCGGGATGTGAGTAGTAAAGTATTTTACAGACGCACATGGTCTAGGCGTGCCCGTTCGACTCTGGACCCATTGTTAAGTGTCTATGTAACAAGTGTTAAGCAGAATTTATTGCCTTCTATATGAACATTTGAACTTGGAGCAGCTATATTAAGCTGTTGGTATCTGCCAAAATGGACGTGTCTTGAGGATGAGGCTTCTTAAATATCAAATAGTAAAAAGGCAGGAACAGGCCCTAACAGTGGACACTAATATCTGTGGTCATCTGAAATATTCTTTAGCGTCTAGCAAGGTCCCAACTGGTCTTGCCTTAACGGTAATTCTCCGTTAGCTGCTCTGGTTGCAGAGGCCCCAAGGCAGGGTTTCATAGATGAATACAGTGATGCTTCCAACATTTACTAAATATCAGAGAGCCCACGTATTCAGTAAGTTCTGGATCCCCAACTGGAATCACTAGCAACTGTCGAAACGGAAAGGAATGGCTCTTGGTGCCCAGATGGAGTTGACTCTAACATGGAGGGATTATTCAGGGCGCTCTTTGCAGCTGACACTCAACAAGGCATCCGACAGGGCATCCCAGGGCCAGTTTGCCAATCCAGATGTTTTTACTTTGCTGCCTCCTCCTAGAGGACATGGAGTGTAGGCCCCCTTCCCCCACGCCCTATAACTTGTGCCCCTGTGGGCATCTACACCGGTTGCCTCTTGGAAACCACATTCCTGGGAGGAATTGTTTGTATGGCACTTTCCACCCTGCCCTGGAGCCAAGAAAAGATTTACATTTTGCTGTCCTTGTTCAACAGGTCCCAGTCATTTCCTTTCCTTTCAAGAAGATTCCAAATGAACATAAATCTCGCCTCAGCTCTGACAGCCTCCAGTCATCTGTTTACCAAAATAAACTTTAAGCATACATTGAAAAATAATTCCTAGTGAAATATGCATCCCCATGGCATTCAAGTCTGGTATTTAATGTCTTTTTTATGGTTAATAATGCATCAAAAGCATCCCCAGTCTGAAGCTGTCATTACATCACATACATGATGTGCAGACCCCATTTCAATGACTAGAAAACTTGGAGTCCATTTTTAGTTTAAAAAATACTAATGTATAATTACAGTGGCCTGTTTCCTTCCATGTGTATTTCTTTTTAATAAATCTGCTGCTTGATGAGATCAATCCACTGAAAATACCTGGAGAGGTTCTCTGCATTATACAGATAAAGAGACATGCTATATAAGCAACTCCAAAATCCCCTCATTAAAACTGGGTTCCATTTGAAGAATACCCTCGTCTTTTTTCTTTCTTTTTAATGTCGCTTTACTTTTTTTAAAAAAAGTCATCCAGGAGTGTATAGA
Source organism: Prionailurus viverrinus (assembly GCF_022837055.1). Classification (NCBI taxonomy): domain Eukaryota; kingdom Metazoa; phylum Chordata; class Mammalia; order Carnivora; family Felidae; genus Prionailurus; species Prionailurus viverrinus. The sequence continues at coordinate 16,783,444 of NC_062575.1, read as the reverse complement.
GGAATACAGGTAAGCCTTGTCCTTCTCGGTAGACATAGAAACAAATAGAATATTTGAATGAAAATACCAGCATTTGTTTTAATTCCAGCCCTCTGAAGTTAACAAACGTCGGGAAAGCCCCATATGCCTTCTGTTAATGCAAAATGAACATTACTCGGGAAATCTTTCCTTATTTCCTTTCTGCGTGGCCACTGGTGCTAAGAACGGCATGGATGGGAGGGATGACAAGTCAGAAGTTTCCTTCCTGCATTATCTGGAGCCTCCTATCTCCCTTCAGGTGTACAAGCCCCAGATCCCATCATGGCCACCTGTAATGACCACATTTATGACCAGAAGTGATTTCTTTGCCACCGTGGACCATTTCCAATGGGCTGAGGATGATGTGACTCTGTGGGAGCAGCCAGCTTATAAGTGCTTAGAGGTTGGGCAGTGTCTGCTTACCTTGATTTGTGGCTCTGAGGACCAAGTGAGATAATTAGATAATGTATGTAATGTGCTTAGGATGGCCATGCACCTGGGAGACACTCAGGAAATGGCAACTGTTAGGATTTGGAGGGGCAGTAAAGCAAAGCAGTCAGGAGAATGGCTGTGGGCTCAGATGCTCTGGGGCCAGGTGGGACATTCCTAGACTCAGAAACCTAGTTTCCTTTTGTGCAAAATGAGGGTCATAGTTGCTGAGGGAGTAGATCTTAAATATTTTCATCACACAAAAAAAGAAATTGCAATTATGCTACATGGTTGAGTTGTTAGCTAAAGCCAAGGTCCGCAATCATTTTGCAACATCTAAATGTATCAAATCGACACATTGAATACCTTAAACTTCCACAATTTTCTATGTCAATTGAATCTTGATAAAGCTGGGGAAAAATGGTAATAATAATGCCTACTTTATCTCTTACATAGTTATTATGATGTTGACAATGAGCTAATGTGTATTAAGTATAAAGTACTTAACAACAGCAATACCTGACATCAGCCCTGTAATTTGCAAACCCTCATGTTATGTGATTTAATAGTCACTTTGTGGCCCCTTCTACTTACACTTAGCTAATGATGGACCAATCAGACCTGCAGCACTAAGTTGGAGCCAAGATTCATCCTAGGAGCTTCTAAGGCCTTAAGATTCTCTCTCCCCTGCAGATATAGTGAACACACGGTTTAGGAAATAGGGAAAAGGGTAACAGACAGCTACTTTTCGTGACTTGCAGGTCTCAATTTTGATACGTGGTTCCACAAAACCGTCACAAACCACAGGATATGGGTTGAATTCAAGCCTTCTTTTGTGCCTGGTGGACGACCCCCTATCTAGAGACTGAAGGCTGGCTTGGTCCAAGGCAAGCTGAGAGGGAGTTGGGGTGGGGAGGTAGGAGGGATGGGGGTTTTCCTCAGATGGGGTTAGCTTTTCCCCAGACCTTAAGAGCACTGACACGAGGTCCGTGGCCACTCCCTACAGGGGTAGAGAGCTTCTGAGACTGGATCCTGAACGTTCCCCTGATACAGGGAGCAGTTTTAGTTTTTGCTTTTTCTTTTTTCCCTTAGTACTCTCTAAGATTTCCATTGTGGGGTTCACAGTGGGGGTCCTCCTCCCTTAAAACTCCTTATTGGAGTTTTTCTTCCACCTTTGCCTGGAAAGTAACATACCGATATCCAAAGCCAAAGCAACAGTGACTCCCAGTGCCACCCGCACCAGGACATTTTGGGCAGTCTGTTCATCTGGCTTATTCACCCTTCGTCTCTTCCTCACCCTCCTCTGCGACTGTGGTTTCTGGGCCCCGCTTCCCAGGAGCTGACAGGCCTCACAATCTGGAGGTAAATGCTGCAGGCTCTTCTTTTCACAGGCGGTTTAAGAAGTTACCATTTGGATGTGTTCACCACTGGCTTCCTTTCAGCTCTCCAGCACCCCCCCGCCCACCCAGTTCAGATCCTTTCTTGGTTTCCCTATTGTTCAACTCCACGGTACTTTTTAAAGTGTCAAAGCAAATTTGTGTTTCTAGTAAGAAAGCACCTTTTGCTTTTTGCTTTTTTTTTTTTAATTGCATGTAACCCTCGTGTTTCTAATTCCCACGGAAAACTAAAGTGTATCCCTAAGAAAAGGCACACACATGCACACAAATGCAGCCCGGAGATGCTCCCGCGTCTTCGCACACTCTCGCAGACACACAATTGCATACCGCAAAGCTGGCTAATGTTGATGCATCCAGGTTGGAAATGACAGGATATTGTGGAGGGCCAGTCACTTAATGAACCCCTGCGGGACCAGCCTTGGTTACTAACAATTTCTCTCCAATTCATCAGGCAGGGGGATCACAGCCCTCAGTGTTTCACTCCATCACATCCCCCCACTGCCCCCTTCTCTCTGCTCTACACAAACAAACCAATTACAGCAACGGATATAAATTGGACCCCTTTTCTGAAAATGCTCCCTCAACCTTTTTTCTGCCCTTCCTTACTCAGCTCCAATCAGCCTGCCCACCAAGTGGACTATATATACACACATGCACACACACAGCCACGTTCCTGTGCATGCATAGACATACTCAGGCATATCTCTGTCTCACAGCCTTTACATACCTCTTGCTCTTTGATCCAGCATCGGTTTAGGCATCTTTCTAGCCCCTTAATCTACCATCACATAGAATACAGATGAAGAATCACTTTTCTTTAATTTTTTCATTTTCTTTTTATATAGCAGCCAGCCCCAGAGAAAGCCTTCCCCCCCTTCCATCATACCTTAGAGTAACTTTCTGACTTATTCTTGGACCGTTCTTCGTGTAGCTCATATTGGTATTAAATCCACCTTCGTTGTCAGTTGATGACTTAGCTTAGAGGCTTTGTATAAAGACCTATTCCTGTTCAAATATGACTATTATTAAAACATCGGAGTCACAAACTCTTCAAAGGAGTGTGAAGTTGCATCTTTGGGATTTGAGGCATTGGAAGTCGGGTGGCAAGACAGTTAATTGCCTCTACAACAGTGCCATTAAGAAATAGTCCATGGGCCACCCCTAGTTTGAGAAACCATTTGTTGGAGGTCTTCAACTAGTTGAGCACAGAAATTCAGAGTAAGAATTTAGAAACTTTTGTAGCAATCTGCCATTGCTGTGACATTCAAGCCACATTTTATGTTCCTAGTGATTCATTTTATATGTATTTTACAACCTGTTAATCCAGGGAGGACTGGATGTTAACAATAACAGTGACAGAAAGGTATTCTTCACCACAAATAATTTGAGAAGAGGCTTCTTGATTATCGTAAAAATGTTCAGGTTTACCTAAACTAACAAGAGGTCCATCTGAATGATTACATTCTTTTGGTGCAATTCAATGTTCACTTACAGATCTTTAACTGTTTGCGTGGATGCTGTGATCAAGAAAGGGCAGAAAAGGTTAAAGCTCGGATATTTCTAAAAAGAGATTACAAAGAAACGAAGATAAACTTAGTCTGGGGTTAACATAGGTATGTGGGAAATGATCATATTTTATAACGCTTCTGTTTTTGAAATACCTTCTGGGAAATAAATCTATCATGTAATGCTACCTTGGATCCTGGAATGGTGACCCCATATCCATATTCTAGAGGGTGACTCTTTTATAATGCGGGAATCAGGGGTGCCTGGGTGGCCCAATTGGTTGAGCGTCCGACTTTGGCTCAGGTCATGATGTCGTGACCTGGGTGTCATGTCAGGTCATGGGTGTGTCATGTCAGGTCATGGGTTCGAGCCCTGCGTTGGGCTCTGTGCTGACAGCTCAGGGCCTGGAGCCTGCTTCAGATTCTGTGTCTCCCTCTCTCTGCCCCTCCCCTGCTCACACTCTGTCTCTCTCAGAAATAAATAAACATTAAAAAAAATTTATAATGTGGGAATCAGGTTATCTTAACTAAGTTGTTAAGTTAGTTGTAATATACCAGTTTGAGGCTTTTGTTTTTCAGAGGAGGCTATTGTTAGTCCTTTGGTGTCGGCAAATCTCTATGGAGTCAAAACCTTATTATTACAGGGTTCCCCATGCCTCAGCCTCCACAGAGATGTACAAACATTTCAAAGCAAGACTTGTTCTCTCTGGCATGAGGAACAATTACCCGATTATGTAAGTAGGGTGATGGGTGCCTACGACAGATTGTAGACTGGAGACATTTTAGAAATAATAATAACTTGCATTTTTGGTATACTTTACCATTTACAAAGCAAGCCCACCTCTATTAATTCCCTTGATGCTCAGAGCTGGCCAGCAAGAGAACTCAGGCAGAGTTTATTACCTCCATGTTAAGGCAGGCATCTGTTATCTAGACTCATCCAGTCCACTGTCTCTAGATGTCTATGCAAATGCTGCCCAAGGCCCAAGGTGATTCCATGGAAATGGGAAGAACTTCTCCTTTTTGTCATTTGTACATTGTATAATTCATGGAGAGCCTACAAGGGGGACACTGGTAGATTCCAACCATCCTCTAGGTTTTGGGGTGTTTCTTTTTTAAACCAAATACCTGTGGGTGTTATTGGCTGGATTGTGACTGGAGGCAGTAGGGAAAAGGGAACATCAGGCATTAAAAATGACAAAGCACTTTCATTTGTGAGAGCCATCCAAGGAAGGTGGAAATGAACATATTTTTCTGAAGGAAAGCAATTTCACAAGCCCTGCCTGTGTACAGATGAGCAGGACAGTGAAGAGGCACAGGATGGCCTCCGACATTCCTGGGGAATCGTGGAAGATTGATGTTTTCTCATTATGTGGGCTGGGCGGGAGTTTTATGCAAAATTCAAAGAAGGAGAGAAACCCCAGCTCCTGCCCTTCTTCCTTTCACGGGGGCCTTCCTTGAGCTGGAGACAGACAGATGTAGCAATGGAACAGACGCAGAATTACGCAGAGGTGATGGGATCGTTTCTGAGGCAGTTAGATGAGCCAGACATAGCGAGGCCTGGCTGCTGTAGAGGATAATGTTTCCTCTGGGGAAGAACACAAGGTAATAAATGGCTTTTGCAGCAATTAAACGCAAGAGCAAAAGGTGAGCCTCTAACTCTGTGGTACCGTCTCTTTTGTAAGAACAACAACAAAAATGACCACGAGCCACCGATTTGGAAGAACCATTCCCCTAAGCTGGACACGGACAGCTGTCTTTTCTCTTAGTGAACTTTTCACGGAAGCTTCTTATGGGTTTCACAGATCCAGTGCTCAGTAGGAGCTGAGAGACTCCCATTCCGTCTTGCACTTGCTAAAATGCATTCAGAATCACATTATTATAGATTATGCAAGATTGGAACATGGTTGAGATGAAAAAGTAGCCCTTGATGCTTCTGAGAGAAGGAAGTCAGACTGACCCCTTGGAGACCAAGCTACTGACTCTTTGTTTTTCCACAGATCTACTTGCCTGAGGGAACAGTTCAGCTATTCCTTCCTCTTAATTCCTGTGTTGTGGGAGATGTGAAAACATGAAGCAAGGAGAGAATATCCCTGCAAACCCCCATCACATACCAACAGCTCTACATGTAAGCAAGTATATGTGCTTGCATACACACACACACACACACACACACACACACACACACACACACACAGTGGAGTCAAGGTTTTAGAACTTTACATGGACTGGGAAAAAGGGCTCAAGAATTGGAGTCCTGGAAGGCAGGGACTCACCTCTACTTGGATTAACTCTGTGGCCTCACTTAACTTCTCTGGGCCTTAGTTTCTTCATTTGAGAAAAAAATGAATGGAGCTTTGGTTTTGACGGCTTTTGTGATTCCTTATAGACTCCACATTCTCTGATTTAGTGAATCCATTTCTAAATGAAAGCCTCATTCAGGAAGGCTCATGAGGTGTGTGTGTGTGTGTGTGTGTGTGTGTGTGTGTGTGTGTGCGTGTATGTACATGCACGCACACGCTCATTCCAGCCATGAGCAGTGGAAAATGCAAGGTTTCCAATTTGCTCTCTCCCAAGCTCAACCTCCATGGATGTGCTCTCTCAGTCCACCCCTCCCCCTGACTTCTGTGCGCTTTTGATGGCCCCGTTATATCCAGACAGCTACATCTTCTGAAAATCATAATTAGATGGAGGCTGGAATGACACATCTCTCAAGCCCCGAACGCTAGTGCAAACCAGCACTCGATTCGTGTTGGAAGCAGTCGAGGTAACCATGGCCCACTCGAGCGTGCAGGGAGATTGGCTGTACGCTCCAGCGCACCATAGCATGTCAATACTCCTGAATAAACTAATCAACCCATTTGCACCTTCGAGAAAACGCATCTTGGAGTCAATGAAATAGGTGTGGTAGTGACAATGCCAATGAGGAAAAAGAAGGAAATGGGTTACAGAGAAAAAAAAACTTGCTGCTTTCCCAAAAGCAAGAGAGTTGTTGTGTATCTAGCAGCTTAGGGTAAGGTTGGAGAGATGTCCCAGGCATCCAGGAGCCCGCGTTCCCTCTGCCTTCTTGCTCCAGAGCCTTGAGCCCCCTTGATGTTTCCACCAATGCCCAGAGGGAAGAAACGTCTCAAGCCCCCAGTTCTTCTGCAGCTACTATTTAGTAGAAACAACACTCTCTTCCCTTTCTAAGGATGCATTCTATGCTGGTAACTTGGATTCCAAAGCTTCCCTTTGACTTTTTCCCCAGGGCTGCTTAAGACCCACCTTTGGTTATCATCTGTGTTGTGATGGCAAAGTTTCAATGCCGGTTTAAGCTTGGAATGTTGCAGGAGTTCCTGGCTGGTGGGACTGTGCCACTGTGTGCTGTAAATTATGTGCCATATGGGTCAGCTCATGTACGAATGAGGTCCTGTGAGTGTGCACAGATGGCATCTGGAGATCCCATCCCACTCCTCTGATAAGGCTGAGTTCTAGGTCTCCCTAAAGTGGGAAGGGCTTGGTGCTGTTCTGATAAGCTATCGCTCAAATTTTACAAAAAGGGCTCAGTTTGGAGCATTTGCTGATTTCTGTGGCATAAATGTTCCTACTGTGACTCCCACAACTGACTCGCACAACTTTTGAAAATGTAACCACTGGGTCTCATGAGCCACAGGCTGGCCCCTGCATCCTACTGAATGGGATTCTGGTGATGCTAATTAGAATTATGGCAGTGGCGGGGTGCCTGGGTAGCTCAGTCGGTTAAGCGACCGACTTCGGCTCAGGTCATGATCTCGCAGTCTGTGGGTTCGAGCCCCGCGTGCTGTGCTGTCAGCACAGAGCCTGGAGCCTGTTTCAGATTCTGTGTCTCCCTCTCTCTGACCCTCCCCTGTTCATGCTCTGTCTCTCCATGTCTCAAAAATAAATTAAACGTTAAAAAAAATTTAAAAAAAAAGAATTATGGCAGTGGCATGGTCTTCTTCCTTCCCCTTGAAATCTGATGGGTTGTTTATCCCAGAGATTAGTAGAGAGATGCTCAATGGTCTACTTAACCAATTCTCCCTTTTCCTGGACTCCTTCTCATCTCTCCATTTCTTTTCCCTAAAATGACAAATCTAGGCCCATGATTTTAAATTCCATTTATTTGCTGATGTCTTCCTCACTTATCTCCCCTGAACCCCAGACTTTTCAATTCAACCTCTAACAGGTATCTCCAAGTTAGAACTTTTACAACAGGACTCTCAATGCCCTCCCCCCAAAATTTTCTCTGCCAGTCTTGCCTGACTTAGTAAATGGCACCACTGCCTACTTGCTCAATATAAGAGCTCTCCTTCACTCTCCACATCCAGTCTGTCAGTCAGACCTGTTGGCTTTATCTCCAGAACACATCCTGAGTCCAGCCCTTTCTCCCATCCCCACTACTAACATCCTGGCCCAAGCGACCATCATTGATCACTGGACTACTGTACTTATCTCTTCAGCGTTCTTCTTCATTCTGTTCTTGACCCCTACAATCTGATCATTGCCAAAGTTATCATCATTCTTCAATCAAATGGTATCTTTATCTCTCTCTTTCCCTCTATCTACCCATATTCACCACCTATATCCAGTTCAAGATTCCATGTATAATTGCCTCCAGACTCCTTATTCTTACTCTCCATCCTCACCAGTGTTGTAACCCTAATCACTATACTCCAGCCACATTTTTCTCCCCTTCTATTCCTCATGAACAAGTTATTTTCTACCTTTGCATTCAGTTTTCCATCTTTCTGAGTCCCCAGGTCTTTGCATGGCTGCCTATCCTTACCTTTCAGGCCTCACTGTAAACATCACTTCCTCAGAGACACCTTCCCTGATCACCTTCAGTATGCAGTATCTGTTTAGAATGTAAGTTCCTTGAGGCAAAGGACCAGTGTCAGGCATACATAAGAAAGGCTAGATAGTGAAGTGGTCTGATGAGAGGACAGCAAAAGGACAATAAAGTTAGTTTCTTGCTCACAAGCGAGCTGTTCAGGTTCCTCCCTTCATGCCGCTCTGCTCTCTTCCAGGGCATCACCGCCATCTGCAGTCAAAGCTGAGTCCCCACAGGTGCCATGCAGTGGGAAAGGGATCAAAGAGGAGGCAGCATACCCATTGTCTTGAGGTGTAGGTACAGACATGGCTCACATCTCTTCCACCCTCCTGCTACTAGTGAGACTCCTCCACATGGCCACTCCCAAGTACATATGAGGTTGGGAAACATAGCCTATCCATGGCCTGGAAGGATACCCCAGCACTGAACATGCATTGAATGAATGGATGACAACAAAGAATTTTCTGGTTTAGCAGGTAAACATTTCAGTTCCTCTGGTCTGGAAACTATCAATGCCGTGAAGGGAAGTTAGGAAGGTAAACTACAGCTCTCTCCAGTTTGATCCCATGTGGTATATTTGCACCATGGAAGGTATCCATAAGTAAACCAAGTATCACTTATCACAGGATGGACACATTTTCCATCCTCTCCTTTCCATAAGCCTATATTCATCTTAGAAAGTAGAAAGGAATGGAGAAAGATGTCCTCTGGGAGGCCGATAGAGAATGCTGTGTCTTTCCCATTTTCGAACTCCCTACCTTCTTCTGAAACCCCTCAGCCACTTTCCCCCAACTTCAACAGAATACCGCATCCCTCTAAGGCCCTGTCCTATTTATCTCAGGTAGGGTGATGATCGTGAAAGAACAAAAGAGAAAAATAGGAATCTCATAGTAAGCTGCTCTTTTCCTCCAAACTTTGTCAAAAGTGTATCTCTACCTAAGATGCTCATGTGAGCACATTTAACTGAGTCCTGTGAGGCTGCTGGTATGTACAGGAACAAATGGGTAGATGTCTTGTAGGTCTGCATTTAAGAAACTAGGGTTTATGTCTTTACTCTTCCATAGTGACTTTTGCCTCTATTTTGCCCCTAGTGACATCATGGCCCCTATTCTGCAGTGAAGTCCAGTCTATAGGCCTTTTTAAAGTATTAATCACATAATCACTTGTAAAAGAAAAACAATTTGTGTCCTTTATATAGCAGTATGGACGATTTGACAACTTCAGAAAAATAAACCGTTTGGTAATAGTTGTAAGACCATTAACAGTGACTATGTACTAGGTACTGAGAATAATGCAGTGAGCAATTAATTCAGAATTTCTTAAAGTAAACTTCATAGAGCCCGGTGCAGGATTTCTCAGCCTTGATCCTGTTTGCATTTGGGGCCAGATGGTTCTTTGCTGTGGGGGCTGTCCTGTGTGTCGTAAGATGTTTTGCTGTATCCTTGGCCCCTACCCACTAGATGCCAGTAGGACTGCTATCCCTGGGTGTGACAAGTAAAAATGTCTTCAGACATTGTCAATGTCCCCTAAGGATAAGATTACCATTACTGAGAACCAGTGCTGTAGTGAGGAAGTGCATGGTCTTTGGGATCAGATCTGGGTTTGAGTCCTGGCTCCATCAACTGTTAGCTTTAAAACTCTAGGGAAATTTCTTTACCTTCCTGGGCCTTGGTTTCCTGATGTGTCTAATGGTTTTATAAGAGGATGGCATGAGATAATGAATATAAGATGCTGAGGTCGGTGTTTGTACATCAAAATAGGTTTCTGGAAATGTTATCTAAAGTGTATGAAGTTTCATTGGCTCTGGAACCATGTAAAAGTTTCAGTTAGTATAAAATCCAGACAGTCATTTATCATTGCCAGTTTTGAGGATTTCATCAGGTTTTGTGTGCCCTTGTGAGTAGATCTGTTTGTGTTTCTGTTTGTGTAGAGTTCTTTGAAATATTAAATAGGACGTTAGTAGATTTGTTGGCATGGAGATGCAAATGGCTAACAAGTTCTTGTTCTTAATTAATAATTCAGTATTTTCTAGTACTTTCCTTTGCCACAGCTCTTTGGCCCACTGGATATTGCGGTGGCTCCCAAGAGAAAATGTTTTCCTGCAGATATCACTGTCCTTTTTTCAAAAACCAGATCCCAACTTTCGTTAGTTTATTCATTGTGATTGGAGCTGAGAAGTAGCACAGAGTGTCAGAGGGATGATTCATGTGAGGACGAATGTGTGCTTCCAGTAGGAACTGGAGTTTATCTCCAATGACTTTAAACTTGTGAACAGCTCCAATTACTTTAGGTACCTGTTCATCTCTCCTTGAAATTCAAGATCATAACTTTGGTAACAAAGGAACTCTGTAGCACTGAATGTAAAGTTTGCATGGAAGAAGGGAGAAGACCAGGAATTGCAGTATCAGGATGGTGAAATACTGTAACAATTGTGGGGATGACCGTTAGGGCCAGTCATCGGACTGTTGGGATTGACTAGAATATATTGACAAGTGACATGTTGATTTTTCATCAATGACATGTGAAGCTTACATTGAGAGGGTAGTAGGAAAAAGATATAAAGCAAATTATTTTTTTTAATTATGTATGGTAGAAGATTATGAAAAGACACTAAAAGAACTATAGAAGTTTTCTGATACTTTAAAGAAAAAAATACAAGAATGATAATCAGAAATAGTCTTTATGCCCCAATTTTCTGTATCTCAGCATACTTTATATAACTAAAAAACAAAGCAAACTTAAAAGTTTAATGCAGGTATGAAGATGCTCTGTGAGACCCGAAAATTAAACAGTAAGGTGTGGAATGCTTGAGCCAGTGAGTTGAAATGTGGTGGAAAATGTGTACCCATGGGTAAACAGAGAAAGAAATGGAAGTGATGTCCTTATGGGAAGTGATATCCTTACAGGAAAGAAATAGAAGTGATATCTTATTCTGCTTCAGACCAACTGGTCAAGCAGATCACTTGGCTCACGTTTTATTATCCATGACTATGAACTTCACATATGCAAAATGCACCCTTCCACATGCTACATATCTCCTTCTGTTAAAAATACATTTCTCAGGGCACCTGGATGACTCAGTTGGTGGAGCATGAAACTCTTTATCTTGGGGGTGTGAGTTCAAGCCCCACATTAGGTGTAGAGATCACTTAAAAAAAAATCTTAAAAAAAATAGACTTCATGAAACATTAACCCCCCTTATTCAACATTTCATCTATTTGAAGGTAAAGACAAAGGAGTAACTGCCAACTCTGGACTTAATTCTAATAAATCTAGAAGAACTTGTGTTAAAATCAATTGGTGGGACACATTTCAATATGAGTTTTAATTTTTTAACTTAATTTTATCAGTTATTCATACACATAGTTTTTGGATATACACTCTCCCCCAAAAGTCTCCTACCCAGTGCCTTCAGTCCAAAGACAAACTTTTTTTAGTTCTTTTAACTGATACTTAGGAATTTATCTCCACGTATCTAAATAACTTTTTTAAAAATTCCCATTTCTTAATTTTTACTTCTAGGCATTATCTACTGACTTCCCACTATGGAAAATGAGACCCAGATCTCTTTTTAATCCCCTTTCAGAAAACCACATAAAATTCCCATCCTCCTAATTTTATGATATAATTTTCATCAGATCAATAATCAGCCTAGCTGAGCCATGTAGTATACTATAATTACTCCTTTTTCTTTTCCTACTTAACTCTGTTTTCAGTGGTTCTTTTTTTGTTTTCCTTAGTTTTCTATGTAGTAATCACAGACATATCTATAAACTCTCCCCCATTTGTATACATCTCCTCTCAATATATTCAAATATATTGGGTGTTCTGTCAATTTCATCTTCTTTTTATGTTTGTTTATTTTTGAGAGATAGAGTACAACTGGGGAAGGGGCAGAGAGAAGAGGACAGAGGATCTGAAGTAGACTCTGGGCTGACAATAGAAAGCCTGATGCAGGGATCGAACTCACAAACCGTGAGATCATGTCCTGAGCCAAATTGAGACATTTAACCCACTGAGGGCCTTATAAAGGTCCTCCCAGAGCTTTCTGAGCCGCTTCCATCAAGATTGGTGGTCTGTAAATCTGAAGTCCAGCTGTTTCCTTAGGCTATCCCTTCCCATCATCCAGGGACTTTTTTCTTCTCTATAATATATGGAGTCTGTTTCCTGCCTCCTATTTCATTTCATCCCCACCCAGTAGGAGCTACTGTTATTAGTTCTATTTTGCAGATGAGTAAACTAAGGTCTGGGGAACTTAAGTAAAAATTTCCCGAAAGCATATGGTGTGGGCACAAATGGCACAGCCAGGCCTCAAATCCAAAATCCATCTGACACCAAACCTGTGCCCTCAGCTTCTCACTGAGCAGTCACAGCATGCGTCCGGCAGTCTTGAGGTGGCTAGGCGCTTGAAGCTGGGGGCACTCACAGGTGGCTAAGGGCCTTGTGTGGACTGTGCTTCCCATGTTCAGGACATTCTATTGCAACATTCTTATTTCAAAGCACTTTTACAGCCCCTGACTCACTGTCCCTAATGGCAGCTTCTTATTTCTGGGATTAGTGGGTAAAAAAATAGCTTCTGGGCATGTGACACTATTCTCAGGCCTTTAATGTCAGAAATAATGATCCTGTTAAATTGGAGCTCATTACCACAGAATGAGACCTTATTGAGCTCTCTTTTTGGGGGGTTGTTTAATGATTCCCCCCCCCTTTTTTTTTTTTTGCCTCCTCCTCAGTAGCTCTGACATGGTGCACCAGGGGGGATGTGGATGTTTGGAGTGGCAAATTTTTAAATAATAAAAAAGATCTCCTTTCATCCATGTAAGGAAAAGGGTTCATCCTCCATTGTTCTCACCAAACACTGGCTGTTCCTTTGTTATGGTCTCAGGGAAATTTCCTGAGCCCCTTAAGCCACTAATGCCAGTTGTATCCCCAGCAGCCACAACACGTGCTTAAAGCATTATATTCAGCATAGCCTTTCCTATAATGAACCTGACAATCCCGTTTTATGATTTGTTGAGTGGTTAATTCAAAATACACTGGTCTGTAGAACCAGCTTTCTGGAGGCCTCTATCACTGGCAAAAAGGCATGGTATGACCATTCTCAGAGGGTGCCACACGGCCTGATTAGACCGTGGTGTTACCTTGTGCCTGGGATTCCAGAGAGCGGCCATCTCTGCTTTCTGCCCTCTGGAAGCTCCTCTGCTGACCTATCAGAACTATGCTGACAGAAGTAAAAGGCCCTTCTTGAGGTGAGACCCAATGTTCTCACAGCCTTCTAAGTGTAAAAAGGACAGTGACATCCAGGAGCAGTGACAAGAGGCAGGGAGCTTATTCTACACCATACAAGGAACAATACAGGGACTGGGGCATTTAATCTGGGGAAGCAAAATACAAAGGTAAAACTTGTCAATTGTCTCCAAATCTTGATGTGTTATCTTTTAAAGGGGATCGTCCCCCTTTTCCTGACTGGCCACAAAGGGCAGAATGGGAATCAATAGGTAGAAATTATAAGAGATTAGATTTTTACTCTAAATTTAAAAAGAGCTTGCTTTCTTTTAATTTTTTTTAATGCTTATTTATTTTTGAAGGAGAGAGACAGAGCGTGAGCAGGGAAGAGGCAGAGAGACAGCGAGACACAGAATCCAAAGTGGGCTCCAGCCTTTGAACTGTCAACACAGAGCCTGATGCAGGGCTCAAACTCACAAACTGTGAGATCATGATCTGAGCCCAAGTCGAGCATTTAACCCACTGAGCCACCCAGGAGCCCCTTAGAAGAGCCTTCTAACAGGTGTTGGGAAACATTACAGGCTTCCCTGTGAGTAATTTTGTGTTCCCATTTATTGGAAATGTCCAGAGAGATGGGACATCCACAGATATTCTGGAGGAGAATCACACACTAGGCTTTTGGTAGGACTAATAATCTAAAATACATCTGATAATTATAGGGTTCTATGAGTCTAAGAAGTGGAGGGTTACAAATTACTTTTAAAGGGGAGAGAGACCTTTTGGCAATGAAAGAAAAGAAAAAGATTTTCCAGATATAAGGTGCTGCTTTAAAGTAAAGATCTTTAAGCTTTTTCTTAAAGGGCCAGAGAGTAAACACTTTAGACTTTTTGGACCATATAACCTCTACTGTGAGTGTTCAACTCTATTATTGTGGAAAAGACAGTACATAAGTATACAACACACAAATAAGTGTGTCTGAGTTCCAATAAAACTTTATTGACAAAACAAGCAGGGTGGGATTTGGCCCATCATCCCTGCTTTAGAGGATACTGAGAAGCCCAAAGAATAAAAAGACTATGTTAATGCCACTAGTGTGCTTGTGAGTATCCCCACTCACGTGCAGTATGTACAGTACACATATGTATATCTTTGTGTGGGCAGATGCATATTTGTGTAAGTGGCTTGGGGAATAATGAGTAGAGACAGATGGAACACACACCTGCACACAGAGAGGTAAAGCCTCTAAGATGCACTGGTCTTGGGCTGCAGGGACCAGTTCTCTGTCACAGTAATGTAAAGGCTCCAGCCCCAGGGGTACCTCAAGGGGAGTTGCAAACAGTGTCTGAAATTCCTACTGCTTCACTCTTTTTGCTTTTGGCATCTGCTCTGTGAAGGAAAAGGCCTAACTAAATGTAACTTTGTCCTGGAGGGAAAACACAGTTCCCCAGATTGGCTGGTTGTCACATAGGCCTTCAAACAGGGAATTCAGGCTATGTTGGTGCCTGATGCAGCAAGGCACGGCAAGGAAGTTCTCAACCCCTGGAAGGGAGGTAGCGAAGGAGTGAAAACAGAGGAAAGAGGAGGAGGAGGGCAGAGATTTATTTGCATTGCCTGCTTAGCAAATTTGCTTAGGGATTACCTTGCTTCTGTGCCTCCAACCTGCTATCCATTCACCTGGGACAGTCTTGGGGTCATTTTAAACAAAATATTTCCAAGCAGCTGATGAGAATTTGCAGAGACCTTTTTGAGCCCTTGATCTGGCATGATTATAGTTGAAGGTGGGCAAAATACTGCAAATTCCAAGTGTCTTGTAGTCAACGTACTTTCCTGGAGGGTTGTTTCACCCAAACCACCCTTTGCTGTTCTCTGACCACTTTCTTTAACGACTGCTTCTTCTTTCTACATGCACCCCTTTTCTGCATCTGAACCTTACAAACCTCCTACCCAGGTCGCACCCTGGGCCTCCCACCAGCCCCAGGCGTGTACACACATCCCCTGAGGCTCCCCGGAAGCCCCTCCACCGCCATTTGCTGCTGCCTCGAGTTTCCATGGCGGCCATTTTGTCACATCTGACGAGAGGGAAAGCACAGCCTCCCCCGTTCCGTGTGAAGTGCAGTGTGTAGCGCTGATTTTTTTTTCCAATCATCTCTAAATAGAGGTTTCTCTCCCCCTCCTACCAGCTCAGCACCCGAGCGCGCAACGAGCGTGCCCTGCATTTGAAATCTGACATCTCCCTCTCTCCCTCATTCACTCTGTCTTCGGCTTGGCAGAGCGCTTAAAAATTGGTATCCCTTTAACTAGGCGAGCTATTCTTCTGCTGGGAGATGACCTTTTATACAGAAGATAGGGCTGTCATAAGTGATCTCTGATATATGGAAGTTTCCTGTGTGTTCTGCCGAGGAACGGTACCTCACGGAAGAGCAGTGGGTGTTTGCAGCGTGTTTCTGTGCCACGTGTGTAAAGATGTATTATATTACTTTATACAGACCTGAATAAATTATTACCAGTTCTTGAAAATACTGCCAGCCCTCATGAGGCACATCCGTTCAGTTTTTTTTTTTTTTTAATTAAAAAAAATTTTTTTTTTCTTTGTCCAATTCAAAGGCTCTTGGGGGAAAGGATGGGGAAAAATCATTGAAAATAGGAAAATTGTCCATGGGTTTTATAGAAATTAATGGTATTCAAAATTATGAAAATAATCTTTAAATAATTCTTCCCTCAGACTTGGGAAATGAAAACAATGAATGGCTTTTTATTCTCCAAGGTAATAGGTTATCCTGAAGCCTTCAACATTACCCCTCTTTTCTTATCAGAAGCCTAATGTCTGATTTTTCTCCCAAGCAGAATATTATTTATTATTTTTTTTCAAAATGTTAATCTACATTACCGTGGAGTTGTGGGATTCGTGAAGCAAAATGAAATGTGAAATTTCCAAAGTGGGAAATGATAAGGATTTGCTTGCCTGGCACAAATCTACTGGGTCCACACTTAGTGTTAATGAGACTTAACTTCAGGACCTTGTTATTTGCTCAAATAATGCACATACCATGGGTTATTAGTGTACCAAGGATGCAGGGCTCACACCGTCTCCACTGTCAGATGAGATGGAAATACCAGGGATGTGCTGACCACCTACAGTTCCCTCTATTTTGTCAGTTAAGCAAGAATCCTGGGATGAGTGCTCTTGAAGTGAAAGAACTGCTTCTCTTTGCCCCTGAGTTCTTTTTCCAAGCGCTGGAACATTGGATTCTGAGGGTATTCTTTATGCAAGGGAGAGCATTTGCAGACTTACTGGTTGATGCCACCTTTGACCAAAGAAAAGGAACTCCTCTGTGGTAGGAGGCCCACGGCTGTCCAACCCTAAACCAATCCTAGGATTGTCCATCAGAAATCAGTGATGGTAATGACCTCTAAGAACTATGTATTTCAAGGCCTGAGTGTTACCCAATGGCCTCTGTTATCCCTGGAATCCCTCTTTTGACTTCTACCCATAGGGCTGGTGTTTTGATTCTCAAGGTCATTACCTAAGGACTGTGGAGACCTCCTGTGTCCCTTCATTAAGTGGCCATTTTACAGACATA
Organism: Prionailurus viverrinus; assembly: GCF_022837055.1. Taxonomy (NCBI): domain Eukaryota; kingdom Metazoa; phylum Chordata; class Mammalia; order Carnivora; family Felidae; genus Prionailurus; species Prionailurus viverrinus. The sequence continues at coordinate 16,766,460 of NC_062575.1, read as the reverse complement.
ATCCTTGGAATAGCTCTGTTGCTGTGACTGAAATTCCAACAAGGAGTTCCTAATGTTGGGTTGAAGAAGAAATTGTTCCCTATGAGAAACTAAAATAATATTAATATTATGACTGTAATATGATTTTTACTATGTAGTAATAGTCTTACCACTAACCACTGTATGCATTATCTTATCTCATTATGATAACCCAGCAAGGTAAATATGATAAAAATAAGGCAACTGGGATTCAGAGAGTTTAAACTTAGCATACACAGACGCATAGTAAGTTGTGGGCCTGGGAATCAAATTCAGAAATGATTTGAAAACTAGTATACTTGATTCCTATACTCTTTCTAATCTGTTTACTAAGAGAGAGAGACAGAGACAGAGAGAGGAAACACACATTGGTGAATTTAAGGTTGAGACTATGCTATGAGAACCTGGAATAGTACTAAAGAAAACATTATCTGCTATAGTTTTGCCTGGGGTGCCCTGCCCTTTGGTAGTTCTTTTCTCGGTTGACTTGAGACAGAACTCATGAACCCTTTGTCCAGAATCTTTCTTCTGGAAACAGGGAATGTTCTGACATGAACTGGTTGTGGTTGGAGGGATCAGAACTGCCAGGGTCAGTAAGCAATAGCGACTTTGGTGATGGCCAGGCAACAGTTCTTTTTCATATGCTCTTGTGAGAAATGTGCCAAAATGTGTTCAAACATGCAGGAGTCTCAAGAAGAGTCTCCATGAATGGCAGGAGTGCACATAGAGTTAGATGTTCAACCACAGTCATATGGAAAGTTTTAGTAACTTTTCCTAATAGGATTTTTTTTTTCAATTGCAAGGCACAGATACCCCATCTCTGAATGGTAGAAGCAGAAGAGGATATATGAGCTCACATAACTGAAAAACTTAGGGTAAGTTCCGTTTGAATCAGTAACCAGGTCAGAGGTAAAGTTTGATTAGGAACTGAAATGAAGGCACCAACTTTCTTTTCTTTCCCTGTCACTTAGAGCTCTCCTCCATACTGGTTCTAGATCTATGTTGTGGCTACTCAAGTGTGGCTGCTGATAGAGCTCAAAAGCAGCCCATAAAGGATATGTAAATGAATTGTTCTGGCTGTGTTCCAATAAATCTTTATTAAAAAAAAAAAAACAGCCTGCAGACTGCAGCACAGATTTGGCCCATGGGCTATAGTTTGCCAGTCCCTGGCCTAGGGGATTAGACATCATGGCAGGAATTAATGTCACCTAGTCTTACCTTTACTTTGGATTTTTACATATCCAGAGCATTATTAGAACATGACTCTAAAATTAGCTACTCATTCATCCATTTATTCACAGCGTGTTGAATATCCATTATTTGGGAGCCATTTTGGCACTACAAAAATGATCAAAGGGATCCGGAGTTTCCCAAGTGCCTGCAACGTGATGGTACTCTCCAGAAGGCACACACTCTTCTCAATATGCAGAAATGTATGCATGTGCACAGTTCAAGACACTGCTGTCAAAGACCAGCAAGTTTGGCGAGGGCATCCCTTTGTGCCCGTCTCCCTAGGGAACCAGACCCAGGCTCAGTCATGGAGAATAGAACATCTGCAGCTTGCCCAGATGCAGCTGTGAGATGCAGATTTGCAGAGAGCCAGAAGTGTCCAGCCCCACCCCCCAGTTCCTTCGGATCCACTTTCCTTTGCCTGCTCCACAAGGGACTGCAGACAACAGAGAGGCCACCACAAAGATAAGCCACACAGAGCTCTACGGCAGGCTGCAGGGTCCCTCTGTGGAGATGCTATTCTCTTCCCTTTGCAGCAAATGTCAGCTCCACTACCTCTCCCCAGCAGCTCACGTCTGTGTGTGTTCTTTCATTTTTCTCTAGAGATCCCTCCTGTCCAGGACGTTTTTTATTTTACATTTGAAAAAGCAGAGGCTCTGCTCAGAGCTTGAGTTACCAGCTCTAGGCCCAATGCTGCTGTGCCACCTCTGATTTTTGCCTCTGGCTCCCTACACCTTGCACAGGGAGCCCTCCTTTGTGCTGTCACTCCAGCTGCTGGTCCAGCTGTGAGGCGGGTAGAACCCACTTCCTGGCTGAGGAGAGGCAAGTTGTTACTTCACTCTGACCACTTACCGGGAGAAAACTCTTGGCTTCACACATGGAAAAAATGACTCACAACCAGCTGGTTGGGTCCTCACACCTCAAGAGCAGAGAAGAAATTGTGCAACGCAGTCTTTCCCAGCCAGGGGCTAAAGGCACCTGCCCATCCCCTTCTGTGTTTGTCTATGTTGCCCCTTCCTTTTCATTCTCACCCCTTCTTCCCATGCCTGTCCTCATTAGGGCAAGAATTCACTGATACCTCAAGATTGCCCTGAGTCTTCTTCCTTCCCCATACCCTCTCCATAACCAGAGCCTAGAAGGACAATCAGACTGAAGGCCAGTAAGGTAGGATTATCTCAGGACTCACCCTGGCCAGAGCAAGATCTTCGGTTCAAATGACCAGTGACCCACATTTGCTTACATGGAAAAACTTAAAAAAGTCATACCATATTCCTAGCCTTGTCCCTCCTCAAAGAAAGGATCAAGGAACCCTTGGCCAGAAGCCATAGGGAGCATGGCATAGATGTTTTCCTCAAAGCCAGCCCATGTTTATTAAACATCTATTAAGCCCTCTCTAGGGAGTCTGCAAAAACATCTTGGCTGGCCTCCCTGGTTCTATGATTGCCCCCTGCCCCTGACAGTCCATTCTCTATGCAGCAGCCTGAGTGGTCTTTTTAAAATATAAATCATTATTACTCCCCTGCTCAAAACCTCCAAAGGCTTCCGATTGTGCTTAAACTAAAATCCATACCCTTTGCCCATTTTTCTATTAGGCTTTTGGTCTTTTTCATGCTGATTGGTCAGAGATCTTTGAAAATTAGATACATCAGTCACCTGTGGTGCAAACGTTTTCCTCAAATCTATTGTTTTGTCTTTAGACTAGTTATGACATCTTTTGTAATATAAAAGTTTTACATTTTTATATAGTCAAATATGTCCAACTTTTCTTTTATGGCTTCTGATTTCTTGATTAAGATGGATGCCCTTCTTAACATGATTGTACTTCTAGTCCACCTGGATTTTTCTTATAAGATGTTTTTGTGGCTTATATTTTATATTTAAGTCTTTACTCCATTGGAATTAACTTTTTTGTTTGGTCAGAGATGAGGAGAACCAGAGAGAGCTGGGAGGTTGCTAATTTTATTTTTCTCCAGACCAGAGATTGACAAACTGTGGCCCACAGGCCAGTGCTCATGTTTATAAATAAAGTTTTATTGTTATACAATCATGGCCACCCATTTACATATTGCCTTTGCTGCTCTTACACTATAATGACAGAGCTGTGCAGTTGTAGCAGAGACCATAAGGCCCACATTACCTAAAATATTTACTGTCTCTTTACAGAAAAAGTTTGGCTATCACTGTTCTAGATGGCTAGCCATTTGTGCCAGCACAGTTTGTTAAATAAACCACCTCTGTCCTCTGAAATGAAATTATTTTTGTCATATATAAAATTCCAATGTGTCCTAGGATCTTTTCCTGGATTTTTCCATTCTATTGCACTGATCTCTCTCTCTCTCTCTCTCTCTCTGTCAATATCAATTAGATTTGATTACTGTGACATTATATATGGCAAGGTATATCCTTTTTTACAATTATTTCTCATGTTTTATTTTGACTGTTCTCATATCATTACGCTTTCATTAGAATTTAAAATATTTTTATCCATTTCTAAAAAAGAAAACTTTTGTTAGAATTCTAATTAGAATTGCATTGAATATATATGTGTGTATATATATATATATATATATATATAGCATTAAAAATATATATACATGTTTACATATATACATACATGGAGGAATGGATGGTTTTCCTATTGAAGAAAGTACTTTTCTACCTTTTCAGTTCTCATTTGGGGTTTTTAATCAAATTTTACAGTTTTATTCATATAGATCTGTGGTAGTCAAGGTCTGGTCATTAGACAGAAACCACACCAGTGATTTGAACATGGAAAATGTATATAAAGACTTATTAACTAGTGAAAGGTAATTAACTTCTAAAAGAGTTAAAAGAAGACTCTAAGGAATTCAGGAATAGCAAATGCAGGAAGCAGATATTATTTGTGGGGCTGAAATAGAGAACACAAGGATGGAACAAAGTACTTGGAAGAGGGACCCCCCGTCCCCCACCACCAACATCACCACCAAACATGAGGCTAAAATTCAGACACCACTGGAGAAGATGTAGCTGCCACAAGAAAAGGCAACCTGGGTTCAAATTATTTTATACTAAATTTGTCCTATGTATTTTTATAGTTTTTTAATCTATGGTAATTTTTCCTATTCTCATTTCCTAGGTACTTACTGCTAGTAGAAAGTGAAATTATTGATTTTTGTATATTTATCTTTACTATCTCTACTAAATTGTCTCGCTTATTTGACTAGTATTTTGCTGGAGTCTGTTGGGTTTTCTAGGTGTTCAAACATATCAGCCCAAAGAGATAATTTTATCTATTTTTCTGAATACTGATACCAATGATTTCATTTTCTTGCTTCAGTTCATTTACTAGTTTATCAGATAATGTGAACTTTAGCAGTTTATCTATTCTGAGTTTTTTTTAAGTACTTAATTCCCTCTGTCCTTACTTAATTTTTTCTCCTAGATATGTCCAAATCTGGAACATGTATATGCATATCACCACCTCATTTTCTTTTTTTTTTTTTTTTTTTTTAATTTTTTTTTTTCAACGTTTATTTATTTTTGGGACAGAGAGAGACAGAGCATGAACGGGGGAGGGGCAGAGAGAGAGGGAGATACAGAATCGGGAACAGGTTCCAGGCTCTGAGCCATCAGCCCAGAGCCCGACGCGGGGCTCGAACTCACAGACCGCGAGATCGTGACCTGGCTGAAGTCGGACGCCCAACCGACTGCGCCACCCAGGCGCCCCCACCTCATTTTCTTTTAATTAAAATCTTCTTGTATGTTTAATAGCTTTTTTCTTTATATGTTTAGCTGTTATGTTGTATGGTGCATACAGGTTTACTGACATTATATCTCCCTTGTGAACTGTGCTTTTTAACATTATACTGTCATGCTTCATTCTATTCAGTACCTTCAACCTTAAATTCCACCTTTTCTGAAATCCATATTGCTATTTTTGCTTGCTTTTTTTTTTTTTTTTTTTTTGGCCTGGTTACTCTTTATATTTTCCATTTCAAGTCTCCTTTCTCAATTTCTCATCATAGAGCCAAATAATATAGCTACCATTTTTGAGTTTCTCTAAAAGTTGCCACAGTAACTGTGTTTTTAGACTCCAGCACCTCTGGTTGTTGTTTACAGTGGGTTTCAGTAACCCTCAATCCTACCTGCAGTCAGTAGTGAGCATTGTATATACACTCTGTTCTTTCCATACCATTTCATGACAGTGAAACTAGTACCCTACCGAGTAAGATAAGAATAACTATTTTAGCAATAGCCAAACAAGACCCCAACACCTTTGTTCCTTACCACCCTGGACATGCCTGACTTTATTTTTGCTCATGTTGACCCAACCCCTTCATTCATGCAAGACCCAAATGACCAGCAAGGTGCTCTTACTTTCTGCTTATAATCCCAGTGACTTTCATATACTGAGTCTGGCTCTACAGCAGGGATTTTGCCTACTCTATACACATTATCATACTTAATCCTCACAGTAATCTGGGGGAATATTTTACTATCCCTGGTATACAGATAAAGTGTGTTAGGTAGCATGTTTATGGAAACATGGCCTATAAAGAGCAAAGATAGAACTTGGCATTTGTTTTGTTTTACTCCATACACTGCTTCTCCCTTCAAGTCCATCAGCCCACAATATAGCTCTACCCTGTGCTGAGATTGGGACAGTGAGGTCACAGAGGCAGAAAGTGAAAGTATTCCAGAATGACCCAATAATGGCTATTTCGCCAACTTCACCAGATTGGTACTAATAGCACCATAACATCTAGTTGAGCTGAACACCTTTACTCCCTTATGGCTCAGAAATCAGATATTATCATTAAAATCTTAAAGTTCAGTAAAAATCTTTCATTACAAGGTTTAGGGTTATGCAGATATAAAATTAAGGATCTCTCCTAACTTGCCATTGACAGATTCCCCTCCGTAGACTCATGGGAATCACCCATACACTGTGTTCCTGGGACTTTACACAAGACATTGGTATAAAAGAACTACAAGGTGTGCTGTCTTCTTCCTTGGAAGTTTTACATTTAAGTTATGACTTGTACTCTCAAAAGTTTTTAAAAGGTAGATGGCACAGAGCACAGGGAGGTACTACAGTAAGTGTCTCAAAGTCAGAGCCAATGTTCTCTGAAGGAAAGATTTAAGGGGATAGTGAACTGGACCTAGGCATAAAAGGAGAAAAGAAATTAACAAGTGGAAAGAAGGAAATAATAAGGTAAGAACAATGAGAGCAAAAGCATGGAGAGGGATATATATGACAATGGAAAGGAATAGGGAGCAGACTCCACTGGTCAAAAATGGAAGTTTGTGAGAAGAGTTGCAGTGGAAGGTAATGCTGGATTATTTTGGTGCAGATCATGCTCGGAGAAAAGACTGAATCTTACCTTGTAGGGTGTAAAAAGCATTTGAAAGTGTTGAAACAGAGGTGGCAGGTGCACAATAGTTGCTTAGAGTCAATTAATTTCACAATGGTTGTACCTAGAGGGCTGGAGTGGTGTGAGAAAGAGAGCAGCTTAGTAACTAGTACAAGAATGAAACAAACATTTCACAAAAAGAAAAAATTTTAAAGGCAGATAACTTTTTAATTGGGGAAAAAATAATAGCTTCACATGTTATTAAGTAAACGCACAAAAAAACAACTATGAGGTAGCTTTCTTCACCCCAGAAACGCAAAAGTACTTTAAAGTATTATAGTCAGTGTTATCAGAGAAAGTGACCTTAAGTCTTCCATATGCTGCTATTCAGCATATAAGACATTTCAGGGAAGAATTTGGACATTTGGACCAAAATTTCCTAAAATATCAAAAAGCCTTTGACATACTTTTCTATGTGAAGATTAATCATAAATCACAATCATGAGGAAACAAGTCTGTGTTTAACATTTTAGATACAGGGCACCTGGATGGCTCAGTTGGTTAAGCATCCTATTTCGACTCAGGTCATGATCTCGTGGTTTGTGGGTTTGAGCTCCACATTGTGCTCTGTGCTGACAGCTCAGAGCCTGGAGCCTGCTACAGATTCTGTGTCTCCCTCTCTCTCTGTTCTTCCCCCACGCTCGCTCGCTCTCTCTCTCTCTCTCTCTCTCTCAAAAATGAATAAACTTAAAAAAAAACATTTAGATACAAAAATCTCCATTGCAGCACTGTTTTTAATGGCAAAAATAGGAGCAACTTCACTATTAAGGGTGAGGGGCTATGTTAAATAAATGGTGTGTTCATGCAGTGCAATACCCTGTAGCCACTAAAAATGATGACCGTCAATAGCAGTTGAGATGAAACTACAATCATAAGACAATGTGTTCGTCTTTTTCTTTTGTTGTCCAGAACCATCTCTGTGATAAAGCAAGCATGTAAGTATGCAGGGGTCTGTTTCTGGGCTTGTTGTTCTGTTCCATTGGTCTCTTGCTGATACCACGCTGTGTTAATCACTATAGTTTTGTAAGTCTTGACCCTGGTGGGTCTAATTCCCCTGACTCTGGCTGTTGTGTGAAGAATAGATTTGGATGGAGAGATGAAGTTAAAGCAGGGTGACCAAGTGGGGCACTGTTGCAATAATTGGAAGTAGAGGTGGCAGGGGAAATATTTTTGAAAACAATTGGGGTTACTCTAGTGCTCTACAAAGCCCACGTTATTAAAGGACAATAATAAGAACTTCTTATCCCATATATTGGCAGCTCAATGCAATATCTTAGATCCTGGAACAACTCCTCTCTTGTCAAGCCGGCTTCAAAATTATGAAGGAGGAGAAATCAGTTGCTAAGCAGAATGTTGAATTTAAGGTTCTGTGTCCCCTAGATCACCCACCATGTCTTCCATTTATGCATCTAGATACAGAGGAGGAGCGTAGTCCTTCCCCAACTATCACATTCCGTTGGTCTGTCAACTACAGTTTCCAGAAAGTGTGAATCGTCTCCTATAAGTCATTGCCATTATAAACACCATGAATTAAGACTTCAACATTGACTTGAGGCAAGAGTGAAAGAAGTGCAACATTGTCCCTCACACAACAAAACATTAAGAAATCCCAAGTGGTTTTGCTTTTTTAGAAGAACTAATAAATGATGTCAAGGGGTTTCCCTCTTTCCATGGAAATGAATTGAATTAAAGGTTAGCAAGTAAGTAGGTGGTGAAAGCCTTGCTGACATGGCTGAAAAATTCTATGGAAGAGCTGATTGAAGGCCGGGGAGAGAGAAAATGGTCCAAGACCTGAAAGAATTTTTCAGGAGTTTTCTGCAATATTAAAGAATTACAACAAGTCAGCAATGACCTTCTTAAATTTGAAATGTTCTAGGATTTAAAACTGTAACTTCAATAATTATGATCCATTAAGAGCATGATAACTCATTGGCTCTATTCTAAATATGTATGTGATAAACTAAAAGGCAGCTGTTTATATCTCTAAAAAGAAACCAAATGAAGAATCAACTATAACTTTTTTTTAAGTTACTTATAATGGGAAGAAGGAAACACAATGAAGAGGACCATGATGAACATCAAGAGTTAAACTTGTTAGAATATACTTTGTTATGTACATTTGCCCTTGGAACTATGTAAAAACTCACATATTATAAAACAAAAGTAAAATTTTAAAAGACATCCTTAAAATCAAAATCAGGATGGAATAAATGGACCCAACTTTTTGTTCAGTGGGTGACATGACCACAGAGATGGACTTGTCTAAATGAATTTAAAACATAGTAATTTGTGTACATAATTAAGGATAAAAAGAACTGCAAAAAATATTAAGCTGTTTTCAGTATTGACACTGTGGATAGTTACAGTGTCATTGTTATTCTAAGACCAATAAGTGTATGGGGCGGGAAGAAGCAAGTAAGTATTTAGATTAGCATCATTGAGAACTGAGATTTTTAGCATGAGTGAAAGGAATATAGCTAAAGGATCAAGAAGCTAAATAAAAACCTTATAATTATGAACTTGAATAGAAAGTATCAGTATGAACTATATTTTATTTATATAATGTATTTTATCTTATATATGTATTATTGTATTTTACCTTAAGTATATGTATGCCTGTGTAGTTCACATAATTTACATATTAGATCCTGTATGTGTGTTTCCTTAAACAAGTGTATAGCACATTAGCAATGACCAACCCTAGCACCCAGATTGTGGTCTCTAGATATTACTTCTCCCTGAAAGAATCCAGGGCTCCTTGGAGAAATGGTTGATTCAGGTCTGTGGCAAGAAATATTCAAAGTGAGTTTGGAACCGTTCATCATACCAGAAAGCAAATACTCATGAGCCAACATGAAGAAGCTTAACTGGTAATAATAATAACTGCAATGAATTTCATTGGATTGAAATACAACGTATCAAATAGGCTCAGATTTAAGAGTTCATGCTTTCTCAAAACCATCAACCAAACAAAAGCCAAAGTCTTAGGGTAACCAAATTAGGAGAAATTCCTCTCTATGGAAGTATTCCAGCTTTACTAGAAAAAGTTGTAGGGGGTAGGAAGAGGAGGAGTAGGAGGTTGGGATGATAGAATTAAAAGATGACCATTTTGTGATCCTTAATGGACCCAGGCAATGATCATTACTGCCCATTCACATCAGGAAAAGAGAGCTAATCAAATATTAAACCTCTTCTGATAGAGACACAAACAACACCACCTATGAAGTAGACTTTCCAAAGAAGTGAATCAAATGAAGCCTCTTGATCCAAATGCCAATTTACCAGAGATGAAGGGAACAGCAGAACACATAAACACCACCATGAAAATACAATCTGCAAAATATAAGACTGTTTGAAACTCTACAGGACACATGACCCAATTTCTTCAACCACCACAACAACAAAATGTACAAGAACAATAAGAGTTTAAAGAAATTAAAGACAATAAGAGTTTAAAGAGATTAAATAAATTTAAGACTGTCAATCCATTGCAAAGTACAGACCTTATGGGATCCTGACTCAGACTTTCAAAAGGTGAAATTCATAGGACATTTGGGAAATTTGAAAAACGACCGGATGTCTGATGCTGTTAAAGAAAAATCTGGGGGTGTGATAATGGTATTATGGTTATGTTTTTGAAATATCTTACTGTCTTTTGGAGATGCATAGTGCAGTAGTTACAGATGAAGTATATCTGAGGCTGGCTTCACAATCACACGCCGCGGAGAGTAGGTAATAGATGAACCAAGACGAGCCGTGAGCTAGTCATTGTTGCAGCTAAGTGGTAGGAACATGGAGGTTGATTCTTTCACATTACAAAAAGAGACATTAAGAGACACAATCTACATAATTTTATGTTACATATGTATATAATGATGCAAAACTGACATTCTTTAAGAAATAGCTGACCCCATCCTCACGTGCATGTGCTTCACACTCAGTCCCTCTGTGGGCTCCCTTATCTTCTCCATTAATTGCTTTCCTTGCTTCTGCCAAAGGTGAGTTTATGGTCCCCCGGAAGGGCTGGAGGATCTGGCTAAGCTGCTGTTTCCCAGCTTGCCTTATGCGCAATACATTCCCTCCCCTATTGTTGGTCTCAGGAGTGCATGGAGATCCCATCAATCTTATGTGCAATAATAGAATGTAGATTTTATTTTAGCAGCAGCACTTCTTTCAATAGCTTTGTAACTTACGGTAGTCCAAAGTTTACACAATCATTAATAGTCTGAAGGGTTAGCTTAAAATTTTCACTTACACTTTATTGTATTGTATAGGGAAATCGTATACTGTAGTAATGACAGAGAGGGGAGTCTTTTGAAGCTCTCTTTGTAAATTTTTACACCAAAGATGTATTCAGAGGCATGGCCTGAGGCGGGGAAGGAGAATTTTATCATGTACTGCTTCATTTTGTTCTCTGAACAAGGATCAGCTTGTGCACCCGTCTCTAGTAGAACCCATACTTTTTGCTTTTGTTTTACTATCACCTCTCCAGCTAGACTGGCAGGACTTGACTTTCTAGCTGACAGGAATTAAACAGAGAGGCAAAAGGGACAAAATCCCATGTCTCCATGCCCTGATCCCCTTAGACTCTTGGGGGCCAACTCACAAGGAATCTCACTTGGACAGGCAAGTAGTAAGAGGCTCTTCCATGCTGCCAGCATGGGCCTCTGTGGCTTCTAGGTCGCTGGGGGTACCATGACTCTGATCTTGTAATCCATCTCGCCTCAAATTCCTGACTCGAGAACCATGCGTCATAAAAGACAGTACAGCCAAGCCAAGGGGCCGTGGAATGAATAGCTACCCAACTGGTGAGAAATGGAAGCTGAGACGCAATCTGACAATTTCTCCCTCTTAAATTAAAGAAAATGAACCTGGAGACTTTGGAAACCTCTCAGCCCCCAAATTTAAGTCCCCGGGCCCAAGTGCTCTAATTCTTCACCCTGGAAAACTTAGAAGCCTCGGGACAGGCGGCAACTACAAGTCTGTCTCTGGATGCTCAACTCATTAAACTCTGTGAAAGCAATTTGACAGCATCTGGGACGTGTTTTGTCATTAGGGGTGGGACTGGCGCTGTTATTTATTTTAGCCCGGAAGAGGTGTGTGTGAAGGTGTCTGCATGCGAGGGTGTATGTTTCAGATGTAGGTGTCACTGAGTTTGTGTGTGTTAGGAACGGGTGTGAGTTTTTTGAGGGTTTCATTACTATTTTTATTTTGAGTTGTTCCTACCGGAGAAATACCCCTAAGCCCCTGAGTTTGATTCATCTAGCAATTCTGTGCTGTCTTCCTACGTTATTGGAATCATCCAAAGTATTGTCCTTCCTCTGAACCATTTTGACCAGATCATTCTGAGCAGCCCTGGAGAGTTATCTCTGAATTTTACATGTCCCTGTCCTTTCACCTAGAGGAACAAATTGTCATCCTAATGGAACAACAACTTTATTACATGATGCAAGGAATAAAATGTCTGAATTACTTTCACTAAGTTCCAGTTTAAATAAAGTCTTGCAAATAATTACTTGAACATAAATTATTTACCCATTAATTCTTTATTTGAATTTGGAGGAATTCAAATATGTTTTCTGGCAAGTGCTTCATGATAAATGACTTGCTTAATTAGCGGTAAGTGTGTTATTCTTATAATTTCTAGTGTGTAATAAGCAGAACCCAGCCATTTCTGTTTCATCTGTTCTTTTTAAACCCTTTATCTCCCTTAAAAAATCTTGTTTAATAGATCACAGACATGATCTTTTAAACTGTTTTCAGTAGTTATGCAAAATCTTCACAAAAGTACTGGTGGGCAGACTACAGGGACTTCTCGACTTTAATCAGCCACGAGAGTAGCAGGATTTAGAAGTCATTTCTCAACTCAGGATCACCTGCAGAAAATGAAAAGTCCCAGGGAAGACTGCTGAGTATAAAATGCCATTGTGTACATAGACTTTTATGGACTCTGAAAAGCCCTTTGACTCCTTGGAAATAGAAGCTATGTTGGAAGTGGAAAGAGTAGAAAAATTTGTGTGACTTGTGCATGTGAACGCAGCACTGATGTTTAGGCTTGAAAAAGAGTGAAGAGGTCTGGGAAGGGGGCTCGTAGCCACTGAAAATCTTAACTGCTTGCCCACAGGGGCTGGGCTGAGACCTTGAATGGGAGGGAAAGGGCATCAAGATCAGTGAGAGAGACTTTGAACTGTTTGCCAGTGACATTGACTTCAGAGCCCCAAACCAGACAGCAATAATCCAAGAAGTGGAGCAAGGTATGGAAAATGGGCTCAGCATGAGAATGAAGAAACCATATTTAAAGGAAGCATGATAAAGGATAACTACTGTTTTGGAGAAACTGTGGACCTCGCTAGTGTCTATGAGAGCAAACCAAGATGGGCAATGCAGGGTTGCAAAAAGCTCCCTGGTTTCTGCTGGCAGATGGAGCTTCCGGTTCTGTCTGTGGGACTTCTCATTATGTGACCCTGGGCAACTCATTTAACTTCTTTGACCTCCAGTTTCATCACCCATAACATTGGGGGTTAGAATGGCTGACTTTAAGAACCCTTCCCGATGTAGCATGCTACAATTCAACAATGATGTGTAAGAGGAGAGAACTTGGCTTTCTAAAATCTGTCCAGTATTAGAGCATTAGCCCAAAGAGTTTTTCCTTCTCTTCATTGCTAAGCATCTTGCAGCTCTGGTTAGCCAACCATCCATGCATCCACCATAGACTGTCCAGAAAACAGGGAAAGACCCATCAAGTATAAGACAGCTGGATGAAGAGAAGGAGAAATGACTTAGACTTTCTCGTGGCTGGGGAGGTGTAGATAGGGTGAGTTTCGAAGCAGTCAATAACAGGGAAAGAGGCAAAGAAGCAGCAGTCTCCACCCTAGCCCAAGATTGCCCATTGACTGAACCAGGGCAGTGTGCTATGCATGTCGACATTGGAATAGAAGCCTCTCCCAGTTGACCCTAATAACATGGTAATCACACTGACAGCCCTACCATAAATATACAGGGGGGGAAATTGCAGCCAGGAAATTTGAGTTGAGCCTACATCATATTACAGAGTTAGCACATGGGCTTTACGGTACACCGGCTAACCACTCCAGGCACCTCTGAGCTTCCCATCTATGTCCGTGTACCACCCAATTAACACCCCATTAATGGCTGCACACATTCATGGGCTTTGCCTTGTCACCACTGCCCTGAAGTGCTTAACTCCTCCCAACCTGCCTTCCCATATAATAGAACCTTAATTAATACCCTCCCATCCAGGCAGAATACAACCTGTTAAAAAAAATAACCAAATGGCTTTGATGAGAGGATGCGTGCAACTTGTCAAATGTAGCCATTCTATGGTTCTCAGAAACAGACACCCAGGTGAGAATGCAGCTGAGTTACAGTGACGTGTGCCAGGTGGCATGAAAGCTATCGCCATACAATTGGTTTTCTGGCTGGATTTAAAGTACTTCCAAAGAAAGGCTGCTGGTGTATATCTGTTCTCACTAGTTCTGGTCTTTCCTGGTTACGTGACAACCAGAAGCCAGAGAGGGTTGGGGGTGGGAAGCCGGGAGCTCAGCGTAAAAACTTTGGCCTTGAAATTACAGTTTCAAGTGAGGAATAATTCCTTGTCTAGTGGTATAAAAGAAATCTTTTGTGTGTCCTAGAGCCATATCACTGACAGACCCACCAAGTTGCAACACTTCCATAGGGTGGGTTTCCAGAAACGTGGAGCTTCAAATGGGGCTTGACTGTAATCTCAAAACCAAGGAGCGATCGTCCTATTTCTAAGTAATTAAGCTGAACGTTTCTACAGTATATGATATCTTTTGCTTGGTAGTCCATGGCTGTGTGATCCTACCTGTGCATCTGAGTCACCTGGAACTTGATAATAATGCAGACACACAGACTAGAACTCCTGGGTCTGAATCTTCAAGAGAAGCCAGCATCCTTTTTAACAGGCTCACAGGTAGTTGTGCTGCAAGTCAGGATTGGCCACCTCCAGCAAGGTACTTTCTGATTAAGCCAGAACTTTTCACCCATCGCATTTGCTTCTCCCTACAACCTGTGAGGCAGGGATGCTTTCTTTCATTGTTATTGATGAGAAATCAGGGAGAGACTCAAAGAGCTCCAGAGCTTTGCTCAAGGCCACGGGCCTCATAAGTTGAGGCAGCCCAGACTCCCACTACTTGTACTCTCCTCGTGAGTCCTGTGTAGTTGCACAGGATCTGGCACTTAGGAGCCCCAAGCTTCACTTGATTCTCTGTATCTGCCATCTTGAAATCCTTAATAATTTTTGAAGAAGGGCATCACATTTTCATTTTGCACTGGGCCACACACATCATGTAGCCAGTCCTGCTGTGTAGACCATTACACCATGTTGCTTCAATTGTGTTAAATCCGCCCTGGGGAATGGGGAGTGTTTCTCTCCAAAGTGAATCCCTTCCAGAGTTGTTAGCTTAAGTGTGCTAGAATGGCAGCCTTGGAGGGGGGGGGGGGAGAATAATGACAATATATGAAAATAGTTCCATTTACTGAGTACTGTGTTACAAGCGTTTCATAAATTTTAGCACCTAATCCTCCCAACAAGTCAGTATTATTATTGTCACCATAACAATTTCCAAGTAAGGAAACTGAGACATGGAGAAGTTAAGTATAAAGACAGAGGTCCTGTTTATATGATTGTATATGTCTATGATGACAGTAATTCTGGACTCAAATCTCACCTCTACCATTTATCAGCTGTGTGAACTTAGGCAAGTTACTTGACATCTCTGAATTTCAATTTCCGCAACCAATAAAATGGGGGTGATAATAATTGCTTCAGAGGATTGTTCTGAGGATTAAATGAATTAATATGGACAGAGTGCCCAGCACACAGATACTCAGTGAACACTGGGGCCTTTAACAACCTTTGCACTCAAGAATATTACCCATTACATACCGAAATAGGTATTTAAATGGTACCTTACTTAAGGATCTGAAGTGTTTTCACAGCACTGGATAATATAGTCAAGGTGCAATTAGCCATACATTATAATATTTTTAAGTGATTCAAGTGACACTTCTTATGTCTAAGTGTAATCTTTCCCACTTTAGCATTTATCATAGTTTAATAACTACTGAATGCTGTTGAATTAAAATACTATTCTGTCTGGGGACACATTGACCCTTAGCGTGGTAAAGCTCATCCAAAGCTCAGCTAGAGCTTAGCAAAAGGCTCACCAGAGCAACTGAACTCACATGCTCTTTGGACAAAAGAAAAGACCATAAGTAAAATGGAGAGCCATGACCTTTGGGAGAAACCGGGCAGCCGGTTTCTCAGATGAGGAAAAGGCATAGGCTGGAGGCTTACTCATAATAATGATATCTCAATGACATTTTACAGAGACTTTTTTTTTTGTAGTTCTTCTATACTTCATAAGCTCATTTGATGCACCCAACAACCTGTGTGGTTGAAAGGGGATATAACGTTAAGACCTTTTTTAATGATCTCCTCCATATATGCCCATCAGAGTATGCCTACTATATGCCTCTCTCCTGTATCAAGTGCTGTATATATATTCACTCAGAGCTCTCATACAGCCTGCGTGATAAGTAATACTGCCCATTCTCTAGACGAAGAAAGTGAGACTCAGTGGATAGAGCTAATGTGCTTGGTGGAGGGTTCAAACCCAGAGTGGGCTGGCCAGACCCTGTGCTCCTCAAGTGCCTTTCATTCTTTCCATTCCCAAGCTATATGTTCTTTGTGCTCTTTGATGAGAAGGAAGAGGACAGGCATAAGGTTAGTGAATTAAGGAATGTGAGCTGTATAGAAGAACGCCAGGTTTCAGTGACATTGGGAACTGGCTTGAACATGTGACCCAGTCAAATATACCATTGTTCTGAATTATTCAAAAGCTATGAATTTGTTATTCTAAGCAGCCATTTTTCTTTTCTTAATGCACACCATCCTTCTTCACACCACGAAGAAAACCAACCTGATTTAACGGCTTATGTTCTTCTGGGCAGTTAGCCATCTTGATTCAACAGTCTCATGGGATCTCTTTCTGTCTTGTGCATCTAGGACTTGGCTCTATAGACATGGAGTTTCATTCTCCCAGTGACCATTCCCTGGGAGAGAATTTACTATTTTGTAAAGTAGTAATCCCTTCCAGAGTTGTTAGCTTAAGTGTGCTAGAATGGCAGTGACCATGTGAGGTCACTGAAAAAAAAAAAAAAGAAATCCCTTTAGCACTTTAAGAGAGTTTCCTGGTCAGCTCCTTGGGACCTGGGACACTAGATGAAAATTGTTCCCTGGGTGAGAGGGAAAGTGTGTGCATATGTGTATTCACATACTCACATTCAGTGCTGAGTCCAACAGAGGGAGGGCATGGACCCCACAGGCAAAGCATTCACAATGTGGGTTTAGAATCCCATCCATGACAGGAGATAGTTTGCGACACGGTGATTGGAACCATACCCTGTAGACTTGACATGGTCATAGAGCCCTCTGAGAAATAATGAAATCTTGGAGTTGGCGCCTTATCCTGGAAAATGTTCACACATGTAATACACACACACACACACGCGCGCGCGCGTGCGCGCGCACGCACGTGCAATTTTGTAAGCAGTATCAAGTGATTTGTGAAATCTGTGAATTCCCCTATGAAACCATTGCTCCATGGTTTTTCTTTCCTGTCCTAAGAAACAGTCTCCGAGACCAATGTCTTTCTCTTTCCATCCATTGCTTTCTGTCACTTGTTCCACTTATGGGTCAAAATAGAACAGAATTTTATTTTCTGTAGCTTTTTCTTAACTGTGTTATATCATAAGTCCTTTTCCGTGTTGCTACAAAATCTTCATAATGACCATTTGTCATGGCTGCAAAATATCCTATTCATTGGCCATCTCAGAATTTTCTTAAGCACTCTCTTACTGGTGGACACTACCATGTTTCTAATTTTTTGCTATTTTAACTTAAAATTTCAGCAAACAATTTGCCCCCGGCATTGCCCATTCCCTACTCAAGCTACCAAACCCTTTTAATCTTCTTGAAGTCTATCGGTGGTCATCATTTCCATTTACTTGATTCGAATGTGCTTGTGTCTGTTCTTCCTGCCAGACTGCAATGCGGTGCCTTTCTTTTGCACCCCCTCAGCTGGAGGCTGGATTCTATCCCATCTTGCCACCACCAGTTACTCTTTTGTTTCTCTTGCACCTTTAGTTTTTTCCTTTCACCAAGCATTCCAGATCCTTTTTGTCTAGATACACCTCTCTTGTTTCCATGACATCTGCAGGTGCTGGTTCCCCTGCCTGGAATACTCTTTCCTCCCACCTGTACCTGGGAATCTCTACCAAGCAAAAGACTGAGGAGAAACATTGCTTAACAAGGTGACGCCATGGTGGGAAGGGGAGAACGTAACTTTCGGTGAGGACTGTAGATGATGGTCTGCTGGGGTCCAGAGGACCAATGTGGCTCTGTGCCTATGTTTAAGGATTTCAGTCTCTTCAGAGGTGGAGATCTGAGGAATCTTTGTAAGTTCCTGAAGCAGAACAGTGTACTGGAAAGAGGACAGTGTTTAGAATTGGGCTGACATTAAATCAAGTCTCAGCTCAGCCATTTACTAACTCTGTGACCCTACATATGTTGCTAAACACAAGTTTTTTTCATCTGTAAAAGGATTAATGATATATTATTTGGCCTGGTACCGAGCCCCTTCATTAGTGTTTCATAAATGGTTTCTCTCCTCTATTACAAGCCTTCATATGCCAGCAGTGTCTCGCCTTATGCTTGGCTCGGAGTAGACACTTAATAAATATTTGTTGAATGAATAAACATTGACTGATAGCTCCAAGGTGTGGGCACTGGCCCTCATCTGCATCCTTGCTTGTCACAGGCTGGGCAGATGAACAGACAGTGCCTGCTGCAGCCGAGGGTGATCTCTATGTGAAGCAGAAAAGTCTGTGATTGTGAGTGTACATGCGGCCAGGCAGCAGCTGCCTCCAGAGAAGGTGGTGGCACCATGCCAAGTGCCCGTGGCCTCTCCACAGAGGTGCAGCAATAATTACAATCCCTCATGTTCCTTCTGCAGAGTTCCCCCTCCTTGGAAAACGTGGCACTTCACAGACATCGTCTCAGGGATCATCGCCACATGCTTCTGAGGGGACAAAAGCACCATACACTTGCTGCATGCCCTGTGGGCACAGGAAAAGGAGGGTAGATGATGAGAAAGGATAGGAGTGGTGGAGAATCCTCATGTAGAAAGCACAGAAAGGTAGAAAGATAGAAACGTAGAAAGGTAGAAAGATGGCAGCAAGAGTTTTCTTTTTTTTTTTTAATTTTTTTTTTCAACGTTTATTCATTTTTGGGACAGAGAGAGACAGAGCATGAATGGGGGAGGGGCAGAGAGAGAGGGAGACACAGAATCGGAAGCAGGCTCCAGGCTCTGAGCCATCAGCCCAGAGCCCGACGCGGGGCTCGAACTCACGGACTGCGAGATCGTGACCTGGCTGAAGTCGGACGCTTAACCGACTGCGCCACCCAGGCGCCCTGGCAGCGAGAGTTTTCCACAGCTCAGCCACGGGGGGCATAGGGAGCAAATTCAGTATCTCTTTTTGGTCTTGGCACATCTGGGCAGTTCCATGGGCCTGGGTCAGTCTCAACCAATCTTGGCTGGGGCTCCTGGATAGAGCTGCAGCCCCAAGGCCTAGGCTTTGTCTCTGCTACTCTCATGAATGTAAAAATGTCCCCCCATTGGCAACTGTGAGATGGAAGAAGGAAGGAGATAAGACCTCACAGACCCAGACTGTTCACAGGTTAACAGTTCAAGTCCAAACTCCTTAAAACACAATCCCAAGGCTTTAAAACTACACAGAACAAGAATGTCCTATAATTCACCAGCTCAGGTTGGGATGATGCTGTGTCAAGATGTTTGCTATGCCCAGGAGTTCCCCAGCCACGCCTCAACCAGACCAAATCATGCTTCCCTGTGATAGCGTCTGTGCTTTTCCTTTGTGACACTTGGCTGATTTGTAATTATTTGTTTATTAGCATGATTATACCTATAATTACACATATAGTCTCCTTGACCAAACTGGAAGCTCTGTGATGTCAGAAAATACTTTTGTCTAGTTTACTGTGTGTGTGTGTGTGTGTGTGTGTGTGTGTGTATCCATTACCAAGTACACAGCACTCGGGAAGTATTTGTTGAATGAATGGATGAATTATAATTTTTAATGAATAGGAAAAAATAAGCCAACAACAAAAATCAAGTCACAGGAAAATAAACATCTTGTCCCAGGATGCGATGGCATTTGTTCTGGATATACCTAAACCATAGCCTTACGTATAATTTCGACCTACATTTGTAAAATGAAATTAGCTATTTCCTGTTACACAGAATTAATGGTATAAATTTCTACAGCTCTGTAAGGTCGGGCATACAATCCATCTTGCTTGTGCATTGTATCCTAGGGGTTAGCATAGCACATAGCACAAATTATGTACTAAATAAATATTTGTTGAAGGGTGGATGGAAGGAGCCTGCAGATGCTTTAAAATTCATCAATCCATGCCCCATTAATTAAGAATATTGGATAATTAAGACATACTCTAATTGAGTTTTTCTGTTTACTTTTTATTTGTTTATCTTGTATTTATTGTTACTCCCCACCTCATTTAGAAAAAAAATTGAGGTACCAGCAAAATAAGTCTATTGCACACTATTCTTTTACTCAACAAATATTTATTAAATGCCTACCTGAAGCTCTACATAGGGTTTGGTGATGATATAATGGGAGAAAAGACAGTTCACAGTGTCTCTTCATAGATCTTCCAGCACTGAAAACATGTTGGCCAACCAAGTCAATAGAATTTGGATTGGTATTTAAAATATGTAACAGTTAGCTTTTGCTGCTTAACAACCCCACCAAAAAAAACTTTGTACTTTAAAACACCAACCATTTAATTTATGACTCAGGTTAATCATGTCGGCAGTTTGATCTGGGTTCATCTGGGCAATTCTGCCGACCCAGGTCGGACTTAGCTGATCATGGCTGGGCTCCCTGGAGCAACTACAGTGAGCTATGAGGTTGGTGAGGGGCTGGATGAATGTCATCTGGGGTGCCTCCTTGACCTCGTCATCCAGCATGCTAGCTGAGACTTATTCACATGGAAGTCTCGGAGTTCCAAGAGCTTGAGAGTAGAGGTTGCAAAGTCACTGAAGGCCTGGTCACCAGAACTCACACAGTGTCACTTCTGCTTCATTGTCTTTGGTCAAAGAAAGGCGCAAGACCAGACCAGATCCAAGTGGTAGAGAAATAGATTCTACCTTTGATGGAATGAGTTACAAAGTATTGTGGTCATTTTTAAAAATCTACCACAACGTATATCTTTTTTAAGTTTTTATCTATTTATTTATTTTGAAACAGAGAGAGCGGGAGAGGGGCAGAAAGAGAGGGGGAGAGAGAGAAAGAATGAATATCAAGCAGGCTCTGTACTGTCAGTGCAGAGACATAGGCAGAACTCGAACTCATGAACTGTGAGATCATGACTTGAGCCGAAATCAAGAGTTGAATGCTTAACCGACTGAGCCCCCCAGGTGCCTCTTCTACAACGTAATTTTTTTATCGTGATAAAATATCCATAGCATAAAATTTAACGTCTTAACTCTTTTTAAGCGTACAATTCAGTGGTATTAAATATATTGATAATGTTGTGCAACCATCACCAACACCCATGTCACAATCCTTTTCATCTTGTAAAACTGAAACTCTACCCATTAAACAGCAACTTTACAACCTCTCCTTCCCTTAAGCCCTGGAAACTACTATTCTACTTTCTGTCTCTCTGTTCTCTCTAAGTTACTCATATAAGTAGAATCATACTGTATTTGTCCTTTTTTGACTGGCTTATTTCACTTAGCATAACGTCCTTAGGTCTGTCCGTGTTGTAGCATTTATCAGTATTTCCATCCTTTTAAAGACGGAATCATATTCCATTGTCTATACGTACTACCTTTCACCTATCCATTCATCTATTAAAGTGACTTGGCTTGCTTTCACATTATGGCTTTTGTGAATAATGAATGTGGGTATATTAATACTTCTTTGAGTTCCTACTCTCAATTCTTTTAGACTACCTCAACATATTCACCAAAACATGTTTTAAGTCTTTTTAGCTTACTTTAGAACTTCTCACTTGTATGTAAACTAAGCGGGATACTTAGAGAGACACAGAGCTGCCAGGAATTTTATTTGGCAACTTCTTGTTAACTGTTTTAGATTCCTTAATTCTGAGAGCCTATCTGCCCTCCCCCTAAGCCCATATTAGGGTGATGTTGTCGTTCGTTTCACCTCCAGGGGACAAAGACTGCTTCGTCACTGGAAACAGATGGGGGCAGTATCACTGGCTGGTGTTCCAGGCCCCTATTTGTCCTGCAACATCTTGCATCAAGCCACGCGTCTGTCATATTCCAGGTACTGAAATATTAGATGAATTCATCCATAGTTCTGGATGCTTCTTTGCAGCTTATTTGTAGGATCCTTCCCAACACTCTGTGAAGTGTGCTCTCTGTGTCTGGTGAGGCCCGACAGCCATCAGACACTACTGCTGTAAATTGGATGCACCAGGCCCCATGCGCTGGTTCCAAGGTGTGAATTAGATAGAGATGTTTTTGACTGTTCCTCTGGCCTCCTGGCTCTGTTCCTGGGTCATCCCATGGCAGTCCGGGCCTCCAGGCAGCATGCCTGACCTCAGCTGCCCAAAGATATAGGTAAAACAGTAGGGAACCGTAACAGCTCCTGCATCCTGTTTGCAAACTGACGAAACACAGAGCTCTCAGAGATCTGAGCTTTTGCCGATTCCTCTCCTTAGATGCAAATATTCCTTAGGTAGGGAGTGTGGTGGGAAACAGAGATCCTGGGAAGTCAAGGAAGGCAAGAAGGCATGTACCCCAGGGTGGAAAGCCAAACCATTTTTGGCTACCATAATTCTCCCACATCATGTTGGAATACATTGCCCGGGAGGGATTTCCTCTCCATGTGGATATGAGAAATGAAAGTTGCTTACTAAGTCCCTCTGGGTGTGTATCCTTCTCTGAGGAAGCTGAGAAAGCAGATCAGCACATTGATTTAGGTTGCTTATAAGCACAGAGGTAGAGGAATAGACTGTGTGGTTGGAGGCAAGTTGATTTTCTTAATCATTGTAAGGGTAGAAATCCACCCCTGCCACCACTGTTGGCCACACTGTTGCCAATAGTCTATTTTTAAAAAAAATGGATTTCTATGTATCTTTTGTATTTACCATTTAAATCTGAAAGAGAAAATAAGGAAAGTCCCTTCTGTTACCTATTTCTGTAGAACCAGAGACCTCAAGACCCAGTGGCTTAAACCCGCAACAATGCATTATTTCTCAGAATTGCAGCTGGGCAATTCTACTCCACATGTGATAGCTGGGGTCATCATGCAGCTGCACTAAACCCTGAACTAGGTTGGAGGTCCAGGCTGTGTATCCAAATTCTCTGTCTCTTCACTTCAGTCCAAGCTTCTTTGCAGAATAGTTGCTGGCTTCTAAGGGGACAAGCCCAAGTGCAAGCACTTACCAAGCCTCTACTAGAGGGGAAGGCTGATGTTCATTGGCCAAAGCAATCACATGACATCAATGGAGCTGTGGGAGGGCAAACAAGGGCATGAATCCTGGAAGTTGTGGTTCTTTGGGGGCCAGCAACCGTAACAGTCTACCATAATCCTTCAATTATTCCAGACCACATGATTCTCTTGGAGACAGGGCGCAGCTCTTTACTACGGCAGTTGCTGATGCTTTCCAAGCTTAGATGAGTCCTCCTAAATCTCAAAGTCAGAATTCTAAAACTCCTCACCTTTCCTCATGTGCTTTTAAACTTTTTTTTTTTTTTTGCCTTTTCATTCTCTACTTTCCTCCCTCATCCAGTATTGTTGGGGAGAAGGAGGGGGGAGTTTCATGACCTTCATTACTTTCTTTTACATTATTCCCTGAACTGTCCCATAAGGAAAATAGAAAACTGATTCCAGCAGCTTGCAAAGAGTTAGTAAAAGGGGCAGCATGGACTCCTAGGTCATCTCATCAACAGTATGACCCTTGGCATCTGTATACCAGACACTGCCATACATACATTAAGGTCATATTCTCAGGGGTTAACAGTGTTAGCTCTGGGCATGGATTACCGGCTTCAAATGCTGACTCCACACCGTGTAACCTTTGGCAAGGTTCTGTGTCTCAATTTTTTTCACTGGGTGGTTGTAAGGATTCAACTAGTCCATTAGCTCAAGATGATCCATTGTTGTTATAATTTCCATCATCATTATCGTCACCCCTTGTATCTTGCTTAGTTCTTCTAACAACTTAAAGTTGTAGATATTAACTCTCTC
This sequence comes from Prionailurus viverrinus, assembly GCF_022837055.1. Taxonomy (NCBI): domain Eukaryota; kingdom Metazoa; phylum Chordata; class Mammalia; order Carnivora; family Felidae; genus Prionailurus; species Prionailurus viverrinus. The sequence continues at coordinate 16,742,443 of NC_062575.1, read as the reverse complement.
ATTGTACCTATCAGGAGCCTGGAGCCCAGAGAAGTTGAGTAACTTACCCAAAGCCACACAGCTAATAAGTGGTATACCCACGATTCAAACCACTCTCTGACTTTTAAACTATCCACTCAGCCACTACGTGATATCTTACTCAGGTTTACAGCCCCTCAGGCAAGGTGGGTTCTGGTGGGCGATCTTAATTTAGTTTTCTACCAATAGTTGTTTGATCACTTAAAAAAAAAATCTAATAAGACCTGCCCTATGATCAATACCCATCTGCGCTGAATCTTTAATGCTCTGTCTTATCAAATTAGCAGTTTCCACCACAACTCAGGGGGGAAATAAATGTTGTCTTGATTTTAAATACACACTAACTTGCAAACACTGTGCCTCGGGGCTTTGGTGGCTTGTGGGTGAAGGAAGCCACTGTCAGGGACATCCACTTCAATGCCCTGAGAATGCAGTTCCAGATGAGCTGTGTCACCACAGACCCTAGTGAGCCTGGCAGTCAAGGCCTCTCCATCAACAGGCCTTTCTGTCCCTTCCTCCAGGACCTGTGGTATCTCCAAATGACCCTGGGTACACAGCACACAGCCAGGCAGCTTTGTCTCCACTTGGTCCTAAACTCAGCTATAATAATAAGAGTCCTCTCAGGCACCAGGGTCTCCCCTCTCTAAACCCTCCTGTCCTCAGCATTTTTCCCAAATACTTAGCAAGCCAGAAACTTGTCCCCACCCCCCATCCTATAGGCTCCAGGCTAACACTTGTCACTGCTGTACAAGTTTCTGCATTAATTAGTGTCATTCCTTCCCGGTACTCTCTTCCACTCCAACCAAGTCCCTTGCACTACTGGTCTCCTATTTTGCTCCGACCTCTTGTTCTCTGCTCACGCCAGGGGTCCTCGCTGCAATTCCCCATTCCTTCTTTTTATGCCCACTTTGAGTCTGATAATCTTTCATGCCTTGTTAAAGCTTCACCACAAAACATTAGAGAAGAGCCCAGCCGATTTTTTTCTTTACCTCTTCTAAACCCCTTCAATATTTCGAATCTAAAGAACATGGTTTAGCGATTGTCTGTTACCTTGTGTTGTCTCTCTTTGTGAGCTGTGGCATCTCCATAAGCAGAAAGCAAGGTCCTCAATTTCCAAAAATTATATTGTGCTTTCTTTTATAATCTTCACAAGAGTGGTAATAGATAGCATTTGTTAAGTGCTGACTAGGTACTAGCTAGTGTTTTAAGCAGTTTACAAGTATTACCTTGTTAAGTCCTCATAGCTGATTTTTAAGGTAACATTATTACCTGCATTTTTGCAGATGAAGAACCAAAGCTAGTGGTCAGATGACCAGCCCCAAGTCATCTCGGTGGCAAGTGATAGAGCCAGAATTTGAATTCCTATAGTTGGATCAGAGAAGATGCTCTTAGCCACTAGGCTTCCTATAGATAACACAGAATTCAATCAACGCTTGTTGTGAAATTATCCCCTAAAGCATATACTCTCACTGATTCTATGGAGTAACCACATATAATGATGAAATATCATCTGAGTTTGTTTCTCTATTGTTGCATTGCAAAATTTCCCCAAAATATGGTTGCTTAAAACAGCTAAGCTTCTTTGGGTCAGAAATCCTGGCAGAGCTCAGCTGGGTGCCTCTGGCTCTGGGTCTCTCACAAGCCTGCAGCCAAAGTGTCAGTCATCTCAAGGCTTAACTAGGAAAGGGTTTGCTTCAAGCTCATTCACCAGATTGTTGGCAAGGTCCAGTTCCTCTCGAGCTCTCTTCTGGAGGCTGCCCCCAATGCCCTGCCATGTACAGGCTCTCCACGGGCAACTCACAACATGGCAGTTTGCTTCATCAAAGCACGCCAAGGGGAGAGACAGAGTGTAACCAAGACAGAAGCCACAGTCTTTATAATCTACTTCTGGAAGTGACATCCCAACACTTTTGCCATTGTCTCTTCATTAGAAACAAGTCCCAGGTCCAGCTCGCACCCAAGGGGAGGGTGTTCCACAGGGTTGCCAAGACCAGGAGGTAGAAATCATTAGAAGCCACTTCAGAGGCTGCCTACCACAAATCCATGAAAGCAACTAGGGGAAGTTCCCTGCCTAAGGAAGGAGGGTTCAAGATGACCCCTGACAGAGAAATAAGAGTTTGCAAGGATGCATGCATGGGATGAGAAGGAGACATTTGGGGAGGCCCTGAAAGGAGCTGGTCTTGTTCAAGGGACAGCATGATACTCCGTGAGACTGGAGTGGCAGGGGGACAGGGAAGGGGACCCAAGATAAAGCTGGGGAAAGCTCATGGGCAGGTCTGGAATCTTCTTCCATCTTCTGAGAGCAATGAGAAGTCCCTGAAGGATTTTCAGGAGTGGCATCTAAGTATGGAGAATATGTCAGAGAAAATGGAAGTGGTAGAGGGCAACAGATGAGAGCTGTTCCAGCTAGGGAGGAAGAAATGTGATGAGTTTGAGACATAATTTGGGTGCAGAGTCAACTCAACTGACCTGCTGTCCAAGGCAAAGGACTGTTCAAATTCCCAAGTGCTAGAAATTTCCTACCGAATGAGACCTGATTGCTTCCACACTTACGTCTGTGGGTCCTAGATAAAGCTATCATCCTGGGGTTCTGTTTAGAATTCCAAAGAAAGGGGCCCTTTGAGGGTAAATCCTCTCATTTCTTGGTAGGACCACCCTGCCACTGAGGTGGTTCATCTGGGATAGAGCTGTGTGTATTCTCCAGACTACACATGTGCCTCTGTGGGTCTCTCTGTCTCTCTCTTCTAGAAGGATCTGGCCTTCCCTCTACTCTTCTTACTTGCCATCTGTGATACCCCAGGCCATTTCCCTCACCATTTGCTCCCTTCCAGAAGACATTACCATTGTCTTCACATTCCTGTGTCCTCTCTTTCTCAGTGTTTGTGATTAGTATCATTAACACTTAGGACTTACTTTGGGTTTCCTCAGAAATAGAACCAGAGGTAAAAACTCAAGAAATTTCCTTTTTGGGAGGTGATCCCAGGAAACACTAGCAGGAGAGTGGGGAAGGGAAATAAACCCATAATATGAGTATTATTGAGGGCATTAATACCATGGGCAACTGGGGCTTTGCCCTGCAGGGCTGCATCAGGAGACAGTGAGAACACACACTCAGAGTTGTCCCATCCTAGGGGTGGGAAACCCCGATCCATCACAGCTTGGTTTCTTCCCACTCTTTTGGTTCTATGGCTCATCCCAGCACAGGTCTGGAGACTCCCATGGCCAGAAAAGAAAGCCCCTAGAGGGGAGTCACCATGTTTGCTGCCAACAGCCTTCCTGTGGAGGTTTGTTGAGAGGGCATGAGAGGGACTTCACAAAACCGAACGTAGTAATAATAGCTAACATACTTTCATATAATTAGTCTATTTCATCCTCACATACATGCTATCTCAGTCCTTGACACATGAAGGTACTCAGCAAATGTTAATTACACTTGTTAATGTTGCCCCTGTGTTGTCCAAGGTCATCCAGTTTGTAAATGTCAGAGCTAGGACTCCCACCAGGTCATCAGTGTGGAGTCCACTGGTCTTTAGACTGTAGAACAAGGGACATGTCACTGCAGTGAAGGGTCCTGCCTCAGCTGTGGAGACAAGTTGATGATAAAGGTAGGTCGGGTAATACAGAGGACTGACTTTGCAACATTGCCATCTTGCCCTGGGTCAGTCCAATTAGCAGGGTTTGTCTGATAAAATTATAAAAAGGAAAAGCCCGGAACGACCTCTGGGGAGGTACAGGAGAATCCAGGGAGAACAAATGAGGGTGAAAAAGGTATATACCAACTGTCTCTAGAAAGCCAAAAGTACCAGAATGATAGAATCATTCAGGCTCAACCTCCTGTTTGCCTCTGGAGACCAAGCTAACTTATCCCATTGCATGTCTGGGAAAAGTGCACCACTCAGAAGGGGCCCCTCCAAGTGAAAACTGCTTGATTCCTTCGTCGAATCTCTTTTTGGCCATAAACTTTTATTTTGGTGCCTTGATGGTCTTTCAGAAATGTGGGTCTCTAGGGTAGATATTTTTTAAAGGTTTATTTATTTTTTGAGAGAGAGAGACAGAGCATGAGGGGAGCAGGTTGGAGAGAGAGAGGGAGACAGAGAATCCCAAGCAGGGCAGGCACTGTCAGTGCAGAGCCTGATGTGGGGCCCAATCCCATGAACCATGAGATCCTGACCTGAGCCGAAACCAAGAGTCACGCTCTAACCGACCGAGCCATCCGGGCACCCCTTGGGTAGATTCTGAGCTGAACAGCAACGTGTAACAGAAAGATTAGGGAGGGGCAAAGTGAATGGAGGGGAGAAAAACCCCTTGACTTGAGAAGGACACTGGTTCTCAGCTCAGCTCTCTAGGTACCTCCCTGAGTAAGAAAGAAGGGGAGGGGGGCAAACCTGGCGGCTGGCACCTCTGCTGTGGGTCAGGCAGTGTCCTTGGTGCCCATTCACCAGCACAAAGGCCATGACATAAACTTTATCATCTCCTTTGTACAAAATCTGAGGAATTACACAGCTGGCCCAAGGTCACCTGGCCATTAAAGTGAGACGCATTTGAACTCAATTTTGCCTGACTCTGACATCCTTGCTCTTTCCTCCCTGCTGTATCTCAGTTTCCTTCTGTGCTTTTTAAAAAAAAAAATTTTAATGTTTATTCATTTTTGAGAGAAAGATACAGAGCATGACCAAGGGAGGAGGGGAGAGAGGGGGAGACACAGAATCCAAAGCAGGTTCCAGACTCTGAGCTGTCAGCACAGAGCCCGACGTGAGGCTTGAACTCACAAACCGTGAGATCATGACCTGAGCCAAAGCCAGACGCTTAACCGACTGAGCCACTCAGGTGCCCCCTTCTGTGCTTTATAGAACTATTCATCAAATGCGTAGGAAGTGCCTTTTTTTTTAAGTATAATTTTCTGTACACATGGATGTAGACTATCGATGAAGCTGAGTGCCCCAGCTCTTGCCCTGCTATTCATCACCTCTTTCAGGAAGAGGGCCCCAGAACACTCCTCTTGGTGCCTTTTCCACACCAAGTGAAGGAGACTATTACTTGGGAAAATGTGCCTCATCATCTATAAATCACTGGGACCCCATCTGGTTCTGGCTAGAGAGTTAGCAGAACCCAAATGGAATTTTTTAAGCCAGGTTTCCTTTTTATTATTATTATTCATGCCAGGAATCCACTGGGAAAATCTTTATCTGCATTAAAACATACATAAGAAGAGGAGAGAAGAAAAGGCAGACAAGAGTGTGTCCTACAAAGGGTTTCTTTGAGCCCAGCTCTATTCCTCTGTCAAGTTCTTTGCGGCGCTCTCCACAAAGATGGAATCTGGGTTCAAGGTTGAATGGAAGCCGGCTCCTGATGGAACGCATATCCCCTGAACACACCTCTAGGAGATTAGCCCGTCATTAAATATTTGTAGGATAACAGGAGAAGCCTAATTTAGTTTTTGTTTCTTTCTCTCTGTGGTTTAATCACAGATGAAAGAGACTAATAGCACTGCAGAGCTTTCTGGTGATCAAAGGCCAATCAATCCCCTTTGTGGAGTAATTAACTATTTGCTAAACTTACAGAATTGATTTCCATTTAGGGCTAAGAGAGAGGGTTTTAAATGAAGACCGATTCACCAGGCAAGAGGAGGGAATCTCGGGGCTGATGCCAGGAGATACTCAGGGTGATGAATTGGAATCTGCTAATTAGAGACTGAAAAATACAGCCAGAACCTGACCCTATTCAGGAGTACTTTAGGGGAAGGACAGGCAGGAAGAAGGTTGGACGCCAATGCTGTCTTTATCTGCCAGGCAGCTGTGCAGATTCCCTTGAAGTGGAGAAAGCCTAGGCATCCTGTTTGGGGCAGAAAAGGCTTGATTACAAGCATATGCAGAACTGGGCAGGAGGTGGAATGCATGTGGTCAGGAAGTCAGGGTGGAAGTCAGCAGGTGACCAGGGCACGGAGCCCTTTTGACATGAGGGCCCCGGTATGGGCACACCTCGAGGCACAGAGCTGGCCATTGTGGACCTTCGAGACTCTACTCAGGCACTTGAAACGTGCATTTGAAGTCAGTCAAGAATTTAGATCCTGTTGGCATAGATGCTCTGAGAATCTGACCAGTTGAATACACGTGGGACCTTAAATTAAAAGTTTATGCCAGCTTGAAACTATGAAGACTTGAGACAACCTAATAATACCTCTATTTAGGGTTGCCAGATAAAACACAGGATGCCCGGTGTGGTGTGAATTTCAGATAAATGAGTACTTTTATTTAGTATAAGTATGTCCTAAGTTATTTGTTGCTTTAGTAAAACTGTGTCCCCAATGATCGGGGGTTTCTTTGAAATTCATATTTAACTGTCCTATAATTTTATTTGCCAAATCCTGCAGCCTTACTCTAGTGGGAGTCTGGTTCTCTGCTTACCGAGTTAGAGCCTCTGAGTCTCAGTTTCCTTCTCTGTGTATTTGGCTTCTCCTAGGAGTATGTTGACTGTTTCATTATGAATATTATAGGAGGTAACTGAATGTGATTGCTGCAGACATTGTGGTGCCCGGCACATTTTCTATTCTCTGCAAACGTTACCTATGATTAGAGTGAACATTATTGATTTGATAAATACAAATAATAATCTTAAGTATTAAAAATGTATTTCCCTTTTTCCCATCTCCTCTGTATCTGCCCTGTATCTCCAGCCTCTTTTCTTCTTCTCTTTCTCTTCCTGCCTCTCCTCCCTCCCTTGCATTTTTCACTGTGCATTAAGTGTGCACCACCAACATTAATATTATGTTGTAAACTTCAGCTTCTCTGTCCATTTTCCCTTGTGCACAGAGCAGGATGAGTGAGTGACCACCAGCTGGCTCAAGGTGCTAATTCTATGGTGTTGGCCATGCTCTTTTACTGCTCTGTGCCTCAGTTTCCTCATGTGACATGTCAGATTAAATGAACTCATGTAAGGAGAGCACTTGAAATGGTGTCCCGCACTTTATTACCATGATTCCTAATAACATGTCTATGTTAGTTTGGGTTGCCCCAGAATTAATGCAGAAAATGTTCATCTATTTCAGTGAGATTGCTTGAGCCAAGCTGGATGCTGGTTTGTCCCGAGGGAGCGAGTAAATTGATGCAGGTCCCATCTTTGGTTTTCGAAGTTCTACTGTGGCCAGAGGAACTCGGAGGTGAGTGAGAACCAGAACTCGGCCTTGGGTGAGATAAGCCCATGGGTGGTTTCAGTCTTTGAAGTAAATGAGAACATTCTTGGATCCTGCATATGGTTTCTAACGGTGGGCTACCATTTGCCAGAGCAGAGGCTTCCAGCAGGTCGACTGTGATCGAACAGTGTTTTTTTGTTTTGTTTTGTTTTTTAAAATTTTTTTTCAACGTTTATTTATTTTTTGGGGGACAGAGAGAGACAGAGCATGAACGGGGGAGGGGCAGAGAGAGAGGGAGACACAGAATCGGAAACAGGCTCCAGGCTCTGAGCCATCAGCCCAGAGCCTGACGCGGGGCTCGAACTCACGGACCGCGAGATCGTGACCTGGCTGAAGTCGGACGCTTAACCGACTGCGCCACCCAGGCGCCCCTCGAACAGTGTTTTTTGAGAACTTACATGATCGATTTCCCCAATGGCCACCGTGACCTCCTTGCCACAGCCATGGGTTCCCCGGGGAGTGAGGGCAGGGGCAGGCAGGGACTTTTATTTTTCTGTATCCTGTTCAACCCCCAAACTTCGCAGCTTCTGGGAAAGTTGCCCAGCCCAGGCACATGCACAGGCTGTGGCCCCTTGCCCTGAGCCAGCCAATTTAGGGAAGCCAGGCTGGTAGCACTTCTAATTGATCAGTAGGCTGTGGATTTCATAGTAGATGAGGTCTCAGACGAGGAAGGGATTCAGGCAGGCTGATTGTCTTGTACTCTCCTCATATTACCCTGTAAGTAGCCAGCCATGCCTTTACTTAGTACTTTTATATGTGACAGGCTTGGCTCCAGAAGCTTGGCACGTGTCGACTTAATTTATCCTCATAACAACCTAACGCAGCAGGTACTATCATCACTCGCACTGCATGGATGAAGAAATACGGTAACAGAGAGGTTACGCTCTTGCCCAAGTTCTCACAGCTATCAAGTGGCCCTTTTGTCATTACAGATCATTTAAATAGGACCCCACGAATAGTGGCTGAGTCCTTGGTTAGACATTGCAGTGCACCAGGAGCTAGGTGCCCAAAAATGCCTTAGACCCCATTCCTCCCCTCTCTGTGAGCCAGAGGCATGAACTAAAGGGATGTGTGTGAGGTATTGCCAGTATGGTCATTGTTTGGACTGAGAGAAACAGGTCCGTTTCTGAGGCGATGAGGAAGTCATGAGTGGAAAGGAAAAACGGTGTCTTTGGGCTTGCCACTATTCCCACAGCCAGGGAGATGGTATTTCATTTGGACACCCTGGCAGGGGTATAAAGCTTACCACATGCTGCATTCAATAGGCCTCCCGGCTTTGGAAACCCATTGAGAGTTTGACGATTTTTGTAATATTCAACTGGAATTTCAAAGATCGTGCTGTGTTTGACCAACTGAGACTGGGACCGAGTGATTTGAGTGTGGGTCTTTTGGAAAAGTGCTGTATGCTGGGAAGCTACTCCCACCAACCCATCCCTGGCCCACCGGACACACAGAAGTAACAGGGACTGTGCTGCTGAGAAGCCCGCAGAGAAGGGAAGAGGCTAAACATGGTAGTGTTTTAAAAGGATCCTGTGTGATGCTTTATTGCAAATTGAATTCACCTATCCCACGGCCAGGACTTGATATTATTCATCGGCACGTGAGACCATTGTCTCCGCAACTCCCTGGAAACAGGAGTGAGACAATGCCCACTTAAAATGGAGCTCTGCAAAGTCTCCATTTGCTCATTAAATTATTTAGGAAGGGGAGGGAAAAGTCGCTGGAACGAAAACAGAAAGGTTTCCCAAGTGGTGTCCGGAGAAGGCACCTCGGTGCTGGCTGTCCCCTGTCCAGGGCTGACCAGCAGCGTTTAAATGCAGGGGCTGCCGTGAACTGACTCACTGCCGGATAATTACGTTAGGGACCAATACGGCCTGTTGAAAATCAATTCTGTTGGACCAGTGTGTTTGTTCGGAAAGCCACTCAGCCAATTCAGGAGTATATTAGGCAGCAGGCCCAGTGCGGTGACCTCTTCCGGATTGGGGTTGACACTTGAACGAAGGCGTTTGTCCAGTTAAAGGACAGTACTAGCAGCAGGCCCTTATCTCCCCTAAATTGGATTACTCAGATCTGCTTGTTCTCTTTAAAGATTGCTACTCTTGGGTTTTTTCCCCTCTCTTTCTATCTGTCTGAGATGGTTACCTAGTGATTACTGTTTAACTTGCCATCCTTATGTATTCTCGGACAGTTAACGCTTAATGCCACCAGTGTCACATCCCTTTCCTATGTGGGAGGTCATCGGATGTTGATGCCTTCATTTTTCCGGTCACTGGGTGGACCGATGAGTGTGCTGGGATCCAGGTGAGCTGACCTGTGTATTCTTAAGGAGTTCAGAGTTGGCAAGTCCGTGATTCATTTACCAGGGAACCGAACACAAACCTAGAGATAACACAGACTTTCCCTCAAACATGGCAATTCCTCCCAAAGGCATTACTCCCACCATGTTTCCCTTGGCTTGAGAACTCTCAAGCCTGCTCACTAACCAGTGTCCCTTGAGTGAGGGTGCCACCAGGCCACCAGAACCATAGACAGCAGCCACCCACAGCCCTTTGGAGCACTAGCACTCTTGATGGAAGGCGAGAGTACAGGAGAAATGCTCACCAAAGAGGGTGCCTCTGAGAATACTGAGGAACGAAGCATGGGCCCAACTCTTGATGGAGTCCTCTCTACCGAGAGTTCCAACAGCTGCCACCACACCTGAAGTGGTGTAGAGTGTCAAGAAGACATTGAGAAGTCCAGGGAATCCCACACATACTTCTTGAAAGGATCCAGGAAAGACTTATTGCCGCAATTATGGTTCCTTTAATGACACATAAAATTAACCGCTTCACGTATCCATTCACTTTGACAGCTGAGGATTTCACTGTGATAAAAGTAGGGCCATGCACACTGTCAGTGATTTACATTTCTGTATCCCAAACCCTGTCAACCAATTAGACTGTAAGAGCGAGCGGCACCATTTTCTAATGAAGCTATAATCAGGCTGCTCCCTCACCCAGAAAGAGCAGATATTCTTGTCCTGAATGGAGAAGGTAATCATCAGGGAAAAGGGTTTGAATAAATCAGATGTGATATTGGCGCAGCCTGCTATAGGCCCATTATAATTGGAATCTGGGCTGATGGAGGCTCAGCATCCCCTTCTTACTGTTTCACTTAAAATAAAGTAAGCTTTTCTGTGTAGAGAAAGGCAACATGGTTTCTGAAATAAACAGCTGGAAAGGCAGAAAGCATGGATATCAGACCTGAGCTCTCAAGGGTCCACTGAAATGAGAGGAGAGGAGAGGAAAAGAGAGCAGAGGGAAGGTGAAGGAGATAGAAAGAGGAAGGCAGAAAGGCTGGAGGGAAGGAGGGAGAGAAGGATGGAAGGAGGGGGACAGGGAGGGAGGGAGGGAGGAAGGAAGGAAGGAAGGAAGGAAGGAAGGAAGGAAGGAATGGAGGAGGAAAATAGAGGAAGGAAGGAAGGAAGGAAGGAAGGAAGGAAGGAGAAAAATAGAGAAAGGAAGAATGGAAGAAAAATAAAGAAAGGAAGAAGGAAGGGAGGGAAGAAGGGAGGGAGGAAGGAAGGAAGAAAAAAAACGAGAGGAAGGCAGGAAGGGAGGGAGGGAGGGGGAGGGAAAGTTGAAGGAAGATAGATAACCCTCTACCTAAGCTTCCTCACATAGAAAAACTGATGAATAATATCTGTGCTCCTTAACTCTTAAAATGACAGAGAATGAAACGAGATCCTGTGGTCTCCTTTTATTAATGTGGCTGTGAACCCACCTCTTACAGGGTAGCACTAACCACTGTGCAGCAGCTCACAGATTCTGTTCAGTGATGATGACTGGGCACTTGGCTCATGGTAATTCTTCTCATCAGCTAGTTCTCCAACAGGTGTCAGGATGACTCCAGGGAGAGGGAGAGGGGAAGGGTGCGGACAGAGCATCTAGGGGAATTCCAACGAAGTGTTGTTGACAGCAGTGAAAGCAGAGCCTCTCAATTCCCTCCCCCGCATCCTTTCCAGAGTTTAAGATTTCCAGTACCATTGCTGTGGCAGAACAAAGGTGTGGAAGCACTAGGGAACTGTGAGGACTCCCTTGGGAGATTCCTGGATGGAAAAGTATTTTTAAAAATGCTCCCTGGGAATCGTTTCTGATTTGATCTATGTTATTGATGCCCTGAAAGGAAGGCCAAGAAATGCAAGATCCCTTGGACCCCCAGACAGTATAATGAACCCATCCCCAGATTATTGCTTCAGATTTTTTTTTAAAAAAGTATTATTTCCCACTGTGTTTTAAGGAAATCCTTGCTTCTCCATTGAACCAATTTTATTGCCACAAAAAATAAACACATCAGCCTCACTTGCAACAACTGAGAATTCCCTGGATTTCTGGCAGCTCACTTGGTGGGCAATGCTCCATGCCGGCCTTGGTGAGGGCCAATCATCCACAAGGGAATTTTCCCATCCTTAAATGGGAACGTGGGTCCCTCAAGAGCCTCCCAATGAGCGCCAAGTGTTCAATGAGAAGAGATTTGAGGGCACTGCTTGTGCCAATTTGGCTTGTGTGGCTAATTGCACCGTGTGCAGAAAATAACACCTGCGAAGATCAGTCCATCCTCTGAACGCCAGACTCTCAAAGTCAACGACAAAGCTCTCTGGGTGAAGCCCATCAGTAGAAACACCCATGGAAACATCAAACGCGGCTTCAAGTGGAAAGTGACTGAGAGAACAACTTTAAAGATCAAGGAGAGGGCTAAATTGAACCGAATTCTTTCAGGGTCTGAAGAGGATGGAGACCCGGGTTGGGGGCTGGGATGGGGAAAAATGACACACCCTGAGGGTGAAGGACCCTTTCCTGAGGGGTGATTAACAGCACAGTGCCGAAGACTTACTGGCCGCTCCCATTTCCAGGAAGAAGGGGACAATACTTAACATCTCCTTAAGACCTATTTTCTAACCATCGTCAAGCAAACTTGGAGTGTTTCAGTGCTTGGGATGCAATTACATGGGGTATGCCTTGAGTAGGCTTTAGTAGGTTGGGGGCAGTTTCCTTTTCAGCAGGCTGCCTTTCCAAGTTCAAGGAGATTAGTAAACAGATAGAGAGGACTTGTTTACAGTGACAATGAAGCTAGCCCCTCTGGCCCTTTAAAAGGTATTTGAGGCTGCTTTTTTTTTTCACACTCCCACCCCCACCAGTGGACTGCCTAAGGAACAAGCTTGATATTCTGCCAGCTTTTTAAGAAATACTTAAATATCAAAAATTTTCACTCTTTTCTGTGTGTGCAAAATATCAGCTTAAAACCCAATGGGAGTCAAAGTTCTTGCTTAGCATACAAAGGCTTATGAGTTTTATAGTGTTCAGGACTTTAATCTACAAAGTCTAATTTAATCCTCTTTGTACTATCTGCATCACAGAGCCCTGGTTGTAAATAAACCATATGGTTGCAGTGGAGGCAGCCACAGCTGCCTGCCTCCATCACTCACCCTTAGTAAATATTTCTGCAAAACAGATGAAATTAACTACTGTAACAGATAAATGGAGAGTGCAGTTCTCAGAGCACATGTTTTACCACGGCGGTCATGCCGAAACACAACCAACAGCTCCAAGTTGACACTCAGTCACCTGCCGATGACTTTCTGTCTCCGCAGATCCCCGGTGTACCTGGGTTCTGATACCTCCCTCTGAGGTGAGTGAGGATGGCACAGAAATACCCACAAAGCCAGGAGGTTATGTGCTCCTGCGCAGAGCAGATGCTGGTGTGCCCCTGTGTGTTGCATTATTCTACATCGGGGCTGTGGGTGCCCCTGGGGGTTGCGGGGGTACCAAGTTCTAGGCATCGAGGTCTGGAGAGGGGAGTGGCGTGAAGTCAAGGAAAGGAGATGATTCCCTTGGAGTTGAGGTTGCTTCAGGTGAAAAGAACAATTATAGTGGTGAGTCCTGCTATCCTAGGAAGTAAAATGGAAGCAGAACATCAAGCATATACCTTCAGCAGAGGATTGCTAGGGATGACCTGGAGTGAGTACTTAACTGGTAAACTCGGACTTTGCAGTCATTTTAAAGAGCAAACATTGGAGCGAGTTGCCTCTGTATGACTCTGGCATCATAGATACCCAGATCTGAAACTAGATTCCTGCATCTAACAGCTGTGGGATGTTGAGCTGGTTATTTTACCTCGCTGAGCTCCCCTTTCCTTCCCCTTTAAAATGGGAATGATCATACCTCCTTACAATTGATGAGCTTAAGGATTAATTGGAAAACTCATAATTCTTAAAGGAATTATTTATTATATATTATTATTATTATTATTATTATTATTATTATTATTATTGTGAGTGTTTAACTTCATGATATAGGGAGAAGAGGCCCCTATCTCTGCCTTGTGCTCTTTAAGCCATGGGTCTTTTGCTAAGGCTGTGGTCCCCATTTCTAACATCTGAAACTCATGATAACCAGGGTTGTCCCATTCCACAGCTCTGTCACTCTCCGTAGGAGGTTCAGCCAATCATTGGCTCCTCTCTACTTCAGATACCACAGGGCTTGACTGAGGAAGCAGTAAGCTGTCTCCCCACTGCTGTGTTCCACCAAACATAGGGGGCCCTGTGCATACATTTGGGGCAGGGTGGTAACAGCAGGAGAGCACAGAGGGTTGTAGGTATGTGAGGTTTTCAAAGCCAGGTGTCAGTGGCCTGTGAGGGACAGATATCTACTGGAAGGCTGAGAAAGTTTCAAAAGGTGGACAGAAGGTGAATCAATCGGATCAATATGCCCACTGTGGGCTGCAGGCTCCCTGAGCCTTCAGGGAAAGGAGAGGCTTTCATCCCGGCCTGGGAGACATCCCCAAGAACTAAAGCAGCGTGCAGAAGCACCTCAGTAGAGAATCTTGGTTTCTTAGGGCTCAGCTTCAGAGATCGAGCCAATATGTTCCACATCCCAGCCACAGCTGAGGCTGCCACACATCTGTGCCCCCAAAGGTTGGCAGGGCCCTGAGCTGGAGTCGTTGAGGGACACGGCAGCTTCAGAGCAGCTTTTGAGAATTTTCACTCACAGATTAACATCATATTTGAAAATAGCTGGGCCTAATTGGATAATATCTTTTAAAACAATAAAAGGGATTTAAGTCCTGAGCTATAAAAAAAAAATGCTGTTAACTGGGAAGAAGATTTTTTTCCCCCAAACCGATCATATTCACACCATTTAAGCTGGGAGTGGGGCTGAGAAATTCCACAATCAGGACAGAATACTCAAGGAGGGTTGGTCCAGCAAGAGACCCCAGGGACCCAGCTTGTCTCCATAGCCCCTGAGTTGCTGTGCAAATGTTTACTCTGAGATGTAGTAGGTGTCCATGTAATTTTTGCAATCATGTAGGAATGAGTTGCTGGTACTGTGCCCCTTTACCCCTTAGCACTTCAGGGTGTATTTCCTAAAACCAGGGACGTTATTTTACACAATCACAATACAGTTCATCTAAATCAGGAAATTGAACATTTGTACAATATCATCAACTAATCTGGGGTCCAAATTCAAATTTTGTCCATTCTTCCAATAATGTGCCTGGGACTACATATATACTGCCTTCATTTGTCACATCTCTTCAGTTTCTTTTGAACTAGAACTTTCCCCCATCATTCTTTATCTTTACCTGTTCTTTCTCTTTCTCTAACCTTGACATTTTTGAAGAGTACAGACCATTTATTTTGTAGAAGGTTACTCGATTTGGGTTTGTCTGATGTTTCCTTGTGATTAGATCTGGGTGATGAATTTTGGGCAGAAACACCCCAGAAGTAATGTTGTGTCTCTCTCGGTGCATCCAGCCAGAGGGATGTGATGTTGGGTTGGTGTCATTATTGGTGATGTTAGCTGTGATTACTTGGCCGAGGTGGTGTGCGTCACATTTCTCCCCTAGAAAAGTGCTATTTCCCCTTTGTGATTAATAAGAAATTTATGGGAGATACTCTGAGGTTATGTAAATATTCAATCCTCATCAAATCTTCACCCACCAGTTTTAGTGTCCATTGATGATTCTTGCCTGAATCTGTTATTACTTATGATACTTGCCAAATGGTGATTTTTTTCTCATGGCATCATCCCACATTTATTAGTTCCATTCTACCAACGAAGGGCCTTCCCTATCTCACATTTATCTGTTTATTTATTGATTCATTTATATCAGTCTGAATTCATGGAATGTTATGCATTATTCAATAGGTTGTCATCCATTACTGCTACTATTTATTTTCACATCCAAGTTGTCTCAGAGTTGAACAGTGGGATTCCTTTCTATCCTTTTGACATGGCCCCTTCATTTTTTTGAGCACTTTCTGGGACAAGATGTTCATGCTCATTTGGTACCTTACCTGCCCTGGAATCAGCCATCTTGCCTATAGATCCCGAATCCTTTTAGTGAAGAATGAAATTTTAAAAACCATGATCTGAACACCAACACCAGGTTCTGAGCATGAGGGCTACTGGGGTCTCATTGTTTCTAGGCCCTCTCAAAGGACAGAGCTAAGATCTCTGTTTTAAAAACATACTGATGTTTTCAGTTCCAATCCCACAGAATTCAGGGTTTTCCTTTCTCATGTATTTGGGGAAAAAATGCTACTCCAGTAGTGACACATGTAGTTCCCTTTTTCCCCCGATATATTTATTCTTTTGCTCAATCCTAGAATACGTATATAGTAGTTTTTGAATTGTTCACTCATACCACTGTAAAAAACAAAACCACTAATTAGAGTTCAATATTTCTCTACGCTTCTTTTTGTCTTTAGACTGAGGATATGTAGTCAAAACACTGTCTTCAGAAGTTACTTCAAATAATTCTCCCTCCACCCTTTGTTCAGCATGGTTTTGCCATTCATTTGAAATATAATTTGGTTCATTTGTTCTGTTAGGGGCTTTCTCCCCATCCTTATGGATTGTTTGAGCGTATAAAATACTAATATGACTATAAACATCAAAACTAAATTTGAAAAAAAAAACTTATCCAGAGAAGAGTCACTCCCCCTAACCCTACCTCCCTGTGGCCATGCACCCTTTGCAGGAGACCAATCTCCATTTCTGGTATTCTCCCTTATGTTTCTTTTTGCTAAAATAATTAAACACATGTACAGTTTGTTTCTTCTTCTTTCTTTCTTTTTTAACATTTTTATTTATTTTTGAGAGACAGAAAGAGACAGAGCGTGAGTGGGGGAGGGGCAGAGAGAGAGGGAGACACAGAATCTGAAGCAGGCTCCAGGCTCTGAGCTGTCAGCACAGAGCCTGATGCGGGGCTCAAACCCATGAACCGTGAGATCATGACCTGAGCCAAAGTCGGACGCTTAACCAACAGCCACATAGGAATCCCTTCTTCTTTCTTATAAAAAAAAGAGAGCATACTATTAATGAACTTTTGCACTTTGCTTTTGTCCTTTAACAATGCATCCTGGAAATCATTCCCATCAGCTCATAGGGCTGTTCGGTATTCTTTTCTGGCTGAGTAGTATTGCACTGAGCATACCACAGTTTATCCAACAGGTCTTTAACTGGTGGGGATTTAAATTGCTTCCAGTATCTTGCAGTTACAAACAATGCTTTAGTATACAAGCTTGTATATAGTATTTTCTTATAGGTGGACAGCATCTTCAGGATAAATTCCGAGAAGTGAGACTGCTGACTGCTAGGAATACAAATATATAGTTCTGCTAGATATTGCAAAATCCCCCTCCTTAATGTCCATACCAATTTGTCTTCCCTCAAACAAAGTATGGGTGTGCCTGTTTGTTTTCCTTTGGCCTCACGAGCAGAATGTACCAAGCTTTCTAATATTTACCACCAATCTGATAGGTGAGCAATAATATTTCAGTGCCAGCCTTTAAACCAGCTTTATTGAGATATAATTTACATACTATACCATTCACCCACTTAAAGTGTACAATTCAGTACATTTTAGTTCCTTCACAGATATGTGCAACCATCACCGCACTCAAGGTCAGAAACCCAATACCCTTCATCTACCACTCTCCTAGCTCCCCATTCTTCCAGGCCTAAGCAATTAGTTTCTGTTCCTAGATTTGCCTATTGAAGAAATTTCGTGTAAATGGTATCATACAATATGTGGCCTTTTGTGATTAGCTTCTCTCATGTTTTCAAAGCTCATTCACGTTATGAGCTATTACATATTATGACATGTATTGGTATACCATTCCTTTCTATGACCAAATAATATTCCATTGCATGGTCAAGTTATGTTCCCTTTTGTTTATTCATTTATTGATAGACGTTTGGGTTGTTTCCACCATTTAGCTATTAAAAGTAATCCTGCTATAAACATTCATGTATTATTTTTTTCATGTGAACATATGTTTTTATTTCTCTTTGGTATATATACCTAGAAATGGAATCGTAGGGTCATATGATAACTCTAGGCGTGATTGTTTGAGAAACTGACAGACTGTTTCAGTGTGTTTAGACTATTTCACTTATGTGTGAAATTGAACATTTTTTCTTTTGTTTATAAGGTAATTTTTATATATTTTTCATATTGTCTGTTCATTTCCTTTGCCCATTTTCCTATTGGGTTGTTATTTTTTTCCCCTTCATTTTTTAAGCCGTCTTTGTATATTGCAAACATTAGCCTTTTATCTGTGATACATATTGAAAACATTTTCTCCCTTTGTTGTTTTTCTTCTGATTTTGTTTATGGTATGTTTTACCATACGAACTTAAAAAAGATTTTTTTAATGAAATTTATCATTGTTTTCTTATATTGTCTTTGGGCATTAATTCAAGTTAGAAATCCTTTCTCCATATCCAGGAAATCACCCATATTTTCTTCTAGTACTTGTAGGGCTCATTTTTGCCTATAGCTCAATGATCCATTTCAGAATATATTCTTGTGTGTGGTTGGACGTATAGGTCTAACTTCACTAATTCTACTAACTGGCTACCCAGTTGTCCCAGCATCACATATTAAAAAGATTATCTGGGGGCACCTGGGTGGCTTGGTCAGTTGAATGTCTGACTTCAGCTCAGGTCATGAGCTCACTGTTTGTGGGTTTAAGCCTTGCATCGGGTTCTGTGCTGACAGTTCAGAGCCTGGAGCCTGCCTCAGATTCTCTGTCTCCCTCTCTCTCTCGGCCCCTTCCCTGCTCGTGCTCTGTCTCTCTCACTTGTTCTCTCAAAAATAAATAACCATTAAACAATTTTTTTAATAAAAATAATAAAAAGATCATCTGCAACCTAGTGATTTCCAGTGTCACCTTGGGTCTTTTCCAGACTTTCTGCTTCATTCCAGGGGTCTGTTTATTCAGGCACCATCACCATACTGTCTTACCTCTTATGAACAAGTTTGATGACCTCTCCTGGGCACCTGTTCTTTTGCTAAGACCCTTGCTCTCAGAAAGTCCTTCCCTGTATCTGTGCTTCCATCTCCTACTGCAGCTTAAGCTCATTTCTTCTGTGAGTTCCCGTGAATGCACGGCTCCCTTTGAACACCTCTTCCTGAGTTGTCAGGTGCTATGAGCTCTCTCCTTTTATGTAAATGTGGTCGCTGCCTTCTGGCCCACAGGTGACTCTCTCTCATTGACGGCCCTGACTGCCGACTTTACAAGTAATTTGCTGAGTTTGTCAAGCACTGCAGAATCATGTAAATGCCATTATCATCATCAACAGAAGCATCAACTGCTTCCCTTCCTTCACCTGTTGTTTAGAGCAAATGAAGTAGCTGCTGATGTTCAGAATAGAGGCTTTATCTGTAGAGTATCCAAAGTCATAAGTCTCTGTAGGTCAGTTCATGTCCTAAAGGTGTCACATAGGCCAGGAGAAAGGTTTTGTCATACACTACTTACTCTTTGTAGTTGAGGAGTTGATATATATCACAGGGGTTGGATAAGCAGTCTTCTACATGCACCCCAAATCAATTTTTTTTCTTGCTCTTGGTGTGATAGCAAAATGTCTAATTGAAAATATACTTACGCTTAAGAAATAGTTGTTTTTAAAAAAGAAATTGTTGTCGACTTTGTAAACCTATTTTTCTCATTGTTATGGAGAGAGAATAAGGTTATAGGCTTGGGACAATTAACCACTATTTGAGTCCATTCAACAAATACCTGGTGAGCAACTGGTCTGTGTAAAGCACTCTAGTAGAAACTGTGAAGGACTAAAAAATGAATAAGACAGGATCCTGCTCTCCAGGAATTCATTCACAACTGGAAGAGATAATGGGAAGAAAGAGAAATTGGTACGAACAATGTCATTACAAGGCAAATGAGAACAAATGAAAAGAGAAAAGTTACAAAGTCCTATGGGAATGTAGAAGAAAAGCTATTCATTCTGGGGCCACTTTGGAAGAGATAAAACTTAAAATTGGACACTGAAGAATAAGTTGGATGACCCGATAAGATAAGCTGGCATTTTGAATGGCTTAAGCAAAATTACGAAGACAAAAAAAACTTATATTGAATCAAGCCATACGAAGTGGCTGTTTTGTAGGTCAAATCAGCCATATATAGTCAAATGCATATGATTCAATCTAATACATCATGCATCAGGATACTGTAGACTGGTTGTAAATCTAGTAGAATCAATAGACTAATCTGGAGGGGTTAAGAGATCCTATATGGGACACCAGGTTGTGTAGAATTTTGAGTGTTAAATTGAAGAATTTGACCTTTATTTGATGAGATTCATTTAATTACTTGTTTATGAAATATTTGTTAGGTCCCTGTTACATGCTCAGCCTCCTGGTTGGGAAAGCTCTAAGAATAGGGCCATGTCTCACAAGGATAATTCTGGCAGTGTTGTACATGGTGGGCTGCCGAGAGGAAGGGATGTGAATGAGGAGACTACTTAGGGGTTCTAGGAACTAAAGGGAAAATGAGGACCTGTGATTGTGAATAGGAAGGAAGGAAGTGAAAGCCATTCCAGAAATGGAATTCACACCAGACATTGTGACTGAATCAAAGCATAGGCAAGGTAGAAAAGGTCAACCAAAAATCTCCAAGGTGCCAACTCAGGAGAACTGTGAGGCTTCCACTGATCTCCATATATTCATCCATTCATTCCACAAGTGTTTATTGAGCACAAAACATGAGATGAGCAATGTTCCAGGAGCTGGAGACACAGTAGAGAACAAGAGAAGAGGATGGGGTGCCTGAGTGGCTCAGTTGGTTAAGCGTCCAACTCTTGATTTTAGTTCAGGTCATGATCTCGCGGTTTGTGAGATCGAGCCCGACGTGGGACTGTACACTGACAGCACAGAGCCTGCTTGGGATTCTTTCTCTCACTCTTTCTTTCTCTGCTCCTCCCCTCTCTTAAAATAAATAAACATTTTTTAAATAAAAATAAAGAAAAGGGGAGGGAATTTTGATTAATGCAATGAGAGACAAGCAATGAATAGATAAACAAATTAACATATGATGTAATGGGTAGAGAGTGGGGGCACTATAAGGAAGCATTATTCAAGGAAAGAAAACAGGGGAGAGTGGGGAAAAGTGTGTCCCCAAAGAATACACAGGGAAGAACTATTGCAGAAGATGATATTGGAGCAAAGACCTGCATGATGTCAGGGAGGGAGCATGAGAAGACCTGGAGAAAGGGAGTCCCAGGGAGAAAGAACAATGAGAGTAGTCCTTGAGGCAGGTTCAAGCTTGGAGTGTTTAAGGATCAGCTATAGGGCCAGGACAGTTGGACTGACTCGAGAAGGAGGGAAATGAGTAAGTCACATAATGGAGGGATAGGTCGAGAGCATGTCATAGCAAGGAGTTTGATTTTATTTTGAACATGCCAGGTTTTGAGTTTGAAGAGGTGACCTTTTACAGTTTCTCTGCCTCCTATATGGGGAATTGGCTATGAAAGAACAAGGAATGAAGAGAACTAATGTCGTGGGGTTGGTGAGAAGTGGTCAGATTCTGGATGAACATTGACATTACAGCTAACAGAAAATGCCAAGGAATTAGAACACAGTGTAAGGGAGAAAGCAGAGTAAAGGATGACTGCCATTTCCAAGTCACAGGAAAGAGGAGGATTTATGTAGAGAATCAAGGTTTCTGATTTGGAAAGTTTTATATGCCCAGAAGACTCTGAAGTAGAGAGAATGAGCAGGAAATAAGGTACAGGAACTTAGAGCTCACAGGAGAAGCTGAGGCTGGGGATCTAAATTTGAGAGTCACCAGCATATAGATGCTTTTGAAGTGCTGCACCTGAGTGAGACACCCAGGGGATGGGTGTAGACAGAGAAAAGGAGAAGATTGATGACTGGCTCTCTGATGGTCGGGTAACAAGGGAAGGAAGAGCTAGAAAAGGAGACTTGGAAGGAGGGGCCAGTGAGAGAGGAGAACCAGGGGAGTGCAGTGACTGGGAAGCTCTGCAAAAGAAACATTTTAAAGAAGAGGTGCTGGCCAGCTGTGTCAATGCTGCTGAGAGGTCACATAAGATGAGGTCAGAGAATTGACAAGAAAATTAACAAGAAGGAGATGTTGGTGACCTTGTTAGGCAGTTTTAGTGGTGTGGTGGAGGAAAAAAAATCTGAGGAGAGAATGGAAGGTAAGGAATGGGAACAGAAAATATGGACTATTCTTCTTAGGATATTTGCAATAAAGTAGAATAGGAAAACAGAATGGTATTGGAGGGGGATGTGTTTAGATGTGGAGTCTAAGAAGGGCTGAAAATAATGATCAAAACGAGGGAGAACATGATGATTAGTAAGTAGGGCAGAGGAGGTGGGATTGAGAGCTCAGTGGGTCGTTGGACCAAGATAGGAACTTGAACCTTTTGCCCATTTAATGAAGGATAGAGATGAAAGGACTGAGATGCAAAATCCTTAGATTTGGCAGTAGAAGGATGAGGAAGTTCCTATTGTCGTCATTTGCTTAGTGAAATAAGGGGTACGCTGAGAGTTAGGATGGAGGAGGAGGTGCCTCACTTTGAGGAGAGGATGGAGGGTATGAGAGAGCTCCAAGTGAATGCCCTGATCAGTCATGTGTGCTGGGATTGCTGGTGAGGTCCCGTGGTGAGGTCCCCATGACACTCGTGGTCATAAATTTAAAGCAAAATCAGTCATTCTGGCTGTGTTGTTTTTCTTCTGTACATTCTGTTGCTCACCTGCAGGTCAGGATTGTTTTTAAAGATTTAGGTTTAAGCAGAGTTAGGGTTTTGACAAGCAAGGACAATGGAACGTAAGAGGGTCACAAAGATGCTGAGGGTATGATGACGAGAGAGGTTTCCTTATAAACTCTGGAATCAAAAATGAATAATGAGGGAAGTGAAGCCTGAGGCAGATGATAGACATAGAAGAAGCCCCCAAAGGGGTTGAAGATTTGGTGAAGCTGGCATACTAGAAAGAGTAGGGTGGGAATATGGAAGCTTAAAACAAATGGGATGCTTCAAATAGAGGACACTAGAAGTGATGGGGTTGCTGGCAATGACAGGTCTAGGGTATGGCTATGACCTCAGTAGGGTACAGAAGAAGAGCATTAGAAGCAAACAGGCCAAGCAACTGAGAGGCCAGAGTGTTAGATGGATTATCTATGTGGATATTGAAGTCATCGTGAATAATGACACGAAGTAAGAGAGACAAAGACAGTCGAGCCAGGCATGGAAAGGTTCATTGAATCAGTAGATGTGCTGTGCAAGGTGATCAGTGACTGCAATGAGGAGGGGTATTTGGGCCCATGAAGTAGCATGTTCCTCAAAGGAGGTTTTGGAGAAGGAAATAAAAGTAGCCCAGAAGTAGCAATGAAGGGCTGTGAAGACACCCAGCAACCTCCTGGTATACGGGATGTGGGAGGGAAAAAGTCACCACTTAAGGGGACACAGGGGGAGTCGTGACTTCCAAAGAACTCTGCTCTAAAATGGTAAAAGAAACATTTACGGGAGAGGCTTGAATGTTAGGGGGTTTGGTTGGGAACAGACCCTGAATTCCAGAGAAGATGGTACAAGGATGCAGGGGCAGTTAGGGATGGGCGGAAGATTGGATCAGATTAGAAATGCACAGCCATGGAGGGCAACCATCTGCGGATAATAGAGATGATTTGGAGTCTTAGACTTAAACTGAGATAAGCAGAGATGTAAAACATGATGGTATTGAACCTTTTGGGTTTTTTTAAGGGAAATTTCTGAATTACACCTCATTCTTGGGATTTCTTTTAGGCAGGTAGGTGGTGGTGCTAGGAAGTAGAGCGTGGTCAGAATAGGAGGTCAGAGAACCCTGTGGGCCTGCCTTAAATCTCTCTGGTAACATTGTAAGTGGATAGGGAGTTCTTGAAGAGGAACAGTGGACGTTTATGGGATGGGGGAGGAAAAGGAAGATGACAAGAACATTGGAAATTGTGGCCATTGTACATTTGGTAAAGCTGATGACCCTTGAGAGTAGGGGAGATGAGGTCACCAAGATGGCAGAGAATGGATTCAGCTTTAGTGAGTGGGGGGTTTTGAGCACAGGATTATGTGGAGGGTTAAATGAGATAACTTCCATCTGTCAGATAACTACGGTCCCTGGTACTTAGTAGGTGAATAAGGCTAGTTCCCTCCCTCCTCACCACCTTCTATGGCCTCCAACTTCCCCTGCAGATGCATGCAGGTGGACCCCACAGGAATAATGGGAGTGTGGATATGGATTGGTATAGATCCATCTCCAGCTGTTAAAGCAACTTAAAACACATGCACTGATCCAGATGACTGGAGGCAGAACTGGGCATTGAGATAGAAGAAAAAGAATCTGTAATGTGCAGTTTTGTAGAAATGTGGCCCAAACATTTCGAGGCAGTTGCAAAAGCTCGTGATGTTGAGCCCAGCTATTGGGAGAATCGAATGGCAAAACCTTTGGTATATTAGGGACATTATTGTAAGTGCATGAAATTTAGGCAGAACAAATGCAATCAATACCTTGATCTTGAGTCTTCACTGGCAACCAACGGTAGAAATAGCTGTCAGAATTGTATTTGAGTTTGTTTTGATTGCTTTAACTATAAAGTTATAGATGGTTACATCAGTACCTTAACTACATCAATTAAATGAGAAAAATATTCTGTAGCTGATACTCGGCTCCTGGAAATATTAGAGAGATTCAGAAAAGTTATAGAGTAAAAAATA
This sequence comes from Prionailurus viverrinus, assembly GCF_022837055.1. NCBI lineage: Eukaryota > Metazoa > Chordata > Mammalia > Carnivora > Felidae > Prionailurus > Prionailurus viverrinus. Next base: position 16,718,188 of record NC_062575.1, on the reverse strand, counting down.
AGCCTTTTTAGGAGTTCTTTATCACTTTATTTTTTCATCTCCAATCCACTCCAGTATTTATTGGATTCAGATTTTTTAAATGTCTGGGAATTTTTAAGTCACCAGGAACAGGAACTTATCTTCATTTGTTTGTTTGATTTCTTTGTTTTCTGTGGGGGGGGGGGGGACACAGGACCTCACACATAACACTTGGTAAACAATATCATTATTACTGTTATCACTACAATAGTTTGGCACCCCTTTCTTAAATTTACCTTATTAATCTAGGAAAATGAAACACATATGTCTTTCTTGGCTTTCCTGAAAAATAATCACATTTGGGATATTTAAAACCATGGTTTTGTCCCTTAATAATTGGTCCCACATTTGCTAATTGAATTTACCTTTAAATGTTTTAAATTTTGTTGTGAACAGAGCTGCTGAATTCAGGTGTTTTTTGTTTTGTTTTGTTTTTTTCCCCTCTGGGAGAAGCAGGCAAACTCAAGAACAAAACAAGTCACCTAGATTAGGATGAAACAAAGAGAGTTATTATGTCAAGCTGATTCAGAAAGCATTAATTTTCCAAACAGGAATGAGAAAGAAAAGGAGGAAAAGGGATCCCCTTATCCAATTTAATGGAAGGTCCTAGGGCTGAGGAGAGGAGGGGCTGGGTTCAAACTTGGTGGCAACTCTAAAGCCTGTGCACTTGCCCCTCGCTTCTGTCTTGGAGCCTCTTGAGCCTGCAACAACTTGGTTCTAATCTCTCCAAGCACAAAGGAGAGCAACTGTGAGTGGCCACTTGGCCTGCAGTCCTTGGAGGAGCGGGCGGACAATGGGCCCTCTGACACCCTCCAGGGCTGAAGGGGGCAGGAGGTTGACAGCAGTAAAGGAACCAAGTAAGTCCCACATCCTTCAGCTCTGAGAACTGAAGTGGTCTCCTGGAGGCAAGGCTGTATTTCATTCTGGCCTGGAAATTTATTATTCTGTTTGTCCTCAGCATTTAGGATAGTTAATGAGGTTTTTTTTTGCCCTTACTGACTTTCTGCCCTCACCATCCCCTCACTCCATGACACCCAGCGGTCTTTCCTCTCTCCCCAATAAACTCAACAGCCTCTTCTCCCTTCTTACCCTGTGTAGATTATCCTCAGCACAGAGGCAGAGATGAAACTGATGGCTTTCCCTGGATTCTCTGCTTCCTCAGAGTTCTCTCCCGCTCTGGCCCTGGAGACTCTGTCCTCCTGTTCTGCTGCCTTTGGTGTTAACCTGTCTCTTCTTTCCCCTTCTGCCTTCAGAGCATAAGGTCTGCCATCAAAGATGTACCGTTGGCCCCTTCTTCTTCTCTCTCTCTGGTCTCATCCTGGACTCTCCCGCATTTATTTCTGTGTGCATCATCCATTCTCAAGTCAGCATCTCTAGACACAATATATTTGAGACTTCACTTTCTAAACAATTCACCTGCATAAATGTCAGGACTTTAAACTCACTGGATATAAGGTGGAAGCCAGCAGCCTCTCCTTAACATGCCCCTCCTCTTGTATACCTCCTCTCTTGTAAAGGTTCCATTGTGGTTTTTGTCACCCAGGATAAAAAAAAAAATCTCCTTGACTTCCTGTTCTCTCTCACCCCACACCAAATTTGTTGCCAAATCTGTTTCTGTCTTAAGCACCTCTCTCATTCATCTCCTCTTTTCCCATGCCCTTTTGCCATTTCCTCCTAGTCTGGGGCCCTCATTACCCCCTGGAAAATCAATCGGGGTGCCTGGGTTGCTCAGTCGGTTAAGCATCCGACTTCAGCTCAGGTCATGATCTCACAGTCCGTGAGTTTGAGCCACGTGTCGGGCTCTGTGCTGACAGCTCATAGCCTGGAGCCTGCTTCAGATTCTGTGTCTCCCTCTCTCTCTGACCCTCCCCCATTCATGCTCTGTTTCTCTCTGTCTCAAAAATAAATAAACATTAAAAAAAAATTTTTTTTAATCAAAATTCCTTCTGACTATGCCTGCATCCCACATTCACCTTCATTACTGCTCCATGTCAACTCATCCCATACCCCACCATCAAATTAGTATTCCTAAAATAAGACCATGATCATGATGTCAGTGGGCACTATCTATCTATATATATATTTAATCTCTTCTCCCCTAAAAATTCTGGCAAATAAATGTGGAGCAAGGGAGGGAGAGATGGATGGATGGATGGTTGGAAGGAAGGAAGGAAGGAAGGAAGGAAGGAAGGAAGGAAGGAAGGAACGAACGAACGAACGAACGAAGGAAGGAACGAAGGAAGGAACGAAGGAATGAACGAACTTCAAAACAGCAGCCATAGATTTATTTCTAAGTTTGTTGTTAATTTGGCCTCTGGAAAAATCACTGACCATTCTTATGCCTCAGTTTCCGTCTTGAAAATTGTGAAAACCCTTGCCACCAGTCTTATTGCATAGAATATATTCTTCACTGACTACCTCAAGGATTCTGTGAGCCCTCATGGAAAGAGATCACTGTCTATTTATTAATACCATTTCCCCTTTACCTTTGTTTGTAGTTTTTATTAGTCCCAGGCCAAAGTAAGTGTTTGCTGGTCACATGGACATCTTCATCCTGTGGGGTTTATACTCTTAAACACCAGCAAAATATTTCATTTCTCCTCCTAACCAGATTAAAGTTTTGAGAGAACTTTAAAGAAGATTTGTTCAGTAAAATGTAGTGGAAAGAGGCAAAAAAGAAAATTAGTAGGTTTTTCTCTGGGATAGTAGTTTAACCAGGGGCCTTTGTGACTCTAGATACTCTAGAGCATTTGCAGCCAGTGAGAATGCCAAACCAAGTTTCCTGGTCCATCTTTCTGAGAAGAAAGGGCAGCTTAGTGCTTTAAGCTAATCTAAGTGATTTCATTGCTCATGAACAAGTTTGAGTTCCTTTCTATCCCTCAACAGTAGATACAGTTGGTTATATGATTTCCTTCTCTTCATATGTAATTCCCATGTAAATCCCATCTCCTGGAAATGACTTTCTATTCCTTCATCAGCTCCAATTTTCCCCAAATTCCATTTGTATCATCTGACTTTATTACGTAGCCAACTTTTTCAGGGTACCGAAAGTATCTCCCAACCAGCCCTCCTTTGGGAAGGAACTTTGGGAAAGAGAATCAATATGCATTTTTGACTGCTTGGGCTCTTTAAAATGCATCTTGTCCTAAGCCACTTACCATAAGACAGAATTGAATGTGAGTAAGGGAATAGCAGATTTCATTGCTCACTTCTGCCTTGCTTTTTCTTCTGATGTATGATGTAGTATTTTTAACTACTGACTAACCAACACCACTCTCGTGTAACCTTGGTTTGTCTCTTCCAGGCCAAGGGTAACACTACTGAGATGAGGTCCCAGAAACAGGTTACTGAATCAAAATGGCAGGGCTCAAAATTTCTCCCCTTGCCCATATTGTTCTTAAATTCAGACATCTTCATTACACTAGATGTAAGTGTCAAATCACTTTGTAAATGTAGCAGAACTTGAATATTTGTTAATCTAGTATACTATAACAGTCCATGTTCTTCCACAGAAAGTGCCAACACTTCTGGGTATTCTCACCATTGAAATAAGTCACAGAATTACTCCTCTTAACTATATCTCATGGGCAGATCATGACACTCATGAGATCAAAGTTGTAGATGCACCCTCTGTACAGACCAGATAGTATGGTTTTATTCTGCGGCAACAAAAGAACAAAGGACTCCAGGCAAAAGGCCAGGGATGGCCCAACCCAAAGTACTGCTCTTGTCACACCAGGGGATGCTGAACACATTCTTTCCAATCATCTCTCTTATACATTTTCTGCTCTTGGAATGCCCTTTCTACAAATGCTGCCCATGACTTTTCCATCAAGGATAGCTGAGATAATCTGTGATCAGCAAGAAAAACAGAAGTATAGGAATTCATCAGAATAAGACCAAAGTAAAGAGAAGGGAAGAAACACAAATGGGTATGGGTTGGTTGCTACTCTTCCTTTCAGAAGAGACAAAGCCAGATAATAGGGAAAACCATAGTGTCTTAAGCCTATTGTCTTGGCATCTTTCTTTTAGTTATCTCCCTCCCTTTCATCAAATCACAATGATTCATCTTCCCCAGCACCAACATATCTTCACCACCCCTTTATTCAATGGTCATATCACCTAAACATATCCACATCTAACTATGAGCAAGTAGGCTCATCCCCCCTCCAGCCTGTTTTCAAAATTCAGCCAGGCCAGCTTTGTCTTAAAGAAAGCCCTTAAATAACAATCGCGGTGCCTTTTGCCTACAGAACACTGACATTTGTCTCTATCACATTCCCCGTGTGATATTCACGTGATAGACTATCTTCCAACACATACATGCATTGCTTGCCTCCACTTTGTTTTATCTACTGACAAACATGCTCTACCTTCACCACACCTGCAATCAATCCCCTTTTTAATATCTATATTAACCAGAGCCTGAATGACAACACCTTAATAACTCTATCGCTTAACTGCCCAGATTAATTATAAAATCCGATCCATTCACTGCTTCCACTTCCCTTTTCTCTTTCCCCTTCCTGGTCATTAGCTGCTACCTGGGCCACTTGGGCTCTTTCTCTTGCCCATCAGTAGGTGGCTCAAGACTCTCCTCTCTCTTTCCCCCTTCCTGCCCTAAGTGTGCAGTTCCTGCTCTTAGAGCAGTGTTTAGGATGACCCTACTTGATCCCTGTTACATTCCTCTGGGCTTGTCAAAGGTTTGCATTGTGTCCCTGAGTAGCTGGGGCATGCCATGAAGAGTGAGCACGGCCCAGCCCTAATCATGACAACCTCAGCCCCAGTGAAAGATGAATAATAACAACTGCTCTAGCCAGTCCCAGAAGAGCCCACTGAGGACGTTTGTTTTGGAATAATGAATATGGAAATTTGGAATCCATAATAAACTGCAAGCAGTCTTTCAACTCACTCGTGCCGAAAATTCACACTCGCCTTTCCCATAACTTGTCACTTGTGTTTTTTATTGTTCGATATGTAAACAAGGCCGGGAAAGCCTTTGTTCCTTGGTGCCTACTTAGATTTGCCCATTAATCCCAATCCCCCTCCCTTTCCCACCAATGCATGCAGGATTACACAAAGCAAAAGTCATTAATTTTTATCTCTGACTATCTGTAGGGTTTTTAATGTGGCCTGGCTTGCTTATGCACCACCAATTACATGTCATAAGTGCTTGTAGATGCTGGAGCAGTATCATGGGCTGATGAATCACTGCCTCCTCTCCTGATTAGTATGCAAGGGGCCGTGTTCCTCTTTGAGCAGCTGGCATGCCAATGAGGATCTGGCTCCGCCGGTCAAGGCATCTGGACATGAATTCAATATGGATTGCTTTAATTAAATGGCTAAGCACACAAGACGCTAAGAAACAACTCCATCATTGAGTGAAACTCAAAAATATAGTCGGCGCAAGCAAGAAGGTGGAAAAGGTAGGAAAATATTTCATCATCACCGCCCACTCTACCTAAAATCCTTGAAATCCTACACCCTCCCCGCGCCCTGTGTGAAGCACAACCACTTGCTGAAAGCCTGATGAATTGTGGAACCCACAATGAAACACTGGAGGTGAATCTAGTTCATCACCCTTAAATTTAGAAATCAAAACAGTAGAGCAAAACCTACTCTTCTGCCCTTTGAAAAGGTTTTATTTTAACTATACACTTGATTGCAAACTACTGATGCGGCAGATTTCAAGAAGGAAGGATGCCAGGAGAGGTGGGTAGTAAAGTCTGAATGTACCTGTTACCAGCAGTCTTGGAGGAAAAGAACAAGCTAATGCAGCTTTGCAAATATCAGGAGGCCAGAGTGGTCCGTCATTGTGCTAATTGGCTGAAGAGGAGAGAAGGGAAAAGCAGCATGGATTCACAGTGTCCACTTGGGATGGGCTTTGCATAGATCAGAAAGATGAAGTATCTGCCAGCTCATGTTTGCTTTCAGCCTACCTTTTATTAGTCTATTTCCATAAGGAAACAAATGGAATATTTTCATAAAGAATAGCTGTTGTAGCAGTAACGCCAGTTTTATTCTTCTGAGCACTTATCTTTAATTCTGTTGCAAGTTTCCTCTAATTTGCACCCTCATTGTGTTTGGTTTGCCTGTATATATCACTGGGAAGCAGGATAGAAAAATGGCTGAGAGTAAGGGATTCAGACACATCTGGACTCTTATCCCAGCTTCACTCATTTCAAAATATGTGGTTTTAGGCAAGTTATGGGACTTCCCTGAAACTCCTTTTCCCTATCTCTGAAACAGGAGTAAGAATAAATACCTACCTCACCAGCATTTTGTAAAGATTGATTAATCCACATCAAATCCATAACACGCACTGGAGACTCTCAAAAATGATGGCTACTATTAATGTTTGTGGAATGCGTTCTTGTCAAGTGTTGATGTTTTACTGACCACATACAGGGAATACCTGTTTCCCGTAATTGACTAGATTTACCTACATATAGCAGCAAGGATTTAAAGAAGACCTTTAAAATATATTACCATGCAACCACTACCTCTCCAGTTTCTACTCCTTCTCTACTCCCCATCAAAGATCTGATACCTTCAATAATAACATGCACTACCGATGGACCTGGGGCTCTATTTTCTTTTTTAAATAATTTATTAAGATACCATTGTTAAAAAGACCCTGAGGCACTCTGCTTTAGAAAGGGTGGGAAGGGATATTAAAATGATAAAGCATTCCTCCTGGTGTTCCTCCTTCATTCTTAGCTGAAAGGTTGATGACCAGGAAGGGAAGTTAAATGCTAGTATCTATGCTCTCTCTGCCCTCACATGGTGCATTCTCTTAGATTTTATAAATCCATGGAGGATTGGGACATTCCACATCAGCAAAATCATCAGGGTCCTTAGAGTCCCCCAGGGGCAATGACAGAAAGCAAACTGTCCATGGTGCACAAAATTCACTTAAACCACATATGGACAGTATGTAAGATTGCAAGTAGTAATCAATTACAAGGATTCCATTTCAGGACAATTCAATACTTGACACACCAGCCTACCAGATCTAAGGTTAACATAAATACAGTATTTTTGAGTAGTAAGGCAAGACACTCTCTTTTGGGGCTTCTGAAAGCAAAAGTACAATCTAGATTCTCCTTGAAGCATAACTCATTCACCCTCCAGAGGCCACCTTTGGAAGGAAGCATGTTAGTACAGATGGCTATCACTGGAGAAGAGACTTGTGGTTTGATCTAACAATGTGTCATCATTGTTTTAAAAATAGTGGACCCAGGTCTCCTTCTGGGGAAGTGGGGGAGGAGATGGAAGAAGGTTGTTTGGTTCAACACTGACACTTGGAGGCATGGGAAGGGGTTGGAGAATGAGTCATCATATCTGGTCTCATGGAGTAACTGAGACATTGAACAGCAGTCATTGTAGTGGTGGGTAGGACATAGCAATAGCAAAGGGTCTACTCAGGTCTTAAAATCTGCTCATATGCCGTAGATTGTTTCTCCCTGTTTGAAGTGAATACGAGTAATGTAGGGCATACATGGAACTCAAGAACAAGTAAGCCAAAAGGCCTATCAGAAAACTACCATGCCAACTAATGAATACCAAATATAATTTGAACATTAAGACTCATAACCACTTGTCCAGGTTTCTTTCTAGCCAAATGTTCTGTTTCATGTTATTTAGACAGTGCCTTTCAAAGAGCCTTTGTGGGATATGGTTTAATCAGGAGTGAGACCTCTCTTTTCCTTATAAATGTTTAAGTCCCTGCTACAGTTCTTTAAAACCACAAACACATGTGGAAAACTATCTAAGATGTCAAAACACAAAGTTTGATGAGTTTGACAAAGGGATCAATTGCACTGTCTCCAAGGTAGGTTGGTGTAAGGTGTTTTAATTGGTAAATTAATGTGCTAAAGATCCAAATGAAGACTGTAGCCCCTTCAGTTTTTTAACAACTTTTTAATTTCAATTATATAATTAAGAGTGGCTAGTATATTCAGAGAGTGGTGCAATCATCACCACATTCTAAGTTGAGAATATTTCCAATACCCAAAGATGAAACCCCATAGCCATTTGCAGTTACTCCCATTCTTTCCTCCCTCCTTCCCCAACCCTTGGAACCACGAGTCTACTTCCTGTCTCTATAGATTTACCTATGCTGGACATTCCATGTGGATGGAGTCCTACAATATGTGGTCTTTCGTGACTGGCCCCTTTCACTTAGCATAGTGTTTTCAAGGTTCAAGCACATTTAACATGTATCAGTACTTCATTTCTTTATAGCTTCACTTTTTAAAATTTTCTATATGCACACTACCATTGCACAGAGAGCTGGAATGTCAGCTCAGAATAGATGTGTTCACTTGCTGACTGTTGGACACTAGCCCGGTATTAAACTTAAGATAATATGATTCATTTTCTTCTGGTCTGCCGCGTAGATTCCTTCCAGATTCTCAAATTCTTGAATGGCCCCCGCACATAATAAGAGATATTATTCTTTATGATTTATTTATGTGAGGAAATATAAAGTATCATTGAAAAAATATTTTATAAAAATAATATTGGCTAATCCCAACATTCTGGATTTTTTGAATTTTTTTTCATGGAAAATTGCTTGGAGGAGAAATGACCACACATTATATAAATGCATTGAAACTTTAAGGAGGAGCTAGGTATGAAACAAGAAAAGCTCGGAGTCAGAAGAGAGGTGATCTGTATCTTACTACTGTTCCCACCACTGCAAACCTTGAGATCATGGACATATCACCTAGCCTCTTAGCTTCTGTGTCCCTATCTGTAAAATGACCATATCTCTTCCAGGCTTCAAACCTTCACTGGTACCCCCACTGCTTGAGAATCAAATGCCAACTTGTTAGCATAATCATCTGAGTGTCTCCTGATAGGGTCTCAGCACACAACTTTAGTGCTATCTCTCCTATACTTGCAGATTTGGGCCACACTCCTTAGTACTGGCATGTGTGCACCTCTCTCTGTGCTAATCACTCCACCTGGCATGCCTTCCTGCCTTCCCCTTCCAGAAACTCATCTCCCATTCTTCCAGGCCCTTCTCAGATGTCCCACCTCTCTGTGGAAGATTTCTCTAAATTCCACAGGCAGAGTTATCAGATTCACCCCCAGATCCTAAGGCACTTTGTTCATACTTCAGTTGGAGTCATTATCCTGTTGTGCCATAATCATTTGTTTCCACATCTGCCCAAGCACCTCCATATCAAATCTTTGGCACTCTTTACAAACAGCATCTTTAAGTACCCAAACCCTATCACCATGTCTGTGCTATTGTAGACTTCTTTATAAATGTTTATTAAATCTATAAACTAATGAATTTGAGAGAATTGACCTTAAGTTAATCATTTACTTCTCTCTGTCTTCATGTCAACATCCTAGACTAAACTACCATATTGCCTCTTGCGTAGACTACTCTGGAGTGCCCTCTTCTCCTTCTTCCTTCTAACCCATTATCTACCCAGAAGGCAGAGAGGTTGTGTGAGAGTCACATGGAAGAGATTTGCAAATTCTAAAAGCACTATACACATATAAGGTTTTTAATTGTTTAATTTAATGCCTGTCCAATTTTGATATTTAGAATAGAAGTGGTTAAGGGTAAATGTTGCATTCTTTAAGATAATTGGAAGCATTCTGAGCTGTTACAAAACTGGGGCTGAGAACTATAGAATGCGTGATTGTTTTCTCAAGCCTGTGCTCCACACCCAGAACCTGGAAACTAACTTCAGCCTTTTGGTCTTCATTAGTATCCACTCCAGAAATTCTATAGTTCCTGCCAATGACCCTGAAATCATAGAGTTCAGGTGAAGCCTCACCCATTCTATACTTCCTCCCACTGGCCTTTTCTACTGTGTGTAATGTTGAGTGTAGTGGCTAATGTCACATCCATTCTAAATCAGCAGGACACTTTCCTTCTGCCCACTTTTGTCACTGTATTCTCTTCTCTCTCTTTCTCCATTCTGCTGTGCTCCAAAGTCTGCTTTCCTTATTTAGTTTCTGCTTTGGAACTACTCCATAACTTCTTATATCTGCGTTCTTCCCATAAAATTGACCTTATTCTTTCTTCTGCCAAAATTTTTGGCATCTTCTAATAATATACACTGTAAATAGAAGTATGAAATTGCCATTACACTGTCATTCCAACCTTTATAACTACCCCAAAAGAAGTTGCTGAAATTAAAATGCTCAAATCCATCTGCTTCCCTCCATCTTAGATTAAGGCACTGTTATATCTTGTGCCTGGACCACTCCAGAAGTCTTCCTGTTTACATTCTTCACTCCTATAGCTCATTCTCCATACAGAATTCTCAAAGATCTTCTTAAAACAACAACAACAAAAAACTGAATCATATCTATCACACTTCTTTGCTTAAAATCCCATAGATGGGGTGCCTGGGTGGCTCAGTCGGTTGAGCGTCCGACCTCAGCTCAGGTCATGATCTCGCAGTCCGTGAGTTCGAGCCCCGCATCGGGCTCTGTGCTGACAGCTCAGAGCCCGGAGCCTGCTTTGGATTCTGTGTGTGTGTCTCTCTCTCTCTGACGCTCCCTCATTCATGCTCTGTCTCTTCCTGTCTCAAAAATAAATAAACATGAAAATAATAAAGGTTAGCATTATAAAATCCCATAGAGTTTTCCCATAGCATATAAAATTGAGTTCGACTCCCTAATCTAACCTATGACCTCTATGTGATCTGGCCTTGACCTCCACCTTGTCTTTTTCCTCTCTTCCCTGCCACAAGCAAACCCAGTACTTTGTACCATCTATTCCTTCAGCTTGAAATCTTCTTCTTTCAGTCTCTCCCACAACCAGCTCCTGCTTTCATTCATTTCTCAAATTATATTCCATCTCCTTAGAGAGCCTGTTTCTGCCACCCAACCTAAAGTAGCCCACTGTAGAAATCAGGCTGAGCAAGGTTGTGCTCAGAAAAAAAGATTTCTAACAGAAAAAAAGATTTGTCTCTTGTATTATTTTACTAGGGCTGCCAAAACAAAATACCCCAGGTTGGGTAGCTTAAACAACAGAACTTTCTTTTCTCACGGTTCTAAGAGACTGGAAGTCAAAAATCAAGGTGTCATTAAGTTTGGTTTCTCTTAACACCTCTCTCTTTGGTTTGAGGATGTCCTTTCCCTCTGCCCTCACATGGTCTCCTTTGTTCACACTTATCCCCAATGTCCAGTTGCATGTCCAAATCTCCTTTTGTTACAAGGACACCTGTTATATTGGATTAGAGCCCACCTCAATGGCCTTGTTTTACCTTAATCACCTTTTTAATGGCCCTATCTCCAAATATAGCCAGATTGTGAGGTTCTGGGGTTAGGGGTTCAACACACGAATTTCAGAAACGTAATTCAGCTCATAGCATCTCCCTCACTCAGTCTCCTGAGGGCCCAGATAACTGTCTATAGCTGTTGCTGTCCTCCATTCTTAGAAATCCATGCTCCTACCATTTTGACACAAGGCCTGTTTCACAATTGTCACAGAAGGGTTCAAAAGTTCTAGAGTATGTCACCCTGAAAATTAAATGATCCAACCAAAGAGTGTTATGAGTCACACCTATTCCCATTTTGCTGGCCACATCACATCACATGGTCATGCCTTACTTCAAGGTAGGTGGGAAGTACAAATTTTAAGTGCCCAGAAAAAGAGGAGAATGGATTTTGGTGAATGGTAGTAATGCCTACCATACTCAAAGATCAATCCTGCAACCTAGGGCAGAAAACGAAACACTACCAACTTGTCCATAATGACTAAAAAATGGGCTGAGCCTTTTGCCCTCCAAGAATGACATTGATGCTTAAGGAAAAATCAATCTAATAATATCAAGTCCTGATTTCTCAGTGAATTACAGAACCCTCCAACTCAGTTGCTTCCATGCATATTAGTCACTTCCTCTTGTCCTAGTCCATTAGGTCTAGTCTGGATACATTTGACTGCCTGGCCAGTCCAAATGTTCTTGTCAGCCACTCTCGTCCCTTTTCACTCAAGTCAGAAATGTTACCATCCATTGGATTTTCTCCTGGGCCAATGTCAACCTGAACCATTCTACCCCACACTTGGACCCAAGTCATAGACCCCTGGTAAGAGAAGTCATCAAAGCAAGTGAATGTGGCCTCCCATGGAAAGATACTGTGATACTTCAAGGAGACTTTGCAGTTCCTGAATAGATATTGAATTCACTTGTTCCATCTTCTTAGCCCCAGGCTGGCCCATCTCTGCTATCTACTGATGTCCCTTACTTTGTGAGAGAGACCATCAGGGAGCATTGCCCAGCTTATCCACCCCTCTCCACTCCCACCTTCTCCACACTCCTCATTTCCCAGCTTCTGAGCTCTTCAGTCCCTTCTCTATGCTGCTTCCTCTTTTACCACAAGACATACACAGTCTCCCCTAACTTGCCAAATTCTGCACTCAGTTTTGCCTTTTACTCAAACTGCCACCTGTATCCTCCTTCATTTCTTGGTCAAACTTCCTGAGCAGGTGACCCATACTCACTGCTTCCAGTTATTTTCCTTTTACTCCTCTGCTTTCCAAGCTTGTATTCTGCTGGAAGATTGTCAGGGCTTTCTACTTCCTCACTTCCTGCAAATCCACCTTCTCCTTGGCTTTGGGAATCCCACATTTTGTTGACTCAGCTCCCACCTCTCCGACCATTCTTTCTGTTTGCTGCTCCAGAATGAAACTCTAAGCCACTCTAAGCAGATGGCTGTCCTTTTGTCCCTCAAAAAACAATGCTGCTTTTTTCTCTGCATCTTTGCCCTCACTGTTCCCCCCACCAAGAATGGCTTCTCCACTCCTTTCATGCTATCCAGGTCTCACCAGGCCCTATGGAGATCCATTCTTCCCATTAATTCTTTACTCCCAGTCACTGTGATCAATCCTCCTCTGAATCTAGAACATCTAGACCAGGGGTTGCTCAACTCTCTTGGTAAAAGACCAGATGGTGAATATTTTACACGGACTATATGGTGTCTCCAGAATCTATCGTATCTGCCATTGTAAGGAGAATGCATCCATAGACTAAATGAAAGGGTATGACTGTGTCCAATAAAAATTGATTGATTGATTGATTGATTGATTTATAGGGAGAGAGAACATATGTGTTCATGCAAGTAGGGGAGGGGCAGAGAGAAAGAGCGTGAATCCCTAGCAGGCTCCAATCTGTCAGTGTAGAGCCCCACAAGGGCTCATTCCCCCGAACTGCGAGATCATGACCGGAGCTGAAATCAAGGGTCAGATGCTTACCCGACTAAATGACTCAGGCACCCCCCCCCCATAAAGCTTTATTTACAAATACAAGTAGCAGTCCAGTTTGCATCCATAGGCTGTAATCTGCCAACCCCTGATCTAGCTTAAATTTTTAGCCTTGTTTTTTTTTTTTAAAAAGCATGTTACTTTGCACATTTGAACATCTTCTCATCCAACTAAGTCATAAAGTTCTTGGAGGTAAAAACTCTTTTTCATACTAAGACTATGTTGAAATCCACTTAGCAAAACTCTATAAGCACTGGTAGGTATTCAGTAAAGAGAGGGAACGAGTGGTCGATACAGCTGGGTGCTATGTGGTTGGAGCACCCAGCAGCGTTTCCAGAACACATTAGGAGTTCAGCATTTTTTGTTGTCATCCCTCCTAAAAATCACTTCCCAAATCAAGGCCAGTTGAAAAAGATTGGAAACCAAGAGCAACTCTCCCTACACACCCCAAAGCCACACAACATTCCCAGGTTTGCTCTGTAGTTGCAGCAGGGCATCCTTTTCCAAATTTCCTGCTCACATTTCAGAACCACGGCATCTTCCTATCCCCATCCTACCTGATGGAGCCATACATCTAGACATACTACTTAACCTTATTATTCTGTTATGGCACATTTAAATGGGACACTTTCTTTAAACCTAGCTGCCTCGCCATTAAACTTGTGAAAAGTATCTCATAAGCTGCAAAAAATAGTCACGAGGATTCAGATGTCCTCTCTCTTCTCAGTGCTCTCTGACGGATTTCATCCGTGTCTGGGCTCCCCATACACCTCCATGTCTTTATTATGCGTGCCAGGCTGGTCTGCCAGCAGGTCTCTGGCCTCTCTCCGTCTTCGAGCTGTGTGCACGGCCAGTGCTGACTGCTTACTGAGTAGAGGTAGATCTGCCGGCACCGAGTGAAGGGAAGCAAATGAACTGTGAGGGCTGGACTTTGATGCCTTTGGTTGGTAAATCACGAGTTTTATTTCCAGCCTCTACCTCTGGGGTTTTTATGTGCTTAACGATTTCATACACTTTGTAGTTATTTTGGTCCTCAGGAGGGAACATGAGTGTAGCTGTCATGGAAAGTTGATAGACACCAGAAGGTTTCTCTCTTCCTTTTTTTTTTTTTTTTTTTTTTGCATACAGTTTACCATGCTTATGAGGAGATGCTTACCCACCATTTTGGGGAAAGAGACAAAGCTACTATTTTGTCAGTAGTTAAAGTACAAAACCAAATGAAAGGTGTCTAGCAGAGGAAGGCAAGTTGAGCTGCCTGCCAGACCTGCTTCCCTGGGGGCATCTAAGAAAGAAAGTTCTGGAACAAATATATCCAAGCTGTGTTCTGCACTGGACTCTTCCAAAATAGGTTTTAAAAAGAAGTCATTGACCTATTGATTAAGAGCTTATCATTCTGAAAATTATGCTTTTCTCTGTTGCTAACATAGCAATGGATTATTGTTGCCTGTCACACATTGGCTAGGGCAACAGGGAGTAACAACAATAAATAAAATGTAAATGCCCTCGATTGAACATATCCATTTACAACTATTACCTCATTTAATTCTGCCAGCAACCTGAGCAAGTCAGGTACTGTTATGCTCCCACTTTCCAGATCAGAAAACTGAGGCTCAGAGAGGTCACCCAGCTAGCCATTGACAAAGCAAGGTCTTTACCCCTGAGTTGTCCTGCCTCTCCACACTCGGTTTGTTTATATAGATTTATGAGGAAGCTGAAGCATGTTATAGAACCCTAAGAAATAGTAAAGAATGATGTTCTTCATCCTAAAACTCAGGGAAAAACATGGTGTTTGGAGTGGAGAGAAGGAGATTTACAAGTGGTCTTTGGCTTTGCTCTTTGTCCTCGCACTTGCCCCTGTCTGCTGGTGTCAGAGCTCCATGTCCCCTCTCCTCTGGCAGCCCAAGAGCTCCTGGAGCCCACCTCCCCTCTGCTGGCACCCGTGCATCTAGAGCATTGTCTTAAAGTAGGTACCAGGTCAGTGGCTGACATGTAGAAATGACTCCTCTGACAGTGGGCAATTGTCATTTAAAAAAAAAAAAGTGACAATACCAAGCTCACCTTCGCTGTGCCACGTTTCCAAAGCAGGAGACTTTTGTGGCTGGTAAGGCCACAAACTTTTTGGGAATAAGCTTTTTAAATAAAGCATGACCAACTATAGAGAGGTGGGAAGGAGGGCAGAATGAGTGAGGGGAGCAGGAAGTTGGTGGGGGCGGGCAGGGTTCGGGCATCTCACAGCTGGTTTATGATATCACTTGGAGCCCACAGTGGGATTATATAGCCCTGTAATTCCCGGCTTCCTCTTCTGTATGCTGTAGCAGTGCTTGCTAAACAGCAGACAGAAATCAAGCACGGGCTGGTAGGGAGGGTTGTTGGGATAATATCCGCAGAATTATCGCCACCCCTCGACGTCAGCAGGGGAAAAATTGTCACTACATTAAAGGAAACATGAAACCAGATTTCCAAAGGAAATGCTCCCCGCTAACTCTGAAGTGATATGATGTGGATCTGTGGCTGTCAATGGACTTTTATATTCAATAAATAAATGCTGTGTAATTTGCCACCTTCATCGTCATTAGAGTATTTTATTTAAGTGGCAGTAGCTGAGCTATTCGCTACGGCAACAGCTCACGGGTTTGGTTCAGTTCACGGTTGATGTTTTCTGGAGCCAAGGTACTGCAGGCTCATTTGGAATGTGTTTTTTAAATAAGGAGTCATTAGTCTGATGGGCTGATTTGGATGATGAATTCCATATCAAACAAGGCTCAGTGTCTGTCTTCTGAATCTCAGGCCCACAATTTAGACACAGAGCTGAGGATCTTTCTTTTTCAGTTATTGTATCCCTGTGGTTTTTCCCTTTTCCAGACCTCCAACCTTTTCCTCCTCCTTCTTTTCTCCCTCATTTGTACTGGTTGCTAGTCTCTGTCCAGCTCTCTCTGGAGATAAAGACTCGCTTTAGCATACGGCGCGTTCTCCTTAATGCAACCGAGTTCACTCTCATCATTTTAATAGTGGACCTAAGGTATGTTGCCATGTGAACAAGCCATCACGTCACCATAGCAACCAGCCAGATTGCAGCACACCAGTCTGAGGACTGGACCTTTTCTACCACCCACCCCCCCCTTTCTCTTCCTCGCCTGGGCTCTTTCTTTTGTTAAATTTGCTGAAGTGCTCACAATAGGAAGATTCAGTCTGCTTTTTCAAGCGGGGTTTCGTTTAAACCTGTAAATTGTTGTATAAACAGAAAGGCCAGCGTGGCACTAGACTTACTTTCAAAGACGACTTGATGAGGACTTTGAATGTGGACCCCACCCCCACTCTCTGCCATGCCTTGCAGTTTGATCAAAAAAGGGACGATCACACGTATTGGTGGCATTTGGACTTAACCAACCCCCCGCCCCTGAGTTTCTTCTTAGCTTCCCCCAGCAGGGACTCCGTGACTCTCCCGCGCAGGCCTGGTGACCATAGCTAAGCCCTCAACTACGCTCGGAAGCCCTTTACAGTTTCTGAGCTCGGTAGGACCCGAATTAGACCCAATTAAAGATGTGGATTCTCCTTCTCCGTTTCCTATTGCCAAGTAACCTGTGCTGGTTCCAATTCCAACCGCGTGGGGAGCGCAGGGATGTTGAAAGGACAAATGATAAAGGGACGTGTGTCGTGTCCGCCTGCCCATATTCATCAACGTTGCTTGGCCTCTGATGCTCCTAACCTTCTCGTCTTTGTTCGGGGAAGCATAAAGAATCATTCTTCCAGGGCCTCACATCTTTTCCCATTTCATCCCCTGCTCTCTTGTGCATGGTGCATCTATTACCTGCTCCGCTCCTCGTCCTCGCGCAACTCCTCCCCTCCCCCGCGCCAACACAGCACCCCTCCCCTTCCGCTCCTCGCCCCTACCACCACGTTCACTGCTGAGCGTGTGCTGCGTATGGGTCCGAAGGCGGACTCAACCGCCAGCGAGCCTCGGTTGCTGGGTGGAGTGAACTGCCCTCCATGGGCACCAAGGACCCGTTCAGCTCTGTGCATAAAATTACAGCAAACAAGCTTCAAATAACGCAGGACACTTTCATAATTGATTTATGCAGGGGCGCTGAAAGTTCTATTACCTTTTGTTTAGCTCAGGGGGCCTGACTCTATGCAATCCATTGCTGAAACTAATTACAAGATATAATTAAACTGTGACACAAAGATATTATACCGTTAGTTTACTAATGACACCGCGAAGCTGTACCACCAGCACAGGACAGTGATTACGCTTCATTTATTATTTATCCTTTTGCTAAATGAGACGCTGACATTTTCAAAAATTACTTTGAGGTTTCTTAATTGTCGGCAGCAGGATGGACTAGAAGGAGATCTCCTTCCTCTTAGTTACTTATCCAAACCTCAGAAGCATTATTAGCCAAAAGAAAAAAGAATAAGGGGGTGGGGGGTGGGGGTAAAAACAATCACCCAATGGTAAGAAGTAAAGCCTAATTGCATCTTTGGACGTTTTTGAGTTTTTACAAACAACGCTCCGCGGTAGATAGGGCTGCTGACCCAGGGTTGAGGTCCGGGGGAGAGAAAGCCCTATTGTGAGATTAAAGGTGGCTCTTACTCTGTAACTTGCACAAGGGCAGGTGGCCCTGGATATGTGTGGGAAGAGGCTGGGCGTGAATCGCCGGAAGCTGACCCCAAGGCCTTTTCCGGGAGCCCGTTTCAACAGGCAAAAAGCAGGTAGGGCTCTGATGTTAATATTATTGTTGGGTTTTTTCTTTAACAACTTTTCCCCTTATTGACTTCCCCAAACAAAACACTTCGTTAGCAATACTGACAGGAAAACGTTTGCATGTGAGAAAAGAGAGGTCTGCTTGTGGTTGGGAGGAGGGCTAATGTGATTCTAGTTTGGCCTTTTCTGTTACATATTCCATGGAGGGGGGGATTTCCTGTAAGGACCCACATGCCCCAAGTGGATGCTTTTTCTTCATTGAAAAGGTTTCCTGCCTCCTTTTCTTTAATCGTCAGTAGCGCCCTGGCTATTGGCAGAAAGTACCCTAGAGAAGATTGGGAATAGTAATTCCCTGCATCAGCTTTCAGGACTGGAATTCTCTGGGCCCATTTATCTAGAATCCCTCCACCTCCATGTACGCGCCTTGCTTTATTACCCTCTCATTCATCGCATTCTCAGAACAATAAAAGATTAATTCACTGGCTGCCGTTTGATGAGTTTTTGATGCCGTGAATCTGTGTGCGCACGGGTGTGTCTCCTTATGGCTCTTCTGGGTCAGGCATCCTTCAAGGTACTGCTGGCCCCGAATGGCCACTAACCTCTCGGTAACCCCAGTGGTGATGCAATCACAGCGCCCACTGGCCGGCCTGAGACGGGGTTTAATTTCTTCTGAGTGTAATGGCATCCGGCATCTATAATTATGCTATTTTCTCTCCTGTGCTGATTAAATACGATTTACCCAGAGAGCTAAATGATGAATATTTGAGTGGAGTGTGTTGAGCCAATAGCTGGTAAAATAGCCACAATAAATAAACTTGGAGGGGGGAAGGGGCTGAGTGACGGCTACGACTCCGCCAGGTAGCACAGACAGGTGCAAGTGGAAAGAGAGCAGGATTAATGCTGAAGCCAGAACAATGCCCACCCACCCACCCACCCCACCTCATCCCACCCCAGCTTCTGTTTAAAGGAAAAGCAACCCTGAAACCTTGGAAATCTCACCTTGAGATCTTACTGAGCCCCGGCAGCAATTAAACAATCAGACCCCCACCCCACCCCATCAATATCATGGTGGGGGGTGTTTCCAGATGCCCCTCCCCCCACAAAGAATACTCTTTATTCCCTAGCATATAGCTGAGAAATGAAATTCAATATCACCTCTTCCTGACCCTGGACCTGCTCATCCCACAACTCCTGTGTTTATTAAAAAGAGGCCTGGCTCATCTCAAGCTTCCTCTGTCTGTGTCAAAGATTCTCACAGATTGAGTAAAATGTCTGTGCTCTTCTGATAAAAGGACCGAGAGCCTGATACCCAAGTCAGTCAGGAAAGCCTTGCAAGCTTTTCCCTATTCTTAGCCCAAAACACAAAGAATATTTAGCAATGGCATTGCCTTTCCCCACCCATATTGTCATTTTTATGTGAGATTACAACTTGGGTATTTGTATTTATTGGTCGGGATGGAAGGGTGCAAGTGGAAGCCTATACACATTGCACTATTTAGAAGTATGGACGCGGAGGTGATACAAATTAAACAGTTTATCAGCAATAATTTACTGAGGTCACAGAAGTGATAGATCTAGTGAGGATGAGGAATCTCCAACAAGTATAGGACAAGGTCCTTTCTTTCAAGGCACATAGAGTGTTATTTGGCAGAAAAGAGCCTATACACATGGAACCACTTGAGAAGAATACCAAATAGTGAGAAGGAACCATCTGAGTATCAGGTTGTAGGGTAGAGATTACCTATATCCTCTGAGATCAGAAAAAGAACAGGTCATTGTAGATTGGGGGCAACAGGGAGATCCATTGCCCACGCAGTGCCCCTTGAGTGGGTGGACAGTAAAGGGCTTGGGGGCTAGGGCATGGGGGCAGATATAGGGACAGAGATATGGAGAGGCTAGGTTTGCAGGAAAGAGAGACAGCAAATGTGTGTATAAGAAGCCCAGTGTACCGTTGCCTTTAGATTCAATTGTTTAAGACCCCACACTTTCTACGTATTCCATTTTGGATCCTCTAGATGACATTCATTGATGCTCAAGGTTATCCTGCAATGGGAAATAGGTTCACAATGGAAACCTTCCCCTGCGGTGAGAAACCTGCTGTCTCTGATAGAACTCCTAAGGTTTGCATCAGATTAGAAGCTCCTAAATTTGTTTTCCTCTTCATGTCCACTCTCTTTGTGATGAAGCATCCAAGGAAAGGAGAGACCAGCCTCTGGGAGCCTCTCACAGTGGACCAGCCAGTGTGGGCCAACTGATCATGGCTCTCACTGGGGATGCACCTGGCAGGAGCAGCCTGGGCAGCAGCTGTGGATGGTGAATGAGGTTGTGTCTCGCTTATCTTTGACTTTCAGGCTTGTCATCTCCTACTTTAGCGGCAACACCTTCCTCCTTGCAACTCCCAGGGGGGCTGCAAATGGATTTAAAAGCTCCTCTTACATATAACTGTAAACGGGAAGTGAGCGGGCAATGACATCCTCATAGGGAAATATTCTTTGAGCATATGTTGATGCATACAAAGAAAATACCATTTCCTTAGGCACTTGGCGTTTGTTAGCCATTTTGCTTTCCTTCCTTCTTTTGCTAACCTTGCTTTTTTCTTTCTTCTTTACTGCTGAAGGCTCATATAATAAAACCATTGTATTTCTGTTTGGGTCTGTCTCAATGCCTTTTTTTTTCAATACCTGGTCCCATGGCATGTTTTTGTGCTGCTTTTGTCTGTATTGTCTTTTTGTTTGGAAATTACGTGAAAGATGAGCCACCAAAAGAGAATACACTTTGGATGGTCCAAAGAGATACTGGTATTAACGGAAATCTGGCAAAAGTGAAATTTAAACTGAGAATATCAAGGGTTTTTTTTTTCTCTCCTTGAAGGGCTTAGTAAACCAAAAAGTAGAAATGTTATCACAGGAACTGCTGAAATCAGGGAAGACTCCCAAACCTTGGGAAAAATAACAGTGCACATGCTTCTGCTTTTTCTTTCACCAGGTAGGAGAAGCAGAGAGGAAATTTCATGTAGTTGGATTATTTTGAACATTCTGTATTTGAAACCCAAATTCTCCAGTGAGTGGGGAGGGTAGGGGTGGCAATACAGTTTCCTCTTCTTGGAAAGCATGAAGTATTCAGTGAATTCTTTCTCAGCTGAATTCAATGATAATGGGGGAAGCAAAGGTATTGGATTTGTTTGCCTTTGATCTGTTAATTATTGAGAAATGTCCTAAAGTGATAGAGGCTATCTGGAGGGGGAGACACGGCCATTTGGTAGAGAGAGGAGCCAAGACGTGTCATCCTTTCTCCCCAGCCAGCTTGTCCTTTTCCTGCTTCAGAAGGTTTCTTCTACTAGTCTCCTAATTTCATGCCACCCAGTCAGGAAAACATGCCACAACTGACAGAGCAAATGGCTCCAGAGAACTTCACAAAGGAACTCAGACTATATAGCCAGATGGTCAGAGTTTCCATGCTGGTTTGGCCATTTATTGGTCATGTGGTTTTGAGCAAGTCACATGATATCCGAGTCTCTGTTTTCTCATATTAAAATGAAGATAATGATTGTACCTACCTGCATTAGTCAGGGTTCTTCATAGGAACAGAACCACTAGGGTGTGTGTGTGTGTGTGTGTGTGTGTGTGTGTGTGTGTGTGTGTTGAAGGAGGTTTATTATAAGAAACTGATTATGAAAGCTAAGGGGTCCAAAATGTGCAGTGTGGGGTCAGCAGACTTGAGACCCAGGAGAGCCAAGAATATAATTCCAGTCAAAAGGCCAACAGGTGGATACCCAGAAGGGCCAGTGGTGCAGATAAAGTCCAAACACAGTCTGCTTGAGAATTCCCTCTTGCCTGGGGAGGCCAGTTTTCTTGGTTCTATTCAGGTCTTCAACTGATTTGGTGAGGCCCACTCACATTATGGAGGGCAATCTGCTTTACTCAAAAGTCTGCTGATTTATGTGTTAATCTCATCCAACATCACCCTCCAGGCTGACACATGAAATTAATCAGCACACTACCTCATAGGGTTATTGTGTTTCCCGGACACATAGTATGTGCTATGTAAGTGTTGTGGCATCACTACTATGCCGTGAAGACAATGAGAATTATTAGTAGCACTGTTACTGATACAATTATGGAGTTTAACGTACCAGGTTTCAAAGTCCAGATCTACCATGTAGGAGTTGTGTGACCTTGAGTCGGGTCTTCAGCCTCCCCAGGTCTGTACTTCCTTACCTGTAAAATGAGGATACAAAGAGGAAGTTGTATTAAATGAGTTTATATAGGTAGAACATTTGGGTCTGTGTTTCACACACGGTAAGCACTACATGAGTATTTTCAGCTGCAGTTAATATAATCGTGCTGACGAATATTACCATAATTACTATCGCTACAGAATATGACACATTTCTGGCCTTGGACAAGATCCTCACCCCCTCAAGTCTCATCTGTACAATGGGGATGCAGGTATAGCATTTTAAACTATGTTTAATTATAGTAAACATTATACAAGTGTTTGCTACTGCAGTTATGATGATGATAATGAATATTGCCATTATTAGCATTACTGTAGAACTTGGTACATTTATTAGCTGTTGCTTTGAACAAGGTCCGCAACTTCCCCCCAGTTTGCATTTGGGAAATGGTGTTAAGTTGAAAGGAACAAGTTAGGCAGAGCATGTGAAGCAGTTGGCACTGTTCCTGGCCCATGGCCCATGGAAAGCACTCAATGAATGTTGACCACTCTGCATTTATTCATGTGTCAAGCACTGGACACTGGAACACATTAGTGACAACACTACTGTCTTGTTTTCTCAGCTCTCTATTCACTCTATTGCAATCCTAACACGCTGCCATTAAGTTAGCGATGGGGACCATATGATGTCCCAAGTTAGCCACCCTATTTTCATACAACTCTTACATTTAGAAGACTTTAATTTTATTGCTTGGAAATTATGTTAAAGAAGATAAGTTATCACTTAAAATCAGTGGTTAGTGCTAGCTCTGTGGTCTCGGCCCATGAAGAGCACATTTATCCCTCTTCTGGGTGACAGCCTGCCAAATATTTGAAGACAGCACTCACTTCTCTCCTAAGTGTTTTTGTCATCAGACTAAACATCTCTATCTCTTTCACCCTTTTGTCACATAACACAATTCCCAAACCCCTCACTTTATTGATTTCTCTCATCTGGACCTACTCCAGGTTTTCAATGGTCACCCTAAGATATGTCATAAGGACTGCAATGAGCCCTCCTGATGGGCACACTTGCCCCACAGAGAACTGCTACCTACCTCATCCTGGTACAATGTTAACTTATTAAGATATCAGGTGTTTGCAGTAGCTCTTTTAGCAATCCCATCCAGCCTCTCCTGTTTTATTTTAAGCTGTAATTGACTCACACCCTTTATATGTGGACCAGTCATAAGTAAGACTATCTTCTTCCTGCCTCTGACAATTGAAGCTTTGAACCTAGTGTGCATGTCTCACGGTCCAGTCATATTTCATCTTAAGTTTGGCCTTTTTTCAAAATACTGAGATATAATGACAGAACGATTATTATATTTTTATTATAAAATTATTTCACACTTACTATAGGATATTTGGGAGACAGGGAAAAGTGCAAAGAAGAAAAGAAGCATCATCCATTTGTCACCATCACCAATGACTATTGTTGGCATTTTGGTGACTTCCCAGACCTGTCTCTTGTGTTGTATTATGTGTCGTGGTATGCATGCATTTGTCATTGCAGAATTGGGATCACATTGTATGTGGAGTTTGGGTGCCTTATTTTTTTCATTTAATATTAAACTGTGAGAAATTTCCTACATAATTATATTTGGAAATTTGACTGCAAAGTACATCCTGTGGACATATGGATATTCCATAATGTTTTATTGGGAATAAACATTATTTCCAAGACTTCTGTGTTAGAAATAATGCTTTAGTGAGCATCTTTGTCAGGGTTTCTCATTCAACCTCAGCACAGTTGACTTTTGGGGGGCTGAATAATTCTCTGTTGTGGGGCCTGTTCTGTGCTTTGCAGGATGTATAGCAGCATCTCTGGCCCCTCCCTACTAGATGCTAATAGTACATTCAACTCCCCACCGAGTCATAATGACCAAAAATGTCTCCAGACATTGCCAAGATTCCCTTAGAGCTAAAGTCGCCCCCGCCTCATAGAGAACTGCTAGTCTTTGTCTCTTCAGCTGGATGGGAGAGGGGGGCGGTGAAAGAGGACAGTACAAACAATCCATCCCAACTGCAAAGAGTGAGGGAGTGCATTGTCAATAGAACATTTAAAAACAATTAATAAAACCAACTGAAAATTTGCCCATTTTTTATTATCATAATGTGCCAATAATGTCAGCAATGACATTCTCCCTCCTCCCAGGGTAGAATACAGATAGGTACGATCATTATTCACTTCCATCACCACCAACTTCAATGGTTTTGCCATTGTCCCTTTAAAAAAATAGTCCCAAGGTGCCTGAGTGGCTCAGGCGGTTAGGTGTCCAACTCTTGGTTTTGGCTCAGGACATGATCCCATGGTTTCGTGAGTTTGAGCCCCATGTTTGGCTCTGTGCTGACACTGTTGAGCCTGCTTGGGATTCTCTGTCTCCTCGCTCTCTGCCCCTCCCCCACTCACACTGTTTCTGTCTCTCTCAGGATAAATAAAGTTAAAAAAAAAAAGTTCCAAAGTACACTGTTTATGCTCCCCCAAAGTTGTATACAATTTTAACAACACAGCTTTCTGGGTGAATTTCATCTCTTTTTTTGCTTAAAGCTTTCTTGTCACAGATCTGAGACCCACTGGGGATAGTCAGGAGATACTTGCTATACTCACAGTCATCTCGTCCCTCTGTTAAGTACTGTTTTCTTACTTGATCAAGTTCAAGGAGCCTAACTCCCTCTTCTCTTCTGGTGTGTTATCTCCCTAGTTCCTGGGAACATATGCTTGAGGGTTTAAGGGTACCTTCCCTAGTTTGCTAAAATATGTTTTCAGTATAATACTCCTCTGTTTAAAAGTAATTTTCACTGTCTCCTTTCTGCTAATCATTTGTTTTTTTTCAACGTTTATTTATTTTTGGGACAGAGAGAGACAGAGCATGAACAGGCAAGGGGCAGAGAGAGAGGGAGACACAGAATCGGAAACAGGCTCCAGGCTCTGAGCCATCAGCCCAGAGCCTGACGCGGGGCTCGAACTCACAGACCTGCGAGATCGTGACCTGGCTGAAGTCGGACGCTTAACCGACTGCGCCACCCAGGCGCCCCTCTGCTAATCATTTGTGAATACTACAGTAACCTGCTCCTTCACAGACCATCAAACTTGATTTCCCACAATCCCCTGACAGGCCACATCTGCCACATGGGACTTGTCTCCTTGCTGCCCCATAAGTATACACTGGTCTTCATGGCTTCGCATATGTTGTTCCACTCCCTTAGAATGCCCTTCCTCTTTCCTACACAAACCCTATTCATAGGAAACCCTGCTTGGGTTTTAAATCTCTCATTGATATTCTGCTTCTCTAAGCTCCTTATTACGTGATCTGTATCGTATCCTCTCCTATCATATCATGTAGTATCCTTTGGCACTTAACTTACCTAACTATGTATTTCTAATAGTTTTTGTAACAGTCTTATCTCAACAGTTAGAACACAAATTTCCTAAAGGCAAAGATGTTTTATACTCAAAAATCTTCTCAAAAACAAGTCTGTAAATATTCAATAAATAGCTGATGATGATGTATAATTTGCTCTGTTCCAATATTATTTAACGTCCTCATTTCCTAGCTTAGCTCTATAACATTCAGTGCAAGAACTAAAAATACATGTGTGTGCATTCAGATATCTTAATTTAACCTTAAAATTAACTACCTAGACATCCCAACCTAAGTTTCAAAAACTGTACTAGGTTTTCCCATCATTTATGCATCTAACAAGTATTTTCTCAGGAATCAAATGATCCATAACAATCTCTAATAGTACTAGCCACCCCCTGCCAACCCAGCCCCTTTAGTTGTGTCTATCCTTCAGCATTCAAAGCGAAGCCACCATTTAGCATAGGTTGCAGAAATCATGGGAGCTGGAAACTTTGCTGGTAAGAGTGCTGGCTCTACAGAATCCAGAAACTTCCTAAACTTTCTGTTTAATGTTCCTGTAAAGGTAATTACTAACCTTCTGGGTACCTGGTACCCATTTCCAAATGTCATCCCATAGTTCATTTTAAATGAAAATAATACCTAATACTTCTTGTCATTTCCCCCAATTTTTCAAACTCTGAACTTTTAGGAAATTATCATCATCACATATGGGGGGAAAAATTAAGGAAAATTTAAACTCTAAATTTTAACAACCCAGAATACTAAGAAACTGAAAAGAGGCTGTAGGAGGAGGAAAGAACGCCAAGGTGAGAAGGGAAAAAAGGAAAGATCTTGTGGCTAGGTTTCACTTGATAGTCCGCACTTTTCTTTTGTCTATCCATCTGTAGCTCCCACTGCCATTGCAAGTCAAAGGGGGAGCCCAGAGAGTACACCAGAACAAAATGAAGTTAACCTTGACTTGGTTACTGGCATGAGAGAATCAAAGGGCTGTCCTAGAACAGACCAAATTCTATTCTGAGAATACATTTTTGCAGAAAGAAGCAGATTTTCCAGTTTCAGAGAAACAAGAGAGTTCTTTTAAGTCCAGCCTCCAAAAGCTCCTTGACCAACAACCTTCAGTGCTCACTGTTCTCTTGGGGTCAGGCCAGATTGATTTAGTGATTAACTCCAACATTTTTCTGGCTTCTCCACTACACCAGCACATTTCAGGTTTCTAAATATAGGTCAACCCAGGCAATTAGGAGAGAGCTTCTGTTTTTGAAAGGTATTCAGCAGGCAGAAAGCCCAGTTTACAAATGAGTGATCATGTTTGGCCCCAGATGACTTGACTGACAGGGACCACCATATTCGCAGGTACGTGTTGGGATATACAAGAAAACTTCCACAGTTAGTTCAACAAAGACTATATTAACCACAAGAAACTTTAATTTCCCATCAAAAAAAATGCATTTGTCACTGACCTTTGTTAGGGGCCTCCATTTTAGGTTGCCAATTTTATGATCTTGCTGTTCTTGTTGTGTTGGAGAGTAACTGCGGTGATGTTGAATAAACCCGTAGACCCACTTATCAATTGGCTGTTGATAATCAGCAAAGGTTTCCATTTAGTTCCCACCTAGCCCCACTTTGTTCTCTCATTAGTGTTCTAAAAAAAATGATCACATTGCCTTGGGAAGCTAGAAATGAATGCAGCATTGACTCTGGCTGCACAGGACATTATTTAGGAGGCCACCACTCCAGGCCAGTATTCTGCATAAAGAGTCAGAGTCCCTTTGGATGAGAACTTGCAGCCTACCACTGCTGGGCTTTGAAAGTCAATTGATCCAGACCTTACCCTAACAAAGAGTCTCAAATATAGACTCTTGTTATTATCTCCAAATGAGATGATCATTTCATTTTGGAGAATATTGTAGAAGTATTAATATATTAAATGTGAATACTCAGACTATCACAACTTTTGAAGCTCTATGTTGATATTAATTTTTTTTTAAATATATGGAGAACCAAGAACAAAATATATGGGAACAAAGAAACAGATGGGCTCTCTCCTGGATTTGGAGCCTGCATATACACTTTAGGGAAGCAGAGCAGTACTGTGCACATAAAAACTTGGTAGAACCCAAAACTTTCTTCTTCAAATGTGGTCCAGCAGTGTCACTAGCACCTGAGAGCTTGTTAGAAATGCAGACTCCCAGGCCCCACAGACTTACTGAACCAGAATCTGCATGTTAAGATCTCCAAGTAACTCCTATGCACTTCGCAGTTGGTGAAATTTTGATCTAGAAGTCGGCCGAAGTTTGAGTTCAGTTATTAGACTCAGATTATGTGGATTTCACTGTACATAGAAGCTAGGACTATGCATTGTTCCTGCCAGGACGCTAACTAAATTTTACCCTCTCTGAAGAGGAAGCAGTATATAAAATGAAATAATCTACCATTGTGAGATGTTAACATTTCAAAGTCATATTTTCTTTCTTCTTTTCCTGTGCTCTCTCCCACTGTAATGGATATGGCTGGCACGTTAGTAATGCAGAAGCTTCCTGCGACATGGGACTTTTCAAAGGGGCGGAAATTCTTGGGCATTGTGGTGGTGAATTTTGGCTTCAGCACTGCGAGAAGGTCTCAAGTTGCAGAGATGGTAAAACATACCCAGCTATATGCATGCTCATTCCTAGATCAGCGAAGACATGCAAGTCAGTGAAACCTGGGAGTCAGCTGACTCTAATTCCTTAGCTCTAGTCCTGTCTTTCTTCCTCATCTTTAGCTTTCAGACCACAACAACTCATCTTGGATGTCATCTCTAGGCTATTTCTGAATCCATTGTCCTCTTTTCATGAACCGGTTGCCTAGAATTTGACCAAGGCAATGACCACCTAACTGAGGCTCAAAAACTGATTTCCATTGCTCTCCCTTGCAATGGATTATTGCCTCCAAATGGGCTTTGCTCTCATCCAACAGCTTTACCTGGTAGAAACCCCTTCCTCTGCCTACCCCCAGTGATTTGCTTCCTATTTGAGGACTCTGAATTGCCTGACTTAGTCCTCCTTCCTCCCACCTGGTCACTGTGGTCATGTTGGCCGCTCCCTCCGCTGTTGTGAGGTAAGCGTGGCTCCTTCCCTCTGGTCTTGGGCCATTTTTCCTAGGCTGCTTTTTTTTTTAATTTAATTTTATTTTATTTTATTTGTGGTCTCTGTCATTCTGCCGGGGCAAGGGGGTAAAGAGATCTGACACTAAGTGCGGGGAAATGCTGAATCTGGAATCTATCTTCCAGACGGCACAAGAATAAAAATTCATGGCAGCACAGCAGCTGCTGACACATTCCCAAAGACATATTGCAGGTAGCATTATTTATTGTGGCAAGGAGTTCATAGAAGTGCTACCTCAAAGCACCCTGAGAGATCCTGAAAAGCCCATCTCCCATCACGTGAGGCAGATTTATGGGGGCTGCTCTTAGAGAGGTCAGGCGGTACAGCTCAGGACGCGGCTCCTTCCAGAAAGCCTGGATTCCCTTAACATATTCAGTGCAGTTTGATTGGTTCAAAGGAGGGCTTGAGTCTGTAATGTTGACCATAAAATTGCAGTGACACGCTGCTTTAGATAAGAGGGCTGGAGGAAGGGGGCAGGGATGCTGTGGGCGCAGGAGCAGCCAGCACAGGCAAGACCGGAGCATGCGCTCATATTTTAGGTTAATGTGCGGGAAAGGGATGGGGGATGGGACCAGGCAGATTAACGTCCGCACAAAGGAAAGCTGAACCCACCAGCCTGGACACGGCAGACACCCTGCCTCTATCCACATAAATCCATGTGCACACAAACACATGGAGACATGCGGGGACCTGCAGGTACCACCCAGACAGAAAGAACCACAGCCAGGCTAGCCAGGATGACCTCCCCATTGTCCTGGAGTGGCCAGGGGGAGGGACTGCTTTCCCTATGACCCTTGACAACTAGATCAAGTGCCTCACAGGCTCTCCATCAGTGCTATTTAAACGGTGTCATTCCCTATGCTGCTCACTAACCAGCCTCAGATGCACAAATTCCCAGTCCACACCCTTCACCCAGACAGAGCCCAGAAATGAGACTCTTGTGCAAGCTCAGTGGGCCTTGGACTGATGGAAGGCTGCCAGAGAAGGGCAGTGATTCCTCTTTTCTGGAATGAGTGACATCCAAGCAGGCCAAGAGAATACTAAGCCATGAGGAAATGACCTCCTTGCCTTTTCCTGAATCTAGGGTCTTGGACTTTCAGTCAGATGGGTGAACACCACTGACTGATTCACGGTGAGTGTCTTAAACATGAATTTGTTTATCCTGGTCACTTTCTACCCACAGTGTTTCAGGGCCGCCACATTTGTAGCCAAAATCCTTGGCCTTCCGTGGGTAGCCTAGTTAAGAGACTTAATTGCTGTCAACTTTCCAGATCTGAGTTAGAGAGATGGCCTATATAAGGGGATGAGCTGGCTATCTAAATAATTGAGGTGATTATCTTTTTCTGAATTATTCAGCTAGGACCTAAATTGTCCTATCAATTCACAGAAAGGTAGGTTTTGGTTTGAATTATACAGATAATAGCCTTAATTCTTCACTTCACTCAATCCTGTATGTCCCATGGAAAAGGGACTCTTTCTTCTTTTGTTGAAACTGACATCATTTAGATTTTTGCCCCCACCTGTTTTGAACTATTGCTTGCAACCACGTGTCCTTTACATCTTCCATGTGAAGCGTTTGGGCCGTCCATCTTGCTTCCTGAGGTCAGCCTCTGGAATTTGAACTGTGGGTGTAGAAGCATGAAAGTTTTTCAACTTACTGAGATGAGAAGAGGAGAACCTATTAAAATTTATCCATTGCTTTTTGCTCCTTCAGAATCCATTTAGAGGCTCTCCATCATTTGCACATTCTGCCAATCTCCCGTCTCTCATCCACGATCTTTAAGATATAAATCCCTGCCACTGTTTAATGTTGCCTGCTCACAGCAGATGATAGTCTGAGGCACTGCTATTCTTCTACTTGGATTCCAGACCTAGCGTCCTTGCAGGCTCTGTCCTGAGGGATGTGACCACTGACTTCGTGAAATCCAGGAGACCACTCAGAGACACTGAGCGCCACTGTTCAGATGACCATCCTTGCCCATTGGCCTAAACAGTCGCTCCTCCGCGTACCACTGTTGACCCCCTGAGGTCCAATGCTTGACCTCATTAATACAAAAGGGGAGAAAGCTAAGTGAATGTTTTCACAGTCGCCTTTTTCTGCAGGCCACCTGGAGGTTATCAAGGCCAGAGGCTGCTTTCTAGTTCATAAACCTGTTAGGGTATTCGGAGTCATGATTCTCTTATTCAACTGTCTGTGCTTTTCCTTGGGACAGCTAATCCCTCAGCGTGACTGGTGGAAGCCGCAGTATTGATTTCTGTGTCTCTCTAAACCTCAGTTGTGTTCAACGCTTGTTAGACATCTGAAGGAATATCCAGTGGGCTCTGGGGGCAATTTGAGAGCGAGGCGCCATAGGCCTGCTCTTAAGAGAAGTTTCTGTAAGGTTGCCGGGCAAGCCGATTGAATAAAATGAGAAAGAGAGGGGATGGAGAAGATGAGAGGGAAGAGAGGAGGGAAAAAGGAGAAAGAGGGAAGAGAAAGAGAAGCAAGAGAAATAGGAGGGGAGAGAGAAGAAACGATCGAAAGGAAAGGAGAAGAAGAGAGAGAAAGGGGGGTCTGTCCTGCTAATAGGAATCTCTGAAGGATTTTCATCTTTCTGCTCCTTTAAGCCTCAACTCTCCCTTTGTTAATAAAAGAGCATTTTTCATTTTCTGGTCAGTTCCAAATGGAATGAGAACAGGGTGCCCGTGTGTGTGGCTGGTGTACCCCCCAGGCTGTGCCTGGGGAGCTCATGAAGGGCGTGGCCCTGTGGCTCCAGGACGCTTTCACCTCCTGCTCCCGTGTGAACACGGGAGGGCGTGGCTGAGGACACTCCTGCCAGCGAAGCCAGGAGAAAGGCTGATGCAAGATGCCGGGTGCTTAAAAGAGTGCTTCTTGTAACAGCAACAGCAAAAGCACCGGAATAGGATTTTGTTGCAGGAATTATAATCCCAAAGTGAAAGACCAGCTCACGGCAATAAGCCATAGGAGACTTGGCAATGGTTTCTCGCTGTCATTCAGTTAAGAATGTCATTTGCCTCTTTAACATGCCTCGGCTGTAAAGCCTCTAGGTCTGTCTAAGCCACGGCTTCTGAACTGGGGGCAATTTTGCACCCCCCTACCAGTCCCCTGTCCAGAGGACTCTTGGCAATGTCTGGGGACATTTTTGATAGTCATGGCTGGGGCATGCTACTGGCATTTAGTGGGTACAGGCCAGGGATGCTGCTAACCACCTGACAATGCACAGGAGAGCCCCCCACCACAAAGAATGGTGCATTTTGAAATGCCAATACAGCCAAGGTTGAGAAACACTGGCTTAGCCCTGAAAAAGTAGCATTTCCTTTTCTTTTTCTCCCTTATTTGCTTCCCACTTTTACCTAAGACATTTCCTCGGCCCATAGTATATAATAGCCACCTCTAGGGAATTAAAAAAGGAAAAGAAAGAAAGACAAAGATGTTTTTCTGTCCAGGCCACACTCATCCAACGTCTCTGGGGATGAGGCCCAAGAATCTATATTTTGGAAAGTTATCCGGATGACTCTTATCCACAACCAGGTTTGAGGATCCTAGAAAAAGATAAGTGGCCCCTTCAAGATTCTGTCAAGTGTGAGAGATTGTTTTTTGATCAGAAATCTAGTTCCTGAGTTCTAGAATTGGAGGAAGGTTGACCAGTTTCCATCTTATAGATGCTCTAGCATTAAGATTCATTTCTCCACCTAAGAATCATATTCTGCTCCAGCATGAGTATGTTGGACTCTTTCCAGCATCTCACAGTCCTGAACTGGAAAAGCCTGGACCATTGGGCTGCAAAAGCAGAGAACTCTTGGCTATTGGAGCCCCCGTGTGCTGGGGCCCAGAGCCACC
The DNA here is from genome assembly GCF_022837055.1 of Prionailurus viverrinus. NCBI lineage: Eukaryota > Metazoa > Chordata > Mammalia > Carnivora > Felidae > Prionailurus > Prionailurus viverrinus. The sequence goes on along the minus strand of NC_062575.1, from coordinate 16,685,661 downwards.
TGCAGGCCATGGCAAGATTGCCTTTGTTGTCAGTGCTCTCCAGGTGGAGTGTAGGGGAGTCTGCTCAGGTGCTCACAAGCTCTTTGGACCACATCAGACCTTGCCTCCATAACGGCCTCCTGGTGTCTTTGTTTTCTACAGTGGGGCTTTTACAGGGGTCCTTTGTCTTACCAAGTAGCTCTTGGAACATATTTGGGAAGCAACAATAGCAAAGAGATCACACCAAACTCACTAACTGAAAGAAGGCAGAGCAATTTATGGTAGCATATGATAGTTAAAATAAAGCAGAGACTTCAGATGATGCCATGGATAAGTAAGATTTTTAAAATCCCTTTTCTTTCTGCCGCTGAGAGAGAGAGAGATGAGGAGATTACCCCAGTTGTTGTGGGGAATTGTCATAGTTCTGTGCTTTGCTGGGCCTGTGGAGAGCTGATTTAGAAGCATAGAATTCATCTCATCACTTTTCCTTCGCTTCCTAAACCTCCCCACCCCCTGTGAACCTGAGAGTCCCTAGAATGTGCATGGTGGAATATGGGGCAACCTGCATAAGTAGGGCCAAATGGTCGACCCTTTCTGGGTCCGGCCTCAGCCTGCCCCTCCTGAGCTGAGGCATTTTATTGGTTTTCCTCTTCATCTGCAGCATGGGCTCTTTTCCCTCCTCATTATCATTACCTTCCCCAAGACTGGAGCCTGCCCCTCATCAAGATTTATATCGCCACATTCATTAGGTGATACAATACTGTCAACAGAATCAGCACTGGCAGCAGCGGCCTCATTATCTCCGTGGTTAACCCCTGCTTCCCCAGTGTTGGTCCCTGTCAGGGATTTTAAATTCAAATTAAATTTTAATGCAGCAGCTTTGATGTTTGAGGTGGAACTGCCTAGTCAGGAGGTGGCTGGGGGAGGAGATTCTATTGTTACGTTACCTCTCCCTCTTACGGGCTCCGGGCTCCACGCAGAATGTCCGTACAAGACTTTCTTTCTCTTTCAGGGACTGATCAGCACATTCTCATGCTGGAATGTCTTTCGTTTTCTGGTTGGAATAATAAATTAAGGAACATGTATTTCAGAGCTATATAGATCATACCAGATTGTCTAAGGACTGGAGTATTTGGGTCCAGATGCTATATGTGACCCTAGGGGCCAGCTAAGGGATCCCAGCCTGTAAAATAATAATAATCATAATTTGTATTTAGAGAGGAAATTAGTCACTTTTTAAGATTTTCTGACATGAGAAAGAAATAGCACCCTTCTCTGGATCTTTATCTCCTTGAAGCTCTCCCTAAGTACACAGATATTGATAGTGATTAAGATAATCGAAAATACACATCATTTTCCTTTTTTGTGCATTTATGCACTGAAGTTAAGTTGTCCAGGGCATACTTGAAGCTCTGAAAAGTGGTGAGTTTATTTTGGGCATCATTACAAAGTAATAAAAGGAATTTTCGCTATGGAACTGGCATATGGTAGGTACTTGCCAAATGTTACTTTCTCCTCCACCTAATGCACCACCCTCGTACCCCCTTGCCTTCAGAGTGATGATCCTCAATAAAAACTTGTCTGCCAGCCTGGCTTGTATCCACGGGCTTCAGCAGCTAGTAGCATCACAGCTGGCCACACAGCTTCAATCACATGGTAAGGCCCAGAAGCCTAAAATATACCCTGTGAGCTAATTCTATCTAATTGTCCTCTATAACAATCAGCAACAGAAATGGTTGATTGAAGGAGTAGACATAAGTAAAGTCTAATATTAATTAAGTTCTCACTGTGTGCCAGGCTTTATGCTAAGTGCTATCTCATCTTGTTTATCCTGCCCAACAACCCCACATGGTAAAGTTATTACCACACAATTTGCAGAGGAAGGAACGGAGGCTCAGAGAGGTTTTGTAACTTGGCCAAAGTCACATAATAAAAGAAAAGGTTTTGAACCTGGCCTGCCCCATCTTCAAAGGCAATGCACATTCCCCCTCTACTCCTTCTTGTCTGTGTTTTAAAATGAAAAGGTCACATTGTATCAGATCCACACCTGCCCTCTTTGACTTCCATATGCTAAAGGAAGCAAGTTGTAGGTGGAAGGATTTGGTTTACTTCCACCTGTGATAGTTTATCTTCCATTTACCTGGTTCTACCTACTTGAGGTACATTGATACCTCAGGGCAAAAACAGGGATCATGTATTTGTTTTAGGTATGCTTATTGGTAGCAAGCCTGTTATGTCGATGTAAGAGGACAAGGTGACCATTGTCTGAGCAATGACAGTTCCTCTTAACACTCAAGTAGGTTTACTCTAGAATCAGCATCTACATCACTAAACACTTGGGCTTTGAGACCTAAGTTTGCCTCTTGACTCCACAGCTTGCTAGCTCAGTGACCCAGGGCAATTACTTAGCCCTTAATGACTTCAGTTCCCATATCTTAAAAAAAATGGACAATAGTCATTTTTGCTTCACATGACTATTATAAAAGTAAATGAGATAGGACATAGAAAGCATTTTAAATTGTGCCTGGCCCATGATAGGTGCTCAATAGACATTTATTATCATTGCCATGGTTGAAATCATTATTAGTAGTATTTAGTCCTAGGCAAATCAATGCAAAGAATCTATGCACAACTAAGACCCAGTACATAACAGTTTATCTTGGATAACTGATCAAGGGCATGGATTCTATCTATTCATCTCTTTGAATAAGGAACTGAGAAATAGAGGGGTAGGAAGTAAGAAGGAAACCATTAACAGAATTGTTGTCTGATAAATTTGTTAGATTTTTTAATGTACAAGTCAATCCAGGACATGCTAAAAGAGAGTAATTTTCTAATCGTGCTGATATATATATTATCTTCACATTAGAACAGTACTGTCTGTTCTCAAATATATTTTCAGAGTGAGCCCTAGAAATGTGGTTGTTTAGTGTTAATTTCCCACATTGAGGGTATGGAAGGCCCATTAAAGTTCTCTCATGCTTCCTTCCCGGACTTTATTTCTGCAATCTTCATAATTCAGTTGTAACATTGCACTTACACATTATCATACAAGGTCTTGGCTTGTAGTGATGTTTTTAAATGAGAGAATTTAGACATTTTTATGCTTTTCTAGTTATGTCTCTTAAAATGAAATTTCATAAGCATTTAGCTGGTAATATGAACCAATTGCCTGAGTTATTTCCAAACAGAGTGTACAAAGGTCAGGATACTATGGTTTGAAACACATACACAGAGGGGATTGCAATGAAAGGGCTAGGACTGTGATCCTCTCTGAAGATAATGCATGAACTGTGGCTGAACCAGAAGACCCCATTCAGGGAGTCACAACAGCAGTTGGGACACCATTCCTGCAGCCACTGCAATAGAAAAGGGGAAAGGAGTTGCAGGCAATTGCCCCACATTATGCCAGCTTCCTGCAAGAAGGTCCCTAACGGGTGAAGTCCAGCCAGTGCTCTTGGCTCCCTCTGTCACAACACTTCTTGCCTATGCTTTTCCTCTATCACCACAATCCCTTTCTCTCCCAGTCCCTTGAGCAGGTGTGAAAGGGTAACCACTGCCTTGTCATCCTATCCCTGTCCAACCCAGGCCCAGCCTCCTCCCTTGCTCTCACCCCTCAGCAGCCACTTCACAGCAGCCTTCTGTCTATGCCACTAACTGAAAGACAAATGGATTTGCTGACATCCTCAATGTTGTTACCTAGTCATGGAACTAGAAAATGAGCAGCCCTAAGGATGTGGCACATTACTGTGAGAGAATTGCAAACACTGTACAAAAAGGCTGTAGAATTTCAGAAAATGTGCTGAAACCCAGTTGTATAGTTGGAGCTTAATTCTTAGAGCCAATGAGAAAGGTTTAATACATGCACAAATTAAGCCTTCAGACAAGGCTAAGATTGGCTCAATCCCTAGACAATCAAGGATTAGTCATTGTAGAAGAGCATGACTGTGGCTATTAAGACTAACATCCATCCACCAAGGAACACTAGAGGGTCCACACTTTTGCCTCTTCCATGGCTAACATAAGTCTTCTGTATGGGTTCCTTGCTCCCAGGCCTATTACAAATCAACATCCTACTTAATAACTTCTTCCTGTATTCTGTTGTCTCCAAAATAAACATAGGACCCAGCCCCCTACTTTCTAGTTTTAAGAATTCTGGCTGATGTTTGTAGGAAACATAAGGATGATCAACATATTACCATTGTAGGGGGAGGGATTGCTTATCTAGGGAGAGACTTTGAGGCTCACAGCATGGCATCCATCACCTGGGCAATTTTATCCCTTTCCAGGATGTGGTTTCAACCTTACAGGCTAGGAAATTGATGCTACCCACATTCCAGGAATGAGGTCTCCTCCTCTCGGAGCCAAACATCCTTAAATGAATTTGTGAAACAAAACAAGGGCAGTTTACAAATTTACAATAAAAACTATAACCCATTGTAATGAACATTGCAACATCCAGTTGTTTTTGTCACTAAAAATAAGAGTACCTGGGAACCCAAGTCATTATCAAAATATAAATGTATTACTTTGCAGTGAGAAGCAACTGTCCCAGAGACCAGAATTTGCAGAGTTTTAATGTTGAGCGTGTTCTTACGGGAATATCTACTTAGGCAATCAAGGAACAATCCAAAGGTTTTCTAGCAAGCATTGAATCTGATCATAGTAAGACAAGTTAAGTCAATGTATAATGATCTTGTCAATGAGCCTAAATATTCAAAGGCTATTGGCCAACACTCAGTGAATCTCTATCCACATTGGCTGTACCAATAAAACTACCATACTGCTCCGGCCCCAGTGAATGGTTTTTTATTAGGCATTGTCAGTGTTCATGTCCATGAATCTCCTTGCTCTATGATTCTATGGTCTGACCAACTCTGCTTCTAATGAACATTCTCTTCCATTTCATATGTTGACACATCTAATAGACACAATCATGCTGGCATGTGTGTCAATCTGTCTCTTTGAGATGGCTGCTCACAAAGAGTGAAACTTTAAGATCCACATTCCTTTAATTCATTTTTTCATTCCCAAATCCTATGGGATCTTCTCAGTATTGCTTTTATATACCAACAGCAGAAAATAGAGTAGAATAGAATAGAGCTAAACTTTAGGGACATTTCAGGCACTGAAGTCTTTTTTTTATTATTTTTTAGAGAGAGAGAAAGAGAAATGTAAGCAGGCTCCATGCTCAGTGTGGAACCCGACTTGGGGCTCGATACCACGACCTTGGGATCATGACCTGAGCTGGAATCAAAAGTTGGGCACTCAACCAACTGAGCCACCCAGGTGCCCTGGCACCAAAATCTTAAATGTACTATTTACAGTTGTTCCTGCCTAAATTCAATCCCCTTCCCAGAAATACCAGTGATCTTCTGAAAATCAGTCTACCTTTACCCTATTGGTTTTCGATACTCACTTAAGGTTGCTATGGGTTGGTTCCAGATCTACTAGGATTCGGAGTCTCTTTCATAACCTTGTTTCCTAAACTCCTCACCAACTGTGACTCTTGGTATTGCACAAGAATTCTCCATCACAGATCCTCACCTTATAACGGTTTATCATACCTACCTTTCATTCTGCTCTGCCCCAAATCCACAGCCCAAACCTGTGTTCTTCTTCTCTGAAAGCTTGCCTGTGACACACATCAGCTGGTTTTTAAAATTTTTTTTTCAACATTTATTTATTTTTTGGGACAGAGAGAGACAAAGCATGAACGGGGGAGGGGCAGAGAGAGAGGGAGACACGGAATCGGAAGCAGGTTCCAGGCTCTGAGCCATCAGCCCAGAGCCCGACGCGGGGCTCGAACTCACGGACCGCGAGATCGTGACCTGGCTGAAGTCGGACGCTTAACCGACTGCGCCACCCAGGCGCCCCCATCAGCTGGTTTTTAAGGCTTATTCTACCTGTAGAATCACACAGTGTGGCGTCTGTCTGCTTTTGTTCTAGAGTACTGAAAATTACTTCTCTCTGAAGGCCACATGCTTCAATGATAGACATCATCCTTGGATTCCAGCTGTGTTGTCTTGGCTCCTAAAACTCTCAGTGATTATCATGTCTTCCTTTTTAAAAATTCAGATCCCCTACTAAAAATACCAAAAAGCCCCTACTTCCAGTTTGAGGAATACTTTCTAATTTCAATACTTTCTAGTTTCGATTGCACAGACTAAGATGACTGATGTCTTGGGATCAAAGTTCTCTGGGTTCAGGTGGCCACCTACACTCATAGCCTCAGGCTCTCCTTGGTGACCATCTGGTGCCATGTTTTTCTTATTTGTATCCCACACAAACACACACAAGCACACAATAGAAGGCATCAAGAGTTAAGCAATTCCTCTTAGATGCTCCAGGAAGACTTGGAAGGAAATGATGGCCATAAAAAACAATCCTTTTTTTCTATCATTGCCCTGTTCCCTCAAACAGGGCAAAATTTTAAATATTTTGAGTTTTTATTTTGGAATCTTAGAAGTGTTCTATTAAAATGAAGCCTGGAAAATCAGTAACTCACAAATGTCAGATTGTTCTAGATTTTGGCTGGAAATTAAAACTGCAGACACTGCAATGCTGCATCACGTGAAGTATGGAAACCTGGAACTTCTTTGCAATCTCTGAGTCCCATTACTACAAATCTGAGATATTGTGGTCATCTCCCTCAAAAAACTCCATATGAAAGGCCACACCCAACTCTGTACTCAATAAGGTATACTAATCACCAGCTAAGTTATTACCCTGCCCTGGTTCCACTTTTTTCTGCTGTAAATTATAAATTTTATTCTCGATTCTAGATTTACAAATGGCAGTGGGCAATGTTTACATTTGTTTTATTTTTGCTTATAGTTTTCATCCCAGTCTGTACAACTATCTTTAGGATGAGTAACATGTTGAACTTAAACACAGGTCTTAAACAGCATTTCAGAACTTCCCTTATGTCAATACTTAGCAACTACAATTCTGAGCATGCCGTCTCCTTATCAGAGGGGACATTCAGAGGATACTATCAAGACTTTTGTTTTTTGGCAAATGTAGATAAAACATCAAACAAAGCTAAAAGCAAGAAGCTTGACAAATGACTAGCTCCTCAAAGTTCTTCCCAAAATATATGGAATGCTCAAAGCCAGCTCTAAAGCCAGCCCAGTTAACCTTGGCAGGGTTATGTAGAGCTCTCATGTGGAATGATGAAAAGTATTTTCACAAAAGCATGTCAAGCTTTCTTTAAATGGCCGTGATGGTCTTGATGGATTCTGGTTCCAGAATGTTAATAGTCAAAAGCACCTACCTAGTCCTTCAGTGTCAACACACCTGCTCACCAGGTGCTCAGGGCTCTTAGGGTGGCTATCCATTGGAGAGAAAGGGAGAGGTGAGGTGAACAGATGCTGTCCACATTTCAGGCTTTCTAATCAGGGGTAAGCAGATGCTCTCCCGAACAACTCCATGTTGAGATGTCACTAATGTAAAAATTAGTGTTTTTCTCTTTCTGCCAGAATGCAGGATTTACATGATCCCTCACACATATCCCTGGAGGACTGGGGTATAATCTCCTAATCAGCAAGGGGCCAATAAACCTCATTCAGGAGAAAATTTAACTCGCAAAAAATTCAGAGACCTTGCTTTCACTGGCAGCAGGCCAATCTCCTCTGCCCTGTGTTGGGGAGCCCATTCTCATTTCGAGGTGTGTGTCTCTCTCAGCAGCCTTCAGTCTCCTGCCTGCCCTTTGATGGTGGTCATGAGCAAAGGTTGCATGAAGCAACCTGTGAAATCAGTGGGAAGAAAGATGGAGTAGAGCCCAGGTTTAGATGAACATATGCCTAGCAGGCATGGGATCCAAATGTGGGAAGTGCAAACCTTGGGCACTGTCAGAAGGATGGGATAGCCCTACAATGGTCTGGAAAGCAGTTGGGCTTTGGCTTAATGAACTGCATTCTAGGGCTGTGGGGTTCAGTTGGGTTTGGTACATTGTGGCTAGAGAGATCAGCTCATCTGCTGGAGCCCCTTTCTAGCAGGTTTCCATCTTCTAACCTCTCCTGGTCAACCATGGAGATCACTCAGCCCTGGTCACAAAGTTCTTCTGGGGCCATTCCCAAATGCCATGTTTCTTCTTCTTGCTCTTCAAGTTCTGAGTTTCCCATTTGCTCATTCATGATGCTCTTCTGGGTTTTCTTTGAGTAGGATTTTACTCTACTAACCAGCATTCCTCAACTCTCTTCCCAAGCACACAGCTAAGCCCTAAGACTATCCAGGAGCTTGGGAAAGCAGAAGCCAAGAGGCTGGTGGCTCTGTGAAGCCCTTTTGTTGCTCCTTCCTCTACCACTGACTCAATACCTGAGGAGCACAGGGGATGGGGGGGGGGGAGGCACTGCACTAAAGCAATGGATCAGGTCCCCAGTGAAAACTAGAGCACCACTGTGTGATATGTAACATGATAGAAGACACTCAGCCTCACTGTTAGGCTTATTTTCTGAGTCTAGGCTCAGCTGGGGCTCCTTTTTGTCCTTCTTCCCTGACAACTTTTATTCTTTCTGGAAACTCTCCCTGACAGTTGGCTTTTTCTTAGCACTGCAGATGACTTTCCTCTAGGCAATGACTCTCAACTTCTGTTTGAGGTCTGGAACATTTTTAGCTGATGCTGAACTCCATGGTATCTTTGTTCCCTTGTATTCTTCATGTTCCTGCCTACCATACGGCCTTTGCATAGGCTTTTCTCTCTGGCTGGAATGCCTTTTCACCTGCTTCATGCTGACTTGTCTTTCATATCTCAGCTTCACCACATTTCTTAGAGAAATCTCCCAGTGCTCAGATGAAGTCCAGTCTCCTTATCAGGTTTTCGTGGTACTAAACACTCCGCAATTTTATACTCATTTCATCATTTTGTTTAGAGGCTGTCTCCTTTACTCAGCTAATCTCCATGAACAAAGGCACAGAGTCTATTTGGGCTCCTCGTTGAGTCCCTGAGTTCTAGTGCAGTGCCTGGTTTACAGTAGGTGCTCAATAAATACTTGTTGAAACTTGTGATTTACAGATATGAGCTTACATTCTTAGTTCATCTAAATGTGTCTATGTGCCTATTGATTTATACACTAATAACTATAGCTTCTACTTTATAATATTCATACTACAATGATGCTCAGAAACTGACTTTGCTCAGCAGTGCTGAGCCAAAGAAGGAGCCATCCCAAAGCATCCTAGTAATTTTGCACAAGGGGGCCTGGTATGGACGTCCCACCTGGCAATGCTGTCTGTAGAGCACCTCTATGTCACACTCCCTCCCTTATTCCTGGCTTATGTCCACATCTTGGTTCACCTGCTAAGTTATTTCCCTCCAAAATGGCAGGAAGGTTGCCGGCTGTCTCTTTAGCCCCCATAGACCCATCGGACTGAGACTCTAGAGCATACAGGAAGGGGAAGACAAGGCTGCTGCATATTTGGTCAGCAGCCTGGGGATGGCGCTTGTGGTGACAGGGCCCGGGGTGGGGGGGGTGGGCAGCCCAGGATCTCAGCAGGGATCAGAGCCCTGTCTCAGACCTGCAAGAAATGCCTCATTTGCCCCATCCCTTTCTTGTTATAGGTGAGTATCTGGGACACATCACATGGGGTGCAAAACTGGGTGATGCTTTCCTCCACACTGAAGACAAACAGCTGGGTTCCCCTGAAGATGTGGTTTTGAATCACTCACTTACATTCCCACTGAAAGAGTAGTGTAATTGCTGATCGGGGAACCCCATGCCTCCTTACCCGCCTCGCTAGGCATAGCTGGGATAGAAACACACGTATAGGCGTGCTGGAGGGATTTTAAATCACCAACCAAAACCACAAGCTTGATTTGTTCCCATCGGAGGGATATTTGGCCAGACACAGGCATCTTCCTCCTCCTCGGCCACATGGCCCTTTAAATACTGTTTCACCCCAGATCAGGCCAGTGCTTGGGCGGCGGAGCCTCTGTTCAGGCCTCGCCTTCAGCTCATCCGCTGCATGCTTCCCCTTTGAAGGAACAGGCTTGATTCAGTACTTTGGGGACTTGGTGACATTAATGGATCTGTTTTATGTAACACAAAGTCATTATTAACAGCATCCTAGATCATAAAAAAGGTATAACAAGAGACAAGGAGGTTTTCTCCCCCCTTGAAGATAGGAGCAGTCAGACTGAAGTAGAGAGGGGTCATGGAGCCGTTCTCTGATTGGTGCCTTGCACCCCGCATTGACATTTCTGCAGCTTCATCAGAAATTCTGAATAATCCATGTGAAAACGGACGGTTATTTACCGAAGATATACGCACTGCATGGACCCGTAATGCACTGAAGACATAATCTTGGCTCTTGGAGCTGCCTTTTGTGTGTGGCTGCAGCAGTAGCAGCTGCTACAAGCCTCAGATGAAGGGAACCTAGACATCTGTGGGGAAACTGAGTTAGTGGGTGACAAAGTACGGGGGGTTTGATAACACGAAGGCTAAAGAAATCCATCTCTGCTGTGGACAGCAGGCGGAGTAGCTAAGTAGGCACATCTGGCCGGCAGCTTTAAATAGGACCGAGTCACAGAGCCTCCCGGACCCAAGCGCCTTTGTGTTTTTTCAAGCTGGTTCCCATTTTCAAAAGGTAAAGGAAAGTTTCCTCAGCTATCAGTGGAGGAGCAGATCCATGGGATTCCGTCCCTTCTGTTTTGTCATTAAAGAGCTGGCAGCGTGCATCCGCAAGGAGGGTGCAGCTCCCGGGCTCATTTTTCCTTTCCATGCTAATAGGACAGCATCCGGAAACAGAATCACATGGAGGGATGCGGAGCCCAGCTTCTGTATGAGTGCTGGGAGCCCTGATTCCCCTGGGTGGTTTCACATTTGGGTGGTTTCACATTTGGGTGCTTTCAAAACCTCCTTTTCTGTCTCCTTCCATCCTCTACCCCCAGCACTGTGGTGGCTGCCCTTCTTTCCCTCTCTCCCTCTGCGGGGATGGCAGGCAGGAGTTGCGGGCAGCCAGGCTGATGAAGAGCCAGACCCCCATCCTCCTCCTGGGCTTCCTGCTGAGACTGAACATCTAAGAGCAAACATGCAGGGTCAGAGCATTAATGGGGACACAGGCAGTCCATCTCTGCCTGGCCCAGATGCTTAGTGCAATGTTCTTAGTCCTCTGCGTGAGGGGACAGCACCCGGAGGGACTGTAGGACTCGTCAGAGTGAGGCTCTTGGTGCATGTGGTGGTTTGTTTTCCCAGGGTTTGCACAAGCCTAATGCTGGGGCACTCTCATGCTTGCATGCTCGCTCGCTCGCTCGTTCTCTCTCTTTCCGTCTCTCACACGCACACACCAAGGTGATCAAGCTTTGGACCATTCCTGCTATACATCAGGTGTACAATTGGATTCCAAATTCAGGTTTTGTGCTCAGAGTCAGAGTTGGTAAATCTGAAGAACATACCTCACAGGGGTTTCTGGAGCCATTTCCCAAATCTGTGGCAGCTTGACTTAGAGTTCTGAATTGCTGCTTTTCATGAGGTTACTTCAGGAGAGGGGGAGAAGGCATGCACGCGCCTGCATGTGTGTGTGTGTGTGTGCACACATGCACATGTGAGAGAGAGACAGACAGACACACACACCACCACGGGAGCCACAAAGGGAAGAATCGGTTGGCTCCGTCTAAAGCATTTGTATGGTAGTCCCTTCCAGAAATGTTTGTGCATGACAGACTCTCCCAGACCTGGCGAGGCGGAGGCAGCTTTTCCAGCACATATTATGAATTCCAAGATGTATAATAAATACACACTTTACAAAAGCAATATGTGTTTTAAAATATAATATATGCAAACAATCTTATAAATCACTACGCTTGACACTAGTCAGCCGAAGAGGCTTCTGGGGAAATGGTGTTGTGCATGTGCGTGTGTTTTTAATAATGTAAAAATATGTGTAATATGCTTGAAAAACAACGGCCAAAAGCCCCCTTCTACCTGCCAACTTTACAATTCTTATTTCCCAGGAGGCTGCTGTATCCTAGGCTCTCTGGAAAATAAGCGAGGGGCTTAAATAAAGAGTATAAATATGAATAAAATGGGAAAGCTCCACCCATCTCAGTATATATTTTCCCGATGGACTTGCCCAGCCCAGGCTTCATATGTCAGAAAACAAGCATGTTATAATCTTGATGCAAAGGTTTCTGTAACACTATTGCGTGACGCAGAGGCACAGCCAGTAAGAGGAAAGAGTTCTGTCGGATCCCCCATTCTGACCTACCCCATGGAGCCTTATGCTGTCATGGTGTGTTAAGGGCTAAATGTCAACCCAGACTATGAATTTTGTGCCCTTTGTCAGCTAGAGACACCCTTTGGATTTTTTTCAGGCCCGCGTTTAGTATTTAATGGTTTAATGGAGCTTTCCTGGTGTTCAGTATGAGATGGTCACAATGGGATTTCTGGCTCTCACAATTACTCTCTACTGGCTCTCCTTCATCTCTTCAAGTAGCGAGGTGGGGCTCCTCTCCCTGTGGGAACTGCCTCTCAGGGCACCAGTATCCCAATCCCAATCCAGGCGTGGTGGGTAAATAGTGAACCTCACAGGCTTTTCCACGCTGCCTCCATCTCCACAAACCCAGCCAAACAAAAAGAGCAGAAGGGGACAAGAATTTCTTAAGTGTTACAGCCGAGTCTCTGAAACAAAAATGAGACAAGTGCCCAGAGCAGGTGAGGTATACTCTCCGAGAAAACTTCTATGGGAAAGTGTGTGCTGAAAAAAAAAAAAAAAAAGAATGTTTGCATATATTTAGACAAAATGACATTTATTCCTGGGTTGTTTATAATGCCACAAAAACAGAAGCAAAGTAAATTTCCAATAATGAGAGGTTCTTTAAATAAATGTTGGTACATACGTGCAGGGAAATACTGTGCTACCATTACAAAAAGAACACTTAGAGTCTTGGAAAAGTTCCGTGACTTATTAGGAAATGCAAAAGGCAGGGCACAAACCAGACCAATTTAAGAGAATGTCGTATTCTACTACATATGTTATTGCCATCACGTATTACTTATTGAAGGCTGCAGACAGAGTGCTAGATATTAAATATGAGAGCCCACTTTTAATGTCTCCATATACATAATAATAGAAAATTATACATTTAATATATATTAATATCCAATATAGATTCATATTTGTAGAAAAATATTTGGAAGGATATACCTGAAAATGCTAACTTTGGTTATCTACAGAGGGGGCATTTGATATCATTTATATTTTCTTCTCTTTGCTTATCTGCATTTGTTTCTGCAGTGAATAAAAACTGTTTTTAATAGGAATAAAAAGTGTGTTTAAAAAGCATTTCAGTGGCCCAGCAAAATAAGCCAAGGGTTAAATGTGTAAAGTCTACCACGTGTAAATAGAAAATCACCAGTAGAAGAAAGACTGAGTTAGCGGGTGTCATCACAGTACTTCTTTAGGGAGCAATTTGCACTGCTGGTTCCCTTCTTCGCTCTCTTCTGGGCCCCCCATTAATTGGGAGTCACCCCAGGGCTAGAGAGCTACAGGGAGAAGCTAGCATCAGGTTCCAGACTTTAAGTCTTTCCACATTGGCAACTGGAAATGGGCTCAGGCCAGAGGTGACCCAAATGACCCTTTGCCCTTGGAATTGAAATACTTACGAGTGAAGGTCATGGGCCTCAGCACATGTAGAATCAATTATCGCTCTTTTTCTTTCCCTCCTTGCTGCTGGTCATCAGCCTTTGGTATCTTCACTCACTCCAACCCAGGACCTGTACTTCATTGCCGCAAGGTAGACAGAATGCCCTCAGGGAAGCAATACCAAAGAAAGCATGAGAATAATGTTGGTAAAGAGTTGTCCTAAACCAGGTGTCTGAAAAGTTTTATTAGAACACAGTAATACTCATTGGTTTACATACTGTCTATGGCTGCTTTTGAGCTACAAAGCAGAGTTGAATAGATGACCTATGGCCTACAAAGCCAAAATTACTTTCTACCAGTCCCTTTACAGAGAAAGTTGTACTTAATATTTCATTATATATTTGGAGGTTTTTGTCTCACTTTGTCTGAGATGTAGTATCCGTGAGGGCACGGAACTTGGTTTCTCCAATGGTTCTCACTCTAGCATCAAGAACAGAGCCTTATACATAGTAGATAATCTATAAATCAATATTGAATGAATGGAACTTAGCATAAAAATGACAAATGAATGACTTAATCTGAAGGAAAACAGACGCCAAGGAAAAGGGGATAATCCTATGCAGTTGTATCACACTATTAAAGAATGTAATACAAACATATTTTTGAAGGAGATGATAAGAAGAGGCTGCAAAGTCAAAGAAACTGAGGACAAAAACACTATTATAGAACTCACAGATAAGTTAAAATAGCAAAGCCTAAAATATTACTAGCTGAAATAAAATTCTGATATAAAGAATATGTTTCAGTTAATCATGGTGAGTGCAGAAGAATAAAAGACAAATAGGAGAATGTAATTAGTGCATGGACAGTCTGAAAGTGGTTCAACGTAAAGATGTTCCTCAAGCAGAGAACCCAGAAATGGAATTTTTTTTCAAAGGTAGAGTAACCAGAAGCATTCTCTAAAATGAGGCAGTAGGGATATTGCAAATAAAAAATAAATTCATTCCAGACTGGTAGAAAAATACTAACCCTAAGCTATATTCTGGTTAAAATTTTTAACCTTGAAAACAAAGAAAATTGATTTAACTTTTTCTCACATCTGTAATACAAGTCACCACCGAAGGGGATGGAGTGGAATCTGACAGCCTTTTGACCTTGCCAAATAACACCCATTAAAAGAGACATGGGATAATGTCTACTCAATACTGGGGAAAACCAGTATGATTCCAGGATGGGAAAAATACAGAGAAAAAATTTATCTGGTTTAAAACATGTCCAGAAAAATAAAAGGACACACACATACACCCTCAAAAATTTTCTTTAGAATTGCAATTAGGTTTTTTTCATGTTGTGTTTCACTTTGGCATATCTGCTGAATTTCTTTGAGGCATCATTGCATTGGAAGTCTAGTGGATTCTCATTTGGTTGTCTCTGAAGTTGGCTTCTCCAAGTCTAGCCCTAAATCAGGCCATTTAATCAGGTAGGCTGCCTTTCCAACTCCCCGATGTCCTGCTATTAATATTGTCTGATTAGTGTGTTCCACAAGCCTTTCTAACATGCATAATTATTATCAGCAGATGATAGGAGCATTTTAGACACTTTTTTAATTACTTGCAGTATCTTATTTGTGGAGTTGGTGATTGTTCCTTTGGATTAGCTGATGGACTCTGAGAGGAGCAGGGTTAATATTTCATGCAATCTCCTTTAAGCTTCAGCTATATGTCCTCATGCCTTGAGCCTGCTCTATTGAGAAATGACTTCCACTGCCTGCCAAGTTTCTAACTACAAGGAATAATGCCATTGTTGAGAAGATCCAAAAACCACATGAATGAAAAGATCTGGCTGCCTTTACTATGTTTTATAAGAACTTGAGTGATGTAGCAACAAAAGAATTACTCAGTATTGATACCTTAGAGAGTTCAGTAGCAATCTCCATTGGTCTCCTCATTACCTTTGTCTTAAAATTTTTTTCCCAGTGTAAGACACAATGTAACATTGAATATGAGCTCTTTCTTTTCTTCCTCATAACTATAACATAGTATATATCACTTTCAGATCACTAATATGTGATAAACTATAAATACATTGTATACTGCTGACTCCAAGTAGAAGAGAATACCCCGTAGGTTTATTATGACAGATATATGCATCTTTTTGATGGATAACAAGAACGTGATTACTGTCTGGTACTCAGTTCTCTGAAAACTTCTTGAAGGGAAAAACTAATTAATACCTTTGACTGGTTCATTGGGGTTACAGCTTCCTGCCTAGAATTTGTGCAGAATGAATTGACTCTAAGGCAGGCAAAAAAAATATGTAAGATAAAATGACTAGCATCTTAATTTGCAAAGATTATGAATGGTATGTACAGACAGGAAGGTTAAGACTACAAGAGAAGTTGTATTAGAATCAACTGAGAAATGTGGTTGTCCCCACTTAGTGGTAGGAGAAAACAGCAGAGAGATGAAAATTCTTTGAGGCTGCCCTCTGAGTAAGCAGTCACCACTTTCTTCCTCCAGCAGTATGAAGACCATGCCCAATGCAAGACTTAGTATTTTGATTGCCTGGGACTGTAATTACAGCATAACTATGAAGTTACGTAACAGGAGATTTCCAGTGACAGCAACACACACCTTATTTTAAGATGTGTATTTTTACCTGGATTCAGTGTGAGAAAATTGTTCCATGGGTTTAAGTGATCATTTATCAAAGGAATGGGAAAGAATAAAAAAACACCCAAGAGTATTTCCCCTTGGACATAAAAATTGAAAAGACACATCTCTCTTTCCACCATATGCTTAGAAGATGAACTTATAAAGTAGAATGAATCAGAAAATCTTCAGTGATTGCTCTCCCAGCTTTTATCAGGCACATTGGTATCCTACAAACAGAAATGCTTTCATTGGGTGACAACCACAGGGTTAATAAAGTCATGAAAATTTAATTCCTTCTAACAATTTTGGGAATTATTCTCCTCTATGAATGGTGGGCCCTAAAGAAAATGCTACCGAACTTTTGGATTTTGATAAAGATTTCATGTACCCAGTAAGAATGACAAATAGGATGCCACCTAGAGCTCAAAGCCGCAGAGAATGGCCTTGCTCTTGAACTCTGGAGCCACAGCGCTGCCCTTGAGAATGATTCATCATTTTAGGCAGGGTTGGTATTAAGTAAATCTGGGATGACTTTCAGTTCATTCTGAAAATTAAATATTTTCATTAGATGGAAAACAAGGACATCAACATGCAGTTTGTTAGCCCTGAGATTTAGCATGATTAAAATGCTGCATTTGTACTCACAGTGCTTCTAAGTCACCTTTACAAGTGTGTGTCAAGCCCTTAGCAAGTTCTTCAGAAGGAGAGAAAAAAAAAAAAGCATGAGACATGGTCACTTAAGGATCAAGCTTATGTTTAAAGAAAACAATTCAGGACACCCAAAAATGCATATATGTAATGTCACCAGTTTCTCAGTTTCTACAAAATCTTTCCTGTAGGAAACTCGGTATTTTGTACATATTTGACCTATTCTAATCATCAGAAGTTCCTCCCAAACGTTGGAAGATGGAAAGGACTGACTTCTCATTTTCTGACTAGCCTTGGATTTAGCTCATACGATGGAATGTTTGTGCTAGCCACAAAACGTGCTTTCTCCCCATGGAAACAAAAATGTCCCTCATTCCTGGAAAATTCGGCTTAAGTGGTTCCTGTGAGACTAGTGTTTTCTACTTTTGAAAAAAAATAAATAACCACAACAGAAACATGACAAGATGGTTTCATATTTAAGAACCAAAGAAATAAGGAAGGGGTATAATTTCCTTATATTTTATGAATTTCAGTATTATGCAAACCTATATTCCATACAAGTAATAATACTGTAAGAAATACAGCCATTAAAAAACAATGACCACTCCAGTGCCTAATCAGCTTCCCACATTAGACTACACAACCAACCAACAGAGAGAGAGTCTGTATTCTACAATCTGCCATGTTAGGGGGAAAAAAAGAGCATAAAATATGGGGCATAAAGTATCATCCTCTCAAAAGTCCCCAATACTGTCCTTCTCTGTCCCTCCCCATCACTCTCTATTGCTACTGACTTTAGGGTGGAATAAAAGATGCTACCTGTAGGTTGAGTTCTCCAAAATTCTCACTATATTGCTGAGCTAATGGGAAGTTTAATTTATTAACATGTTTTACTTATTTTCTCCTCTTTGTTCTCTCTCTCTCTCTCTCTCTCTCTCTCTCTCTCTCTCTTTTGCTTACTGATTTTATAAAGGAAATAAATAAAACTCAAAAAACCCCAACTATTAGGAATGGAAAATGGAAAAGTACATACAGATTAAAATTTTTGATAATTTTAATTTTATGTCAATGAATTTGAAACTAAAAATAAAACAAAACTTAAACCTTTCAAGAGAAAATGTCAAGTGCATCATCTCCAGGGGGAACAGAAATAAACAGTTTAAAAATTGAATATAAAATGAAATTTCCCACCAAGGAAGACACTAAATTCATAAAGATTTACAAATTTTTACCAAACTTTAAGAAACTGAAAAATCCGTAACAATCTATTTCAGAAAACTTTTTTAAAAAGAAGAATGTTGCCCAATTTATATTACAAGGCTAGTATAATCCCCAAATCTGGTAAAATGAAAACAAGAAAAGAAAATTAGAAACCACACTCACTTGTGAGCCTAGATGCAAGTCTCCTAAATAAGCAAGCAAATAAACAAAAAACTAGCAAATTGAATTTAGCAGTATATAAAAATATAAAAATTTATGTTAATGGAGAAGAGTTAATTTCAGGAGTACAAAATGTTTCACACTCAGAAAATCAAATTATGCAAGCTACCATATGAATAAATGAAAGGAGTAACGTCATATGATCATTTCAACTGATAGAGAAAAATCCAATTAAATAAATTTATGTTCAATATAAAAAATCTTAGAAACCTGGCCACAAGAAAGTTTTTTAACTCAGTAAAGGCTATCTATCAAAAATATGCAGCAAACATCATACTTAATTTTGTTTACATTCACATCACTATGTTTGGGGAATGTAGAGAACATTTTAAAAATGATGGTAATTATTTTGAAAAATATACATATATACTACACACATATACTGGCTGGTAATTATTATGAGTATACACACACACACACACACACACACACACACATATATGTACATATATACATATGCATACCCTGGCCAGGATATTTCAGGGAGTATGTAGGAAAGAGTGATGGAGTGATTTATCACTATCAGATTATCATAACAGATTAAGAAGCAACAATAATTGAGGCAGTTTGATGTTGCTGAAGAAATAGATGGAATCCAGAAATATACCTAAGTATGAAATAAAGATAGTATATCAAGTCAGTAAAGAACAGAAAGATTATTAATAAATAGTGTGGAATATATGGGTAATCATTCACAGAGAAATGAAGTGACATCAATAAACCCAGTAAATTCCAAATTGACCAAAGCCTTTAAAGAAACAAATAAGCCTCAAAGTTATAGAATACAGTCTAGGTGCTCTTAGTATCCTGAAATGGGAACACTTTCTAAGAAGATAAAAACTAGAAACCATCAAGGAAAAGAGTGATACATTTGGCTACAGAAACCAAAAAGGAAAGCTGAACAACCCAATGCAAAAATAAGCAAGGTAGAAATGTCAATATGATGTTAAAAGTCAACTATCACATGGCAAAAACGAAGAAATTTGGGAATACCATTTCCTGGCAGGGGAATATACCACCCATTCTTTCTAGGAATATAAATCTGTGCAACTATCTGGAAGGCAATTTGGTAATAACTATAAAAAATTAAATATATATTACTTTGTACAACACTCCACATATTTGTGATATGCCTCTGAAGTACACCAAAATATCTACACAGAGACACTCATTGAAGCATTATTTTCAAATAGGGGGGGAAATATGAAATATCTGGCAAATGGGGGGACTTGTTAAAAGCTGTGTGGTAGGTATAACCTTTGATGGAATACTATATGGCCTTGAAAAAGAGGGGACAGATCTGAATGGACTAATACAGAGATATTCCTAAGATATAACATCAAGTGAAAACTACACAGTGCAGAGGAATGTGGGTTAGTAAGAGTCCTTTGAGTAAAAAAACCCAAAATCGATGGATTATATATATTATGGATACCTTATGAATAAATTTTGACTATATACACATGGAAAATGTTTCTGAACGGATACATGGAAATGGCCTGTTGGGAGACTGAGGACTTATTTTGTTTATGTCTTCCTAGTTTTAAGTTGAATTTTCTAACCATGTGGATAAAATACTTTCAATTTTCATATCCAACAGGACTTACTCAGATAGTAGTTTTATAGACCATTTATATTCTTCCTATTTTCAGTGTTTTTTAATTCATCCATAACCCTTATATTCATTGCTCTCTGCACTACCTCCTTGTAGCGCATGAACTTTAAGAATATGACCAAAGGAGAGTTAGGACACCCTGGGCTGTTGGACTGATACAGAACAGGAACAGGATTGTGTTCTGTCGAAGGGGATTTTTTTCCCCTGGGGGTAAAAAGAGTAACAAATATTTCCTGAATATTTTGGCAATATACCAATAATACTGATACTGTTGATATTTCTAACAGACACATTTCTTCTTACTTTCCCCAAACTGACTGTTGGAAATGGCATTGAGCTTACTGAGGGCAGTTGACTATTCCATTTTTCTTTTATGTCCTTCCTCAGACTTCAGCACAGTGCTTAGCACAAATCAGATGCTCAGTAACTATTGATGGAAGAAATTAAATGAGAAACTGAAAGACTTTCTCTTCCTTTCTTCTATTGGCAACATGTTTTCACTGGAAGATAAATGTCATATTCATCGATATAACAAATGTATACTGTGCATCTTTTTAAACATAGCTATTGTTTAGAGTTACAGATCTCAGACTTCTTCACTTCACAGACCAGTAACATTTTACACAAACAATTGTGAGAGACAAACATAGGATACCGGTATTTCATTTTGCAATGTAAAGTCATTTAAAAACACCTACTACAATCTACTATCACAGTCGTGCCATTAATGAAAAGGCATTTAACTTAGAAAGGGAGGGGGGCGCCTGGGTGGCGCAGTCGGTTAAGCGTCCGACTTCAGCCAGGTCACTATCTCGCGGTCCGTGGGTTCGAGCCCCGCGTCGGGCTCTGTGCTGATGGCTCGGAGCCTGGAGCCTGCTTCCGATTCTGTGTCTCCCTCTCTCTCTGCCCCTCCCCCATTCATGCTCTGTCTCTCTCTGTCCCAAAAATAAATAAACGTTGAAAAAAAAAAAATTTTTAACTTAGAAAGGGAGGGAGAAGGAGGGGGGAAGGGAGGAGAGAAGGAAGGAAGAAAGCATTGGAGCCTGTAATCTCAGAATAAACCCAGTTCTTTAACTATAGTTAGTGCTCCTTTCATCTCATTTCCACCTCTAATTGGTGAAAACTCTGTCAGGGTTGAATGTTATCCCATGCCCTGTGTGACCTTGGTTGATTACCTGGCCTTCCTGAGGTTCAAGTTGCTTGTCTGTAAAACAGGGCAATAAGAGCCCCTGGCTCTAGGGTTATTATGGGGATTAAATGAGGTAATGCACATACACCACCTACCAGAGCCAGGCATACAGTAAGCATTCAGTAGATGTCAGCAATTAGTGTCACTGTGGTTGATGACATTGTCTTGGAACAGAGACTAAGAGGAAATAGAAGACCTTGTGTCTGCCAAGAACTCAGCATCTAACTGGGAAAAGAAGCAGGTGGTAAGAAAGTGCCCAATAGGCGATATGGATGATGAGAGGCATCCAGGTGTTGTCAGAGGAGGGAGGCACTGCAGTGGAATAGGGGAAGGTGTGGGGTGCGTGGACCAGAAGACACCAGGTCTGAGTCAGCCACGATGGAATGCTAACCTTTATCTGGCACTCACCATGCCCCAGGTCTGTATCAGGTGCTTTTCAATCATCTCATTTCATCCTCATTCAAAAGCTATGTGGCTGTTCCTATTGTCATTTTTTTCCAGATGAGGAAACTGAGGAGCAAAGTCACAAAGGTGGTCAGTATGAGAGGTGGGATTCTGATCCAGTTTTTTCTCACTTGAAAGCTGGGCTGCAGTGTGGACTCAGGCATCTGCTCTGTGCTCTTGACATTGCCATGCTGCCCCTACGGAGCAGTGTAGACTTTAGCCGGGAGTCCAGGAAAGGCCTCAGAGGAGAAAGTGAGCAGGGCTATGACCTACTCATGGGGGTGGCCTGGGAAGACAGCATGTCAGATAAAATAAAACAGAGGACTAAACGCAAAAAGACTGCTTTAGAGGGAAACAAAGAGGACCCATTTTGTTGAAGTGGCTGGTGCCTAGAATGAGCACTTATGTGCCCAGAATCTTCCCTCATGGCTTAGAGCCTAGACTTGGTCATTAGTGGACAATGTGTAACTTCACGGCTCAACCCTGAGGCACATTCCACCGTATTCCAAGCTCTAAAAAAATGCCCGTGCCTTGGCCACACCCAGAAAAATTAAATCTCAGCCTCTGGACTGAAGCCCAGTGGGAAAGATCAGGTTTCAGGAAACTTCTTGAAAAAAGAACACAAAATCATCACCACCATCAACAGCAATATCCAGTGCTTAGTATTTCTTTAAAATGAGTGCAGAAATCATGCAGATTACTGAGATTCAGGTCCCTTGCTTCCAAGATGTCTTTGAGTGTCCCGATTGCCACCTGGATTCTTCCCTTCCTTTCCGGAACACTCTATAACTCTCAGTAAGTTCCAGCACTCACAGGGTACTGCAAATGAGAAGCCTGCACTAGCTTCATGCAAAATCTGTGCCTGGTCCTAAGCATCTCTTTAAAAAATTCCCTCCCTGATTCTATAGAGCAGCCTGATAAAGGACCTCTACTCTCTGTATAGCATTAATGCCCTCCACAGGACAGAAAAACCTCTTACTAAGTGGCCAATCCACCCTCTGTGGCTTTAACATCTCCCAGAACATATGCACACATCCTAGTCATGTCCCCTGGGAATGTGAGCCACCATCTTGCCTCCGTCAATCATCAGATATTTATTGTACCCGCCGCGTGCTTGACCCTGAGCTGGATGCTGTGGGGTGGGAGGGGGATGAAAAGACCCAGTCCCTGCCCTGAGGTGAGCTCAACATGTAGGGAAAGTTAACTTAGAGTGGTGTTGTCAGTGACCACATTGCTGGGTCATTGCTATGTTTGGCCTTTCCTGGGATGCACTTTTTTTAGGCACTTGGGAGGGATTTGACAAATCTCTACTAAAATGAGGTACATGGGAACTTGCTTCAACAAGAATTTTGGACACAGTGGATTTGAGGTGATTTTTTAAAATAAATTATAGCATGAAAGGAATCTTAGAATCATTAGTTATTAGTAAAATGTAGTTTAAAATCACACTAAGATACTTGTAGATACCTATTAGAATGACTAATATAAAGTGCTAACCAAGATGTGGAGAACTGGCATACATTACTGATGGGAATGCAAAATGGTATATATCCACTCTGCAAAATATTTGGGCAATTTCTTGTAAAGTTAAATGTATAAGCAAGAACCAAGGAATTCCATTCCTATGTACCCAAGAGTAAATAAAATGTATACCCACACAAAGACTTATACACAAATGTTCATGGCAACGTTGTTCACAGAGCCAAAAAGCGGAAACAACCAAAATATGCAAATGCTGGAGAATGAACTGTGATTCACCCAATACCACTCAACAATAAAAAGAAACAAGCTACTGACACACACGACAACATGGGAGAATCTCAAAAGCATTATGCTAAGTAAGAGAAGCCACTAACAAGAAACTGCTTAATTATTTCATTTATATGACTTTCTGGAATAAAAAAACAATAATAGGGACATAAGCTCAGTGATGACATGGTCTGGGGGCTGGAAAGGAGGAGTGACAGAAAAAGGAGCAAGAAGGAATTTTTAGCAGCAGCGGAATTTTCTAGATCTTGATTGTGGTAATGGTTACATGACTGTTCACATTCGTCAAAACTCCTAGAACTGTGCACTTTAAAAGGGTGAATTTCCCTGAAGGTAAATTATCCCTTAATTACCCTGACTTTTCAAAAACTAAAATGAGTGATAAATATCGATTGGGATAAACAGTGCATTCTTAGAAAAAGGACAGTTGCCAGGTTAGATGATGAGACTAAAAGGAAACAATAACTAAAGAGTCTTTTACCCCGTAAGTGGCTTCGGTTCCGGTCTTTATTCCTGTATATTACATCTACCATGGTTGCTGAACAGTCTCTAGCATCAGGCACTGCAAAGCAATGCTCCTGCCTATTCATGGAACATTCCCCGGGCCCACCCTGTTAGCAGTCGCCCCACTAGAAATAGTAGCCTGAGTTCCCTGCTGCTGTCTGTTCTCATTCATAGGAAACATGTCTTCAGGACTGGCACTCCTGCCCGCACTCCTGGCCTCCCCTGGGTCTCCATGGTTATCCCTAACCAAGAGGAGAATGTAATGTTTCAGGTTGCACCAACCCCTCATTTTAAAACAAAAGCCTAATGAAAGGGCAGGTGTGCCCGGAGCCCTCTGTGATTAGCTGTAATTCTTGGCAGAGTGTGACATGCTTATTCTTCTGAATTAGCACAGGGCACAAGGCATTTACCACGGTGCTAATTGCTATTGGATGAAAACAAGCAGCCCCAGTATGTGGGCATGAGGCAAGACAAAACAGATGCCAGAGCCATTCAGAGCCATACCCTGCATCGGGCGCAGCGCCGGTGACTGAGAACACGTTTGTCTAAGTGTCAGTCTCCTGTGGGAGGGTGTGGGGAAGCGAGGCTGGAATCCAACATGATTCTGGTTGGGTAACTGGGCAACCACATACCCTCCATTCTCCCCTCTGATACAGTCAGCAGTTGTGTTCTTTGTACTCATATAGAGTTAGGGAAATAATGTGCACATTCTAATGCATCTTCCCCCCAAATTCACCAGTATATGGAATTTCCTCCAGAAGGGACTGATCATTCTCAAGCAAAGCCAGCCGAGAGCCAAGTTTAACTCATCTACCAAACTTCTTCAAAAACTCAAGTGTAGGAAAAATGACAGATTTTGGTGTCATTTATTGTGGAAAAAAATTTGTACACATCCCATTTCTTCATGTTTTTTTGTTGTCTTCCCCCAAATCACCATTGACATATGGAGATAGAAATATCTAGTAAACCAAATCTTCTGAAATCTCCCAAGTGTAGTGAGGGAGGCCAATAATAGAGCTAATATCACTGTCCATTTTTATCAACAGATATACCCAGAAGGTGATGATAAGGAAACTTCATGAATTGAAAAAATAAATACCCTTCCTTGTGGTTCTTAAACACTTTTCCCAGAAAAGTTAAAAATAAAACTCTGGAAAAAATAAAATGAGGGAAAAATTCACTTAGTGAAGCTTAGCTTGTCATCTTAAAGGTGAATGGAAGGAGCAGTGCTGAGTCTTTCAGATTCTACTGGAGTCAACTGGGTCTGCTCCTAAGAGTCTAGTCCAGCTGCCCCTTAAGGCTACCACAGGCTGGACCAAGTCTGCTGATGGAGACCTTTGTCAGGCAGAAAGGATGCCGAACCAAAGGTGTTGTGACAGGTAGTCATGGCTCAAAGAAGGAAATGTGTCTGTATGATCCTTTGTGTGAGGAAGCTCCATATTTTAGTGAATGTCCCATTTTCAGGGAGGGGAGTCTACGTTATTAAAACAAAAGCCATAGGCCCAGGGGTGCCTGGGTGGCTCAGTTGGTTAAGCATCCGACTTCAGCTCAGGTCATGATCTCACGGTTCGTGGGTTCGAGCCCTGCGTCGGGCTCTGTGTTGACAGCTCAGAGCCTGGAGCCTGCTTTGGATTCTGTGTCTCCCTCTCTCTCTGCAGCACCTCCCCCTCTCATACTCTGTCTCTCTCTCTCTCAAAAATAAATAAACATTTAAAAAATTAAAAAACAAAACAGAACAAAAGAACCAAAGGCCAACTTAGATCTAATTCCCAAAGCAGGGTTAAAACATAATCTAACTGCAGTTTCTACCTCCCCTAGAAATCTAGTCTTAACCAGTCAGTCGGGAATTTTTCAGTCAGCACCAATGAGTTTGTGACTTGGGCTTTTTCCATCCATACCCCCATCCCTCGACCCCAGCAAAAAATGAGATAGTCTGCATGACAAGACCCTTTGCTTTTCCCCTTAAGGGAAAGCCACCTTGCCCACAACAGTCCTTCCCTTTTGCCAAAAACTTTCTTGCCCCACCTTCCTTCTACACAAACCTTCCATTTAGGACTCTCCTAGGCTCCTCCTCAGAGCACCCTCTAGATAGGGGTTGCTAGGTGGGATGCTGCCCATTCTTGAATCGTTTAATAACGTCAATTAGATCTCTAAAGTGTACTTGTTTGAATTTTCATTATTTAACAAGATAAATACAGATCTGAGCCTGATTAGTAATCGGCAAGGACTACTTTGTATGCCCAAACTCTACTTCTCCCAAACCTTGGCACTAAAACCTAGCTGCCCACCACAGTTTGGGGTGATCACATTGAAATCATGTGTGTCCTGATGAAACAAGATGACCCCCCAAAAAAACCCTGGACCAAGGAGGACATTCCCCACCGATAGGCACAAGTGAATAGTGTCACACAAGAAATGGGTATACTGTAAAGAAACCTAAGGGAGAGATGGTTAATTAAAGTTTTTGCTTGATGCAATTGAAAATAGATCAGAACCCCTTTCTTCTTGCCTCTCTTCTATTGCCAATCAAGTTCCTGTGCTATAGATATTTTTTCCCCTCTTCAACTTCACCATGCTCCCACAAAAATACAGTCAAGCTGCAAATATGTTTTTGCTTTTTCATCACCAAGCACTCAACTGCAGGGGTATTCTGGAAGTATACTGGTATTGGACTCAGGATACCTGGGTTCAGGTCTCTTTTCTGTTTCTCAATAATAACCAAGTAATTAATCCTAGCCAAGCCCCTTAAGCACTTGGAGTCTGTCTTGGCATCTGTAAAATGGGGACACGTTAACAGATATCCCTCCTTCACAAAAGCCTTGTGAAAATTCTAGGCAATAATGCCTCTCGCGGTAGCTAGCACCTCATAGTTTTTCATATATTTGTTGGATCTCAAAGGGGAAAGTGAAGATATTATCTCATATTTAAGTTTGCTACAGAAAGGGAAGTATATAGTCATCCTTTAAAGTGGGTAGTAGTTACATCCCTCTCCAAACAAACAAACAGAAGCAGGATTTGTGATGATAGGGTTACAAAAACGCTGGCATTCAGAAAGGAATCCAGACTGAACTGCCTACTGCGTGCAGGTTGGCAACAGGGAAACAAGCTTAGCTGTGAGTATTGTTTTACTTGTAGCCCCTAAAGGTTATATTTGCATTTGTAATCACTGCCCTGTCATGTTTTCATAAATTGAAGAGCAGCTAGATCTTTCTCTTGAAAAACTTCAGTCCCCTTGCTGTAAAGAGTAAGCAGTTTGTTTTCCATACTGACTGCTCTGATTGCCATGTTTCCTCCATTCTCTGTTAGCACTTGGGAATGTGGTCAGGTTTGGGAAATTCCTGCTGAAAGACGAAGGAGCTCATGTGACGCCCACGCCCAGAGGCTGTTTACATTTATATCACTGTCCTTGGGATATCTTGTTTTCCCCTTCAGGGGCATTTGCGCTTTGGCCCGCAGACCTCAACTCCCTTGAAGACTAAAACCTGAACTACCTTCTGATGCCTCCTGTCATATCACTGCAACCATTTCTATTACACATGCCCAGAAATTTTAATTAAAGTGGGAGTTCTCCATTTGGCACAGAAAACCAACCAGGGAAATTCCAGAAGGGCTGATAAGGTCACGAACCAGAGTTTCCAGGGTGACAACACAGAGATTTCCTCATCCCTCCTCTAATCACCTCTCAAAAGTACCAAATACCCCACAGGCTGATAAGAGTGGTCAAAACTACCTCAGTGTATTCCAACAGTCCAAGAATGGCAAGTGAGAATCTTGCCATTCACAGAAAACCATCATGCAGTTCAAAGATGGTAGAATTATGAACGCTGTGTCTAGGACCAAGCAAGGAGCGAGGGAATGAACCCTGGTGAGAAGGGAATAGCAGCCAATCTGACCCTAGCTCACTCTCTCTCATCAGTCTCTCTGCCCCTCATGATTTCCAGGCCCCCAACTGATTTCACTCTTGACTCCTAAGCCAGGTTCTTCTTTGCCACTTGGCCTCCTAGTAATCGAGGAGTTGGAACTTTGTAAGATTGTGATTAGAAGAATCTTGGGACTTTAATCAGAAGTCTAGTGTTTTTTCAACTATGAGAGCAGTTAGGATGAAAGTCTTAAAGGAGAAAAATGAAAAAAATGCCTAAAGTTGGAGGGACAGGGAATAGGTGAAGGATATAGGCATGAAATTTAATGGGAACCAGGAAACCCTTAGTTGATTTCTGGAAATGGAAATAGACACCTTGAGGGGCTGGGGAGGTGGGGGAGGGTGTACTGTTAGTGAAAGCCAAGTAAAAGGGAGAAAAGGAGAGTGAAAAATGAAAGTTTGGAATCCTCTGACTCCAGAAAATCACTCTCTGGCTTTCATTTTTATAGGATGTTCTCCTCTGTTTGCCAAGCACCTCCCAGCCAGTACTAGCTAAGCCCCCTCCCTTTTATTCATACAGGAATAACTTACCAACATATTTGCATAGCAGTCTAGAGACTGCAAAGGAAGAAGTAGCGTAAGGAGGCTCTACAGACAACACTTCCCTGGGTCCTGTGCCAATCTCTCTTGCTGTTGCTGGAGAATTATGGTCTATGACCCTGGGAGGCATGGACCTTCCCCCCACCCCCGGGCCCTTGGTAGGATCCCACCCAGAGGCCAGAGGTGTTCCTGAGAATAAAGGGACATGGACCAGGCAACACATGGGTGGGAGAGATAGTTAATCTTGGTGCATAGTTCGTCATCCAGACATCCTAGAGATGAATTATAAATGTGGTGTTATTGAAGAGAGGCCTGGGTTCATTATCAGTTTTTGCTGTATAAAACACCACTCCAAAAGTTAGTGGCTTAAAACATCAAATATTTATTATTTAGCTCACAGTTCCATGGGATGGTTAGGATGGCTGGACAGCTAGGGCAGCTCTGTTGGTCTAGACCAACTCAATTGATTTTTGTGGTCTGCTGGTGGCTTGGCTGGAGTTGGATGATCTGGGGAGGGGGCATCTCACTCATGTGCCTGGCAGTTGGCCAGCTGGTTGGTGGTCTAGGACAGCCTCCACTGGGACTTCTTGTCTGCACTCCATGTGGTCTCTCATCTTCCCACAGGCTAGCCCAAGCCTTGTCACCGAGTAGCAGTGTCCAAGAGAGTCAGATCAGAAACTGCAGGACCGCTTGAGGCTGAGGCTCAGATCTCACACTACATTCAAGGAGTGGGGAAATAGGCCTGTCCCCTTGATGGGAGGGGCTACGAGGAATCTGTGGTTATTTACAGTCTAACACAGCTGACAATCCCACCACTGATGTTCTAGGGTTGACTCTGCTCTGGTTAATTATGCTACATTGGACCACCACTTTTTCTCCTTGAGCCCCATTTTTATGTATTTCATAACCTATAAAATAAGAGACATGAATTAGATACTCTGAGGACTCTTCTCTTTCTAAAGTTTCATGATGGTAAGAATTACAACTTGAGCCATAAGTGCCGGGGAAGTTGTAGAGAAACTGGAAAAGCTGTGTGCTGTTGGTGGGAATGTAAAATGTTGCAGCCCTTATGGAAAAACAGCAGACTGGTTTCTCCAAAAAATTAAAAATAGGTGCCATTTGACCTAGCAGTCCTTCTGGATATTTACTCCAAAGAATTGAAATCAGGATCCTGAAAATATATCAGCACCCCTGTGTTCATTGCAGCACTATTCACAATTGGCAAGATATGGAAACAAACTAAATGTCCTTTTATGGATGAGTGAAAAAAATGTGGTTCATACACACAATGGAACATCATTTAGCCTTAAAAATGAAATTCTGCAACATGCAGCAGCATGGATGAATCTAGAAGACATTATGCTAAGTGAAATAAGCCAGTCACAGAATCACACTCATAAGAGCAGAAAATACAAAGGGAGTTGCCACGAGGACTTGCATGTCAGCGGATGTAAAGTTTCACTCATACAAGATGGATAAATTCTAGGGGCTCAGTCGGTTAAGCATCCAACTTCAACTCAGGTCATTATCTCACAGCTTGTGAGTTTGGGCTTCTGCGTCAGGCTCTATGCTGACACTTCAGAGCCCGGAGCCTGCTTCAGGTTCTTTGTCTCCCTCTCTCTCTGCCCTTCCCCCACTTGTGCTCTTTCTCTCTCTGTCTCTGTCTCTGTCTCTCTCAAAAACAAATAAAAATTTTAAAAAAAAGATGAATAAGTTTTAGAGATCTGCCATACCATTTTGTGACTCTAGCTAACAGTACTGTATTGTACATGTAAAATTTTGCCAAGAGAGTAGATCTCATATTAAGTGGTATTACCATAATAAAATAAAGATAAAAACAAATTATAGCTTACATTTTTTTGAGTGATTACCATGAGTCAGCACAGTTTTAAATGCTTTACATGTAATAACTCATGTAATCCTCACAGCTACCCTAGAAGTCCCATTTTAAAGGATAGGAAACAGGGCACAAATTGGTTAAATAAGTTGCCCCAGGTCACAGGGCTAGTGTGGCAGAGCCAGACTATGGACACAGCTCCCCGACTCCCTGACTGGTGGGCTGTGTGGCCTGCCTGGGGCATCACTAAAGTAGTGAGTAACAACAATGCATTAGATTATCTAGGACTGCTCCTTTATGTATTCCTGTACTTTTAAAAGTTCTTTTCCTGAAACTCAAGTGGTGAAATATAATTCTCCTCCCGCCTTCCTTCTCTTATAACTTTATCCATCCATTCTTTTATTCAACAAATGTTTCTTAAAATCCCATAAATGTGAGAATATGTGATGACTAGCCGTCCTAGTAGCTTGGCACTTTGTTTTCACTCTTGCTTCACCTGCCTTTGCTCTGGCTTCTAGGATAAAAATATTACACCCATATCACAGATGGAGAAGTTAAATCATAAAAGTATACGACTGTTTTTATTGATACTGAGAGATAATTACCCAGTTGCACTTGTGTTTTTAGCTAGACTATTGTCCCAGAAAACAGATTTCCTCTTTTGATATTTGAGACAGTAATAAATACTTTGCATTAAAGTGATGCATTGTTTTATATTTTATAGTATTTTTAATGCTTCATATGGTCCCAAATTTGAATGGTATGAGAAAGTTTATAATGAAAGTCTTTTTCCCTCTATTACCCGAATGCTCAGTTCTTTTATCCACAGTCAATGTTTTTGGATTTTGTAAGCTTTTCCAGAGCTATTTTATATATTTATCAGCAAGCACATATACATATATAATATATGTGTGTACATGTATATATATTCCCCTTTTGGTACATAAATAGTAACATACTGGATACATAGTTCTATAAATTGATTTTTTTAATTTAATCTATGTTGGAAATAATTTCTCAATCTTTTATGGATGCATAGTATTCAATTATATGCACTTAAATAGTTTACTTAACCCTATTGATGAACCTCTAGGTCATATCTAGCCTTTTGCTATTCTATATAATGCTGCAATTAATGATTTTATACCTGTTGCAAGAATTTCTGAAGGAGAAATCACTAGGTTCAAAGTTAAGTGCACCCATAACAAAGAACACACCTAGCACCCATATCTTGGTTTCTAAATACCATTGTCCACGCAAAGGAACCAGGATTCCTTAGAAAATGGTCAGTTCCAGGATAAGATCTGGGTGGGCATGAGATGAACGTGGGGCATCTTACAGTGACAGAAAGTGGCGAAGTGCCAAAGAATAATGGGGATGTATCAAAAGAACACAGAAGTAGGCTTGAATGAGTGTTCATTGACCAAGCATAAAATACTTTGGTCATCACAATAAGGTTAGTAACCCAAATCAACTTATTAAATCTAGGAGTCCATCCTGATAGAAATTGAATATATTCACAGTCACAAAATATCTCCCCAAAAGATAATTACAAAGGGAAAAACAGCGGGGTGCCTGGGTGGCTCAGTAAGTTGAGCGTCTGACTTTAGCTCAGGTTGTGATCTCACAGTTCATGGGTTGGAGCCCCACATTGGGCTCTTTGCTAACAGCTTGGAGGCTGAGGCCTGCCTTGGATTCTGTGTCTCCCCCTCTCTTTGCCCCTCCCCAACTCACATGGGAGTAAAAATAAATAAACATTAAACAAAATTTAAAGGAAAAAACAGTAACTTGGCAGGTACCACCATAACCAAGTGATCAAAATGACATCACCAGTAATTGGGCAAACTGACTGCAATTGAGTACTTCTCTGATGCACTGAGGAAGGATACAACATCACTTCTGTGGTATTTTTCCCAAAAATGCATACCCTCTATCTAATTATGAGAAAACATTAGATAAACCAAAAATGAGGGATATTCTACAAAACAACTGATCAATACTTTTCAAAAATACCCTGAAAACAAAAAAGACCAAAGAATTAGTCCATCTCCAGTGAGCCTAAAGAGACATGACAACTAAATACAACAAATGACTTTACATTGGATCCTGGAAGAGGAAGAAAATATTTTAGTATGAAGGACGTTTGTTGGAGTGTAGATAAAATTTGAATAAGATATGTGGGTTATATAATAGTATTATGTTGCTGTTCATTTTCTGATTTTGACAACTTTTCAATGGTTAAATAATGGAATGTCTTTGTAGAAAATTTTCAGAAGTAAACTCTTGGCAATAAAATATATGTGTGTGTGCATTTACAAATAGATGTGTATAGATATAGATATATACAGAAAGAAAGAAGGAGGAGAGATGAGAGGGAGAAAGAGATTGAGAACTATAATGCAAATATTATAAAACATTAACATTTTGACAATCTGGGTCACAGGAATTCTATGATATTCTCACTATTTTTGTGAAATTTTTAGGTTTTTTTTAAGTTAAAAGAAAATATATGTGCGTTTGAAATTTTGATACATTATGTCAAACTGTCTGCTAGAGAAACTACAAATATTCTCTCCTACCACCAGCAATGTACAAAAATGGCACTTGATACTTAAAAAAAAAACACATTTGCACACTGCACCAGAAGAACTTATTACTACTCGTACAAATAGGCAAAGGTATTTTCTCCATTTTACATAACTGAAGCTTCCAGCAGCGTAGACAGTAAGAGGAGTGGTTAAGAACACAAGGTTTTGAAATAATAATTATATGCTATTTCGCCCTAATCAGGCTGGCAAACATAAAGTTTGAAAATACTGAGCATTGGCAGGGATGTAAAGAAATGAAAACTCTTACAGTCTGTTGGAGGGGGTGTAATTTAGTGCAATCATTTTGTAAAACGATTTGGCAATATTTAATAAAGTTGAAGATGTGCACAGCCTGCGACCCAGCAATCCCATTTTGAGATGTGCATCCTGGAGAAACTCACACACACACACACACACACACACACACACACACACTTGGGCTCCAGGCCGTGCAACTCGGAATAGCAAACAGTGGGAGACAATCTAAATGCCCACCAAGGGGCAAATGGTTGAAAACATAGTGGCCTATTCCCTCTAATACTGTTATTAAATAAAAGTATTAGAACCATAAAACATAATGTTGAGTAAAGAAAGCAAATTGCAGAAGAAGGTGTACCCTTTCTGTGCATTTTTTGGAGTGTTGTATGTGGCTTGTGAACACACATCCATGGAAAAGGAGTATAGTCTTTCCCAGGGAGGTTATGGTTCAATAGAATTGTTATTTTGGGAAAGGAAGTGAGAAGAACAGGAGTAAAAAAGTCTAAAAGGGAGATTCATCTTTGTAACGCTTTATTGCCAAAAAAAGATATAAAGCAACTATGACAAAAAATAATAGCATTTGTTAAATTCAGAGTACTAAGTATATAGGTATTTATTAGATTATTCTCTTTACTTTTTTGAATGGGTAAAATGGTTTAAAAGAAAAAAGTAGGGAACAATGAACATGAGCCTTAAGGTTCAAAGTTCTGGGTTCACATCTCTAACACTTACATGTTGTATAATATTGTGCAGTTTCCTTAACATCTGTGGACTTCAGTTTCACCACGTGTAAAGTGGGGATAGTATTGCTTACTTTGAAATGCTAGTTTCAAGACTTAATGTGGTGTATATAAAGCCCTACCACAATGCCCTAATAGGTGCTCAAAACTAGTCGCTATTACTATAACCAGTGATTCTCAACTGGGGACAATTTTGCCTCCCCCAAAGGGGACATTTGGCAATGTCAATGTCTAGAGACATGTCTGATTGCCACAAGTAGGAATCACTTAATGACATCCTACAAGGTACATCCTATCATGTTCAGGATAGCTCTCCCCACAGCAAGGAATTATTTGGCTCCCAATATCAGCAGTGTTGAAGTTTAGAAACTCTGCTGTTGTCAAAATGGCCCCAAATTTGAACTGGATCTTTTGACTCCCAGTTGAGTGCTCTTGCTTCCACAACACATGACCTTTCTATTAAATGATGAGGGCACCTGGGTGGCTCAATCCATTAAGCGTTCAACTCTCAATTTTGGCTCGGGTCATGATCTCACAGTTCCTGAGTTGGGCTCTGTGCTGACAGTGTGGATCCTGCTTGGGATTCTCTCTCTCCATTTCTGCTCCTCCCCCCGCTCATGCTTGTGCTTTCTCTCTCTCAAAATAAACAAATAAACATTTTTTTAAAAATGACTTGAGTAACTGGTAGGTAATCAATATTTACCCACCTTCTAGTCAATAGGCTTCACATTGCCCTCCTTCTAGTCAATAAGCTACTGAGCAGAACAACTGCCTGGGATATAAAAGGTCTTCATAAATATTGAATGAATGAATGAATGAATGAATGAGCCCATGAATGAGGGCACCCTCTTAAATTGTGAAGATCTAGTCACTGTTCTTGGAATAACTTCTCTGATTCCCCATTCATTTGAAATGAGGATGTACTCAGTTTTCACTTTCATATATAAAGAGAAGAACCAGAAAACAAGTGAGTGTGAAGTTCTCAGAGCCCTGTAGCCCATATCAGAGGGTCCTCTAACTACTATGGACTAGTCTTCTAGTGATCCTTGTCAAGACAGCTCTGGAATTTGCTGAGACACAAAACCCTTCAGCTTAAATTGACCATGGCCTCACAAAGTAAAGTGAGAAATTAACCTAAAGATGAAGAGCATAATTATGACACTTAAATCTGATTTGATTCTAATAAAGCTTATGCAAAGTACTTGTTATTTTAATGCAGCATCAGAAACAAATACAATTTCTTGCAACTGTTTACTTTTTTGTTTTATCCCAGGCACTGAGCTGGGGGGACCCAGACACTGTGATTGTTCAGAGGACAACTTTGAGTCCCTTCTATCATCTTTTTCACCATTGACTTAGGAGAGGGTAAGTACCATTTCCTTCTGAATGTTTGCTTTGGCAACACTGAAGTTCTCACCAATTGCTTCAAAGAATATAACAATTTAAAAACTAATCCACACATGCTCATTTCTACTTATGTGCATGTATATCCAACAGGACTTGAAGGAGAGAAGGTATAGTAAATGCAAACCAAACAGTATAGTAAATGCAAAAGGCACAGTGACTAGACTTTGCTTCTAGTCCTGACTTTCCACCTTTAACTGGGTTAGCGACCTTGAGAAGGTTACCAAAGCCTTCAATTTCTTCATCTGCAAAATGAAAGGTTTGGGCTGGATTACTTGGAAAATATTTCTATAAACTTCTTAATATCACATCTTCAGAAAGATTGAAAGGCAGTGATTTAAAGCAATGACTTCTAATATATTATGGGCAATACATCTGCTTCTATCACTGGAGTACTTGCTAAAAATGTACATTTTTCAAGTCCCATCCCAGACCTACCAAGTCAGAATCTCTGAGGCTGA
The DNA here is from genome assembly GCF_022837055.1 of Prionailurus viverrinus. NCBI lineage: Eukaryota > Metazoa > Chordata > Mammalia > Carnivora > Felidae > Prionailurus > Prionailurus viverrinus. The sequence goes on along the minus strand of NC_062575.1, from coordinate 16,650,090 downwards.
AGAACAGAAATCTGCCTTTTTAACAAACTCCCCAGGTAAACTGGGTGCACAGTAACATTTGAGAACCACTGTCCTAACCACTGTAAGCATCATTTTATCTACGTGTACATTTAGTTCTGTGAGATATGATGAGTTAGGTCTGGGCCAAGCAGCAACTGGCTGAAATCACTTGTATTCATATAAGAATTAACAAAGTCGGCTTCTGATGGTTTTTTTTTTACCTTTTGTTTCTTGGCTCTGTACCTTCCCCTTTGGCTCATTCCTCCCCTCAACACTTTGTTGGCTAAATCTAGGTGTCTTTGGCTCCCTTCCCCTTGGCTGCAATTGAATGAGAGTAAAATCCTTTTGGAAATGACTGTTAAAGGATAGAATCTCCTCTAGACTCCATTCAAAATGTGATCTCATTGGTGTGTATCACTCCTGGAGATGTCATAGTTATTACCTCTTCATTTTACAATGGCTTTGCCGTCAATCTTTTGCTGTGGAAGGTTGGGCTTTGCTCCCAAGGATGTCATCACTATGAAATGACTAAAGGGATGTGGATGGAGGTAAATCATGTTTGCATGTGGAACCAAGATGGCAGACTTCTAGACAGAAGGGCCTGTGTCCAGAGATCCCAAATCAGACAGAACCAGACGCTGCTCAAGGCTCTGGCCTGTGAATCAGAAAAGCATTCAACTGTGCTGTAGGCTAGTTCTGTTGCCAGTATAGCATCCATAGCATTTCATGCTTTCTATATTGTGTGCCTAAACCCTCAAGGAGTCACAGGCAGCCATGAAGAGACTTCTATCTTAAAGGAAAACTAAATCCTGGCTTTGAAATACATACAGTGTCTCCCAGTACTGCCTACAGAGACTTCCCACCAGGATCAGTCTAATTGCTCAATGGGTGACTGTTGATCTTCTCAAGAGCTTCAGCAGATAGTATTTTCTGGTATCAAATAAAGGGAAGTGGAGCTTTAAGAACATAGTGTTGCTGTTGTCTTCTGTGGGTCAGATATTAAACTCTCCTCCCAAATCACAGGCAAGGCACTGTATATGATATGTCAGGTAAAGTACTAACAAGTGCCCCTTCATGAGAGAGCCACTCGCCCCTAAAGTGCGTTTCAGACAATACCCACTGCTGGCCGGGGATGGATGTGGGCTTTATTTGATTTGGGGCTGATTTATTTGTTTGCCTTGCTTCTAGAACAGAATAACTTGGATTTAATGTCTCGAATACTGAATCCAATACTTCTAGGTTCACTGACTTGTTATTATTTAGCATTTATGAAGTATATGTCAATGCACTTGGTGCTTTACAGTGACTCATAAAAAGGCATGATCCTGGCTGTTGAGCATACGGTTGCTACCAGTTGAATTACTGCCTAGGTAAAAATGATCACAGGGCCAATCTGGATATCCTTTGCCCACAAAACAACTATATATTTGGGTTCCTCGCTGCATCTTAATTCAAGCACAGGTGTGGTAGCTGCTTCTACCATTTTGATATCAGTATTCTAATGCAGTAGATGCACAATATAGGTCCTGACACTTAGGAAAAGCTTAGCAAACATGGATGGATGGATGGATGGATGGATGGATGGATGGATGTTTGGGTGGATGGGGAGCCCTCTTCTCAATAGACATATGTCATTTTTCTATTTTTCCCTCCACCTAATGGCTTTATTTATGCATCTTACAAACCTTGCGGTTATAGAGCTGGTTGACTTGGAAGGAACTGTTATTTAAGTGGCCTTTTGCAAAGAAGATGAGATCAATATATCTATGATGTGGACAGGAACATAATGAGAAACAGATTACCCCAAATCATATGAACTTGTTAACAATATTATATCAATATCAATTTCTTGGTTTTAATTATATAAGATGTTACCACTGGAGAAAGCAGAGTGAAGGGTATAGGGGAAATCTCTGTACTATTTTTGCATCTTCCTGTGAGTCTATAATTCAAAAAGGAATTGCATAAACAAAATCTTCACATCTTTGCAGTCACCTCATTGCCTACGTCTTCCAATGACTAGGTCCTCCACTAATAATAGCAAGCCCAAGTGTGTCCCTTCAGGACTTCCAAAACAGCAGAAGCAAAAATAGAATTATACATGTGAGAGATTTTTGGGGGGAAATGCTTGGGAGGCAAAAAGTGAGAGGGATTCAGGTTGGGAGAGTCTTCAAATTGGCAGGCAGTTCTAATAACTAAGAAGGAGAGAGGGCAGGAGGGTTTGGGTAGGAAGAGCTTCAGACTCCAGAAAAAAAGTCAGAGAAAAATCTCAACCAAACCAACGGAGTCCCTGAGCACACTTAATTATGAGAGGAGTCCCACATGGGGAAAGATGGCCAAATTTAGTCCCTTCGCTGGCTTTAGTCCTTACTGGTGCAGCCTGGAAGCAGCCTGGCCTGGGACGAATACTGAGTGAATCCATAAGTGCTGAGACTACTGGAGGCTGTCAGTCAGCTGTGCTTCCAGAGCAGGTTATCTTCAAAGGGGAGCTGATCCTCCAGCGCCACCATACCAGGCAATGTTTTTCTCTCAGTCCTCTGGCCTTTCTATCTACTCCTTAGTGACTTTGACCCTTTGTGCCTCGGTTGGACTCCTATTCTAACTCCCAAACCAGAGTGAATTCCACCGTCTGCTGCTCCTACATATCTGCTCCCTGCCTAAATAATCCAGTTTTTAAAAAGTCGTAGAACTGATGTAGTTGCTCCACCATATGTGTTATCCAACATCAGGTGGCCCTCATTCCCCAGTATCTTTCACTGTCCTTCCTCTCTTGACTACATGCCATACTTCTCTCTGTGTTTGTTGCAACCCTGTTGCACTTTGATCAAGTACTTCTATGCTGCCCAAGCTCTCATTTTTTTCTGGTTGGCCTTCCTCCATGAGCTCCCAAAGTGTTCTCCCTCTCATATCTCACATCAACAGCTTTCTTCATCTTCCCCTCCTCTCTTTAAGTGTTGGACGAAGAAAGGCCCTTCTCCTGCCCAATGCCTCCCTCTCTTTGGGCTCTCACTTGCTTTCTGCCTGCCTACTCTGGTTGTGGCAGTTATCTCTCTCTCTCACTCTCTCCCTGCCCCCTCTCACGCATTTTCTTTCTCTCTGCTCCACTGGGATTCTTCCACTTAGTCCCTGAACCTTGGCTCTTTTTTCCTAAACCAAACTTTCCCCTGATCCTTCTACTACTTTGAACTATACTCATGTATGCCTCATCAACAAACCTCTTTGGGAGGTGTGTCTACACTTGCTGCATCCTCCCCTTTCTCACCAGACACTCATCCCCTAAACCCCCCTCTCCCCCACCACTCAAGTGAAGCTGCTTCCTTGCAAGTCTCTATTGCCAAACCCAATGCCTCATCTTTTGTTGTGCCTTCCATGACCTTTCATCTTGTCTCTTACCCCCTCGCTCTCCACATGTTCTCCTCCCTTGGCTTTGCTGCTCTCAACCCTTCCTATCTGTCTAACTTTATCTTTTCTGACTACTTATTGCCTCTAAATGTAAATGTTCCCCAAGATTCTGTCTTTAACACTCTTGATTTGACTCTATATTTTCCCTTGATATTCTCCTCCATTTCCATGATTTTCACTCTCCAGGCTCTGCAGTAACTCTAGGTCCCCACTCTAACTTCCCTCTCAAAGTTAAATTCCTCAACAGTGTCCCTATGCATCTTACCAGAGCTTCAAATTCTGTACCTGCACTTTCCTCCCAGGTGCTCTTCTCCCATCTTTTCTGTTTCTCTTAGTGAGACCCCATTCTGTCACTCATCCTGATTGGAATCTTGTAGTCAACTTGACCCTTCATATCCATTGCTCTGGCCTTCCTCTGTAGAGCCTCTCCCCACCTCTCCATGCCTATGGTCACTGCCCTCATTCCAGCCCTCCCTACCTGTCCTGTGGGTTCCTATAGACACCTCTAAATTGGCCTTTCCACCTTGAGTCTTTTCTCCTTCCAGGCCATAATAGTCACTGATGGCAGTTTTATTTTCCTAAAAGCATAGCTTTCATTATATTCCTTTTGTGCCGAAAAATCTTTGATGGCTCTACATTGTATACTCAACTCCTTCCTGCGTAGTAGCTAAAAATAATCTCCTCCCAACTAAACTGCCATGATATTTTTCTCCAAATGCCTTTCTTTTAGCACTTATTATTAACTGATTACTAACAGGCTAATTCTCCCAGCTCTGTGCTCCACCTCTCACTGACCCCCCAAAGAAATAAAGGAGTGTGTGTGTGTGTGTGTGTGTGTGTGTGTGTTATTCTTGTTCCTAATCTATTTTTGTATGTTTTCACCTGCAGTAACTAGCCTCCTACAAGGGACATGAGAATTAAGCATTCTCTTGGGTTCTACTCTTAAATAGGGGTCACAGTACGGTGACTAAGAGCAAGGCTCTGAGATCCATCTGCTTGGGTTCAGATCCTATAACCTTTGTACATATAATTTACCTCTCTGAGTCTTGGTTTCTTCATCTATAAAATAGGCTAACGACTGTATATATGCCATAGGATTATTATGATGACTACCTAAAGTAATGCACATAACAGCCTTAGAACCATGCTTGGCACCTAACAGCACTCAGTGTTAGCTATTGTTATTATCACCATCATTATTGTTTTATCACTCTTGCAGCATGACATTATCCACAGCTTAATTAGTCACTGTTTGGCACGAGAGACTAACTTGGGAATTATATGCAACTGGTGAATTAATATCCTGAGTACTTCCACTAAGACATCAGGCTAATAATTTTTGGTACTTTAGATAACCCATGATGGGTCCCAAAGGATTCTGAAACCAAGAGTCTACATTTTTCCTAGTAAGGATGGATTTTTTTTGTTTTAATTCTCCATAGTTTAATGTAACAGCTTCCACTATTGGACAACTGTAAGCTGAGCTGAAGAAGGAAAGAAAGTCCTGTTGACACAGAAATCTGGTCCCCCACATATGAGATAACACACATGATTCAGGCTGTAAAAGAGACCAAGGACCTGGCAAAGATGGCAAAAGATAAAGTGTAGGAAGAGGGAGCGGCTGTATTAGAGGAAGTTTTAAGAAAGCAATTTGAAATACCAAAGTCGATTCTAACAAAGTCATTAAAATGAGGGTGAAAACCGGGTGGCTAGATGGTTGCATTGTGAATATAATTAATGCCACTGAAATGCACACCAAAAATGGCTAATTTTATGCCATATACAAATATTCACATAATAATAAAGTAAATACACACACCAGAAAAATTAGACAGCTAAATTATATAACAATTTATAATAATACTTGTATTTTAGACATATTTTTATATGACAGATCTGCTTATATCAGTTGAGTGTTCACTGAGCACCTACTCTGTACAAACACTGTGCTTGGTATGTTGTATCATAATATGTAGCTATATTTTTCATGTGTTCATGCTCACATGATCATTACTATTGACAAAAGAATGATATTATCCATGTAGGATAAATAGCTATCAATTCAATCATCGTAGACCTGTGGCCAAGGTACACCTGTCTTAATTGAAACAAAAGAAAAATAAGGACCTGACTTCAAAATTGTTTGAGAAGTACCTTCTGCTTTAAACTCAGACAATTCAAGTATGATCCAACCAGCATCTGTACCATCACTGTTATATTTGGAAGAACTAATGTGTTATTTCTTCCCTTCTAACTGTGCATGAATCCAGTCTAACAGCAATCACTAAAGAAGTTTGCAAATAAACAACCAAGTCAAAAGTGGGAGCAGAACCTTGGATCACATGGGTGATATCAACCTCGCTTACTGAGAAGCCTGGTTGCTTTTCAACTCCTCTACACATTTAGGGAGAAGAAGGGATAATGACTCTGGCTGATAGTCATCTTCGAGTCTGTCCCCAACTCTCTTTCCCCTGCAGGAAGACATAAAAAAAAAAAAGAACAGAAGTAGTAATGTTATGGAGGAGCTTCTTATAACGGGAAGGAGAATCAAGCAGACTTACAAAGGTAGGCAGGTTATAATTTGGTTAAATTTGATTTTTGTAGCAATGTTGAAAGCTTTGATAGACACAAAAATTTATTTTCACTGTAAAAGGCAATATATATTTGGAAAAGCACATATATACAGTTTATAGTATACTCATAAAGTCAAGGAAGATGTAATCACCTACCAGGTCAAAACAGGGAATATTGTCAGCCGCTCATAAACTCCAGCTCCACTGCAAGCTCCTTCTTGATCATACTTCCTTCCTTCTCCAATACTGATAAGCATTTTCCTGGATTTTATGGTAATCAATTCCTTTCTTCTCTTCAGAGTTTTTTTTTTTCATTTGTGTTTTGCTTCTTTTCTTCAACATGATGACTGACCATAAGTTTTGTCCATGGAATGCATTCATTTTTAATGCATGTATTTTAGTGTAATATTCCATTGTATAAATAGAAGGGACCGTGTTCCTGTTGATGGATACGTGGTTGCTACTGTGAACATTTTTATCATGTATCCTGTACCCATGCTCACAAATTTCTCTCAGGTGGTGCTTCTTCTACTTGAAAGCTCATGACCATCACCCAGATGGTTCACAAATGACAAGGCTCCACCCTCAGGTGTCTGATTCAGTGGAACTGGGGTTACATTTGAGAGTTTATATTTCTAAGAATTTCCCAGGTGATGCTGATGCTACCAGCTGAGAATAGGGACCATACTTTGGGAGCCACTTTTTAAAGTTATTGGAAGAGATTTTAGGGGGATGTCAGGGGGAGTGCATCTCTTCAGCTTTACTAATTAACGCAAAACTATTTTCCAAACTAGTGTCTTTACAATCCCACCAGCAATGCATGAGTATCCGTTGTTCTTTGCACCCATGCCAACACTTGTTATTGTCGGACTTCAATGTTTGCCAAGCCAGGGGTGTGTAGGAGGTGTCTTTCATTGTAGTTTATTTTGCGTTTCCTTAATTCCAGTGAATCTGAGCACTGATTGGCCATTTGGATTTCCTTTTGTGTGTGAAGTCACTATTCCAGTCATCTGCCCATTTTTCTGTGGGTTATCTATTTCTTACTGATATGTCAGTTCTGTTTATTGAAAAGACAACAGGGGTGCCTGGGTGGCGCAGTTGGTTAAGCCTCCGACTTCAGCCAGGTCACGATCTCGCGGTCCGTGAGTTCGAGCCCCGCGTCAGGCTCTGGGCTGATGGCTCAGAGCCTGGAGCCTGTTTCTGATTCTGTGTCTCCCTCTCTCTCTGCCCCTCCCCCATTCGTGCTCTGTCTCTCTCTGTCCCAAAAATAAATAAACGTTGAAAAAAAAATTTAAAAAAAAAAAAGAAAAGACAACAAAATTTTCATTAATTACTGCTTAAAATGGTTTTAAAAATCTCAGTATGGTTTATAGGACAAAATCTTCTTTGGTATTAACAAGAATACAATATGGAAGAGAATTCTTTAGATAACCTCTCTTTTGCAAATGGCTTTGTGGAAAATAAGTTGAGGATGTTTTCTCCAAACAAAGTTACTAACTGAAGAGGCAAACCACATAGAGGAAATATCAGCATTCTTGTTATGTTCACTGAGAATGTGTCTGTAAGCACAAGGCCATCTTGAAATGATAATAATGCAACTGAAATAGATCATTCAAGAAAAGGAGATCTATTATTGAGGCCAACATGGCCATCGACACTTGTTAGCTCGTCTCTGAAGAACAAAATCCTGAGCAGCAAAAGCTTAAAGTAAATGAAATTGTATCCAATTCTCAATCTAATGAAACGCTTTGGGCTCTGGGCCAGAAAATAGATTCGAACCATGGATGGGAATTTTTTCAAGGCCTTCAATTTAAATCACTAAAATTATTTTTAAAGTACTATTCTACTCAATCTTTTGGAATAAAAATGTAGTTTTCAGTTTTTTTTAAAAAAAAACCTTCGTTTCAATGTAAGGATGAAATGCAAGATTTCTGCCCTTAAATGATCCAAAAAAGCAGACACTTCATTCTAGTGTATACTCCACATGGAGAAGATGCCTATTATAGCCTCCCTTGACCTACAACACACACACACACACATACTCCACATATAAATATACACACAGACACATCATATACACAGTATACATACATATGTGTGCACACACACAAACACACATGTAAATATATACACAGACTATTAAATACAAATATATACATGCACACACACACTCACACTTTGTGAATGGAAAACTTGAAGCAAATATGCATATATGTCAATTTAGTATAGAGGGATTTTTCCGTTCTGAAAATGTTAAATATTATATTATGAAAATGTCTATAACCATCAGTTTCTTAACCAGTCAAGAACAAAGGAACCATTTTAAAATTACTGGTTTGTGTAAATCCTAATTTCCAGGAACTGAAGGCATTGCAAGTTCTAAGAGTGGAAAAGTATACCTCATGACACTTATTTTAAGAATGTCATACCTAAAGAGTATATAGATTTGTTTTAAAATACAAGCATTTAGGGACCCCTGGTCGACTTAGAGGTCATGAGTTCCAGCCCCATGATGAGCATAGAGATTACAAATAAATAAATACACAAATACATAAATAAATGCACTTATAAAAAATACAAGCATTTAAAAGGAAAATGTGTTGTTATGGCTCTCTTGCTCTCTGGCTCTCTCTCTTAAATAAATAAGGTAGAATTAACAGTAAGTATAGATTAATCAAGATATCTGTATAGCAAGGAAACACCCTCCCCACCCTGCTGTTGGAAGCATAATCAAGCTGCTAAAGCCTTCCACCACCCACAGCATCTCAGGGCTCAATCGGTGGTAGTGACCCAGCTGGCTACTTAAGGAGCCAATCAGCCTGGTTTCTGTATTCCTAATCCATTTGCCTCCAGACTCCTGAGCCCTGTGCTCACAGCTCCAAATGTAGCTGTAGAGAAATCCTGCTTGGAAATACAGACTCATAAATCTATGACTTAAGAGTCCTTCTTTGGTTAAGCTTCCTTCCTCCAAGCCCCTGGCTGTGAGGAAGAAGCCAGAGCCCAGTGATCACCATCAGGCCCTGGTATTCAGGACACTTAACTTCTGGGACCTCCATGGACCAGTGTGGATCAGCTCCCTCCTAGAATGTCACGACTCCGGGGCTTGGAATCAAGAGACAAATGACCACCTGTCAGCCATTGAAGGTCACCTGGCCAAGGTGCCACCTTCACCAGAACCATTACCACAAAACCTTAGCTAAGAAGCCTAGGATTGTTCACAGAGGAGTGGATCTTCTCACTACATTCTCAGGGAAGTGTGCAGGGGAGTGGTCTTGTGCTCTGTCCACAACCCACAGTTGCCTGAGGTGCATATCCCACTGGAGCATATCCAATCATGGTCCAAGGCCAAGGACCCAGCCCTTTTGAAGTTTATGGATCTAGAGGTGACACAAATTCATCTGCCATTCCTTCTCATCTTGTAGGACCCTTACTTTTCTTACTCTTTTACTTCTTTATCAAGACCCTCAATTATTGTGTATGGAACTGACACCCTGTATGATCATTGCAGAGTTGTGTTGACCTGTTTTGGAACACTTAGATCACGACTAGAGACTACAATCTACTGAGGTTCCAGGAGGTTCTGAAAGAGCTCATATAGTAGCCAGCTTTGGACTATACATATTCCCCTGAACTCACTTCAGCCTTGGACGGCTCTGGATGGGGTCTTCCACTTCCTTCCACACAATGTCGTGGGATATGATCCTTATTTATTTACATAATCTTATCACAGATAGCCATCTCATTTGTGACATCTCTTGATTTATTCACATATTTACCTGTTCATCCAAAAAACGTTGATTAAGTGTCTGCTATTTGCTTGACACAGTGTTAAGTAGTGGGAATCTATAGATGAATAAAATATAGTCCCTTTCCTCAATGAGCTTACAGCTCACTAGAAGAGAGAGATGAGTAACTCAATACTTAAAGAACAATGTAGTAACTGCTATTAGCTTTGGGGGAAATGGAGACAGAAGCTTCTAAATCAGTTCTCATGTGCAAGAGAATAGAGTCTGACCACCTCTGATGTCATGTTTCTGATATCCATCCTTTATTCACAGAGTTTCCAAGCTTAGGTTGCTGAGATAGCCAATTTCAGGTCATGCCAATGTGGAACTAGGGCCATGTTGATGTGTGTGGCTTTAACATCCACCTGTAACTGTAGAACCTCTAATTTCACTCAAAATCTCCCTCAGGTGTTCTAGGAGGTAATCCAGTGGGGGGGGGGGGATGTCATGTGTGCTTACCTAAGTCCTCTCTGTCCCTCCTGATCTGAGTCCTCTGCTGCATTTCAGGCTTTGTGAGTGTGCCTCATCCTGCCACTGTCACAGCTGCTATGAGGGTATATGGCTGCTATCCAGGCAAAAGCACTTCCTCCAGTTATTCCCACAGCTGGTGGCATTGCTTTCTGCCAGCTTTTCCTTACTGCAAAAGCTGGGGATATCCCACATCACTATGCCAGTCACTAAGGAGAATCTGCTGAAACTGGGACTGGTAAGGCATGAGCACCCATGTCTACTTCAGGTTGAAATTTCTGACTTTTGTTCTGCACTCAGTTGCCTTGATCCCCACGTGCTCCTGGCTCCCATGTCCCACCACTCAAAAAGGCTCTGTGTGAAATTAGTTCATGAGCTTTTTACTTGTCACTGAGACTCAGCCCTGTGTCCTGGGCTTTGGCCTGGAAGAAGGAGGAGTGAGGGATCATCTTCACAGTGGAGGATATCCTGTGCCCCAAATCCAACCACTCTTGATTACCCTGTCATTCTTTTGGAATCAAGTTTATATGCCTGACCTTCTCCTCAAGACAAATACTTTTCTAGAAGATTTCTTCATCTGCCACTTAAGTATGCTCCCAATAGATCTTTCCATAGTTCTCTAGCCACACCCAGGAGTATGGAAATTTCTGTGGATGCTGCTACTAAATTACAGGCACTGTTGCCTGGCAAAGTCCTGGAGCTCTCTGTTTTCCACTTCTCAATTCAGATATTGTCATGTACCCTCTAAAGAAGTGGCAGCTGAATTAAAGAGATGTCCTAGAAACCAAGAATTTCAGACTAGAAGCACCAACTTCTATTGGACCACTGATGCCATTTCCTGTTCCTCACAGGGGCCAACATACCTTCAAGAGTATCCCATGCTAAAAAAGATCTAAGAGCTCAGCTTCTGCTTGCACAGAACTTCTGCTTGCACAACTCTTCCTTTCAAGGGAGGGCAGCCTTACATGATGCCATTACCTGAGAGAACTCCTGGCCATCAGTGTACCATTCAAATTTGGTACTTGGAGGGAACCTCACATCCAACTGAGACTGAATGTTCAAGGGACTTCCATACATGTCACTTCAGCAACAACTCTCCTGTCTTTCATAGGGCTTTTATTTTCAATTAAGTCTAGACAAGTAAGGTAGCTGCTGAATGGTTGAATTCTGGATAAGTGAGATGTTGCATAAATCCAAATTAAGCCACTGAACAGATTATACCGCAAAAAGCATTGTGTTGGATGCTTACGTGTATTCATTGCAATCTTTTTCTATGCCTATAGAATGACAGAAATGATGAAGCAAAACCCTCATGAAAGCTATTCACAGTTTAGCATTTACCGTCATATGGAAATGTCAATTTCATCTAACAAAGAGAATATTAGGGGCATGTTCAATATAAAATGCAAATATAATAGCTTAGTAGGCTGGTTAAGTCAGCTGTGTTTCACTTAAACCTATTACCTTGGCAGATTAAATACAGTTCCAGACCTTTTGCAAGAAGGATATTCTGATGAAGTTACATCTTATACAAGCTTTTGAGACTGTTCCATATGAGTAGATTGAGGACCAAAATTAGTAAGGAATAAGAACGAATGGGACACAGCCATGGAGAAATAGGAGGATCTTGCCCTGCAAACCTTCCAATACCCACTAAGAAATATTGTTATTTGCTCAAGGATAATTATGAGTAATTCATAGCAAAGATTAATCTCTCATGTGATAAAATAGGTGAGGATACCCCAATATTTCCAGGCCTGCCTAACTACTTCCAAATTTTGATACCTACTTGTATAACCCAACTCATCTAAGTAGAGGTTGGGACCACCCTGTCTTGTGATGCTGGCTGTACCTTGGTGTTTCTGCAGCCATGTGAGGCACCTAGCTCCCTTAGCTGAAACTCCACAATAGTAGACCCCTCTCTTGTGTCAAACACTTCAGACTCTGACCTCATCTTCACCTCCAGGACTCATGGGCACATCATGCCTTGTTTTACCATTACCACATCCTGCTGGATATAACTTCTTACTTGAATGCCACATAATCCATCATTCCATGGCACCGCCCAGTTTCTGGACTGTGGACAGTTGGACTGTGGACTGTGGACAGTTTCTAGGACTACCTTTTCTCATCTCCCACCCTACACCTCCACACCAATGAAAAAGTTGCTGGCTCCTAGAATATCCCACTTAATGCCTGTACTCAATAAGACAGGCTTGGTGGAAATTAACCAGCCCCATCCAGTTTGCCCAGCCAAGTTCTCTCATCCCTTCATTGCATGATCATTTATAAGCTTTGGGGTTTTAATATCAGGTGGCATTTCCCTGGGGGCTCTTCCAAAGGAGCATCTTGCAAATTACTGCAGAGAACTACAAAATAATTGATCGCTTTTTTAAAAGAGCATTCCCTCTGTAGATTCTATAATCATTTTTGCTTTGTATTACATTAATATACTGTGAATATTATCTGTTCATAGATATATGTGTATATATATGTTTTCTTCACATACATATGATTTCTTCATATATATATGATTTCTTTATATATATATATATATATATATATATATACATACACATACATACACATATATATGTGTGTATATGTGTATATAGATATAGATATAGTAAAAAATATGAAGAAATCATGCTCAATGATTCCTGTTCTAAAAACTCTACTTGGATGTTGCTATTAGCTCCAAGTGTTTCTGCCAAAGAGGATACCGGTCCACAGAGCAATGGTTATCAGGCTAGTGGTTAAGGAAGAAGGGGTGGCAGACAGATAGTTGTAGTAGGTTCTATAAGGGAAATGTGGGTATAGAGGACTTTACTGAATAGTTGTGAACCAGACTTCAGAGAGCTGCATTTTCCTTTTGATTCTGCCCTAACTAGCTGTGGAATGCTACACTAGTTAATCCTGTTCGGCCAATATTCTCCTCTGTGCATTGTGGACGTTGCCCTAGAGCAGCTCTTTCAACTCCAGTCTTCCATGTTTCCATGAATGTGTATTACCTAGAAGTCAGGGCAGATGACTAATTAGGAATCTCCAAAATTATAACAAAAGCAACAATTCCCAATTCCCATTTTCATAGTACCTTTCTGCCTGACTTGAAGCTGAGCGCTTTACATACATTTATCTCATTTAATCCTCACAGTCATTCCTGGAGGTTGGTATCATGGTCCCCATTTCCCAGAAGAGGGAACAGCTCTCAAGGCAGTTATCCAATTCCATTAGGATGGCAGCAAGCATATATAACAGAGCAGAGATTCCAATCCTGCTGGAATCAACTCCAAGCTCACTTGTAGCGAGACATAGTAAGAAGTTCCAGAGGCTCTTGTCATCACTCCAGTTATCTGAAATCCTGCTGTGCTTTACACTGTAAATTCCTGATTTACCCCTTTTCCTGACTTCTAAAATGTATGTGTGTCTGTGCCTCTGGCTTGTGTGAAAGGGTAACATAGTGTTTAGAATGCTTCATCCATTCTTTGCAACCAGATGGAAATCAATAAGAAAACAGCAAAAAATGAACTTCTGAGCAGCTGTTTGCAAAATGAAATGTAAGTGAAGATAAGACCCAAAGAGGGCACGATTTAGCTCCAAAGAATAGCTTTTTAAGACAGTCATATAAAATCCTCTTCATGTAGGCAAAGAAGCCTAACATGAGTCAATTGTAATTTTGCTGAGGCCACCTTTAAATCATAAACATTAAGCGGGTAAAGGTGACAGTGGGAGACTTCACCTAGTTGGAGATGGAGTCTAAATGATTGCCCAGCCTTTGCATCTCATTGCAACAAACCAGTTTTGTTTCTTTGAGTAAAATGCACCATCCCACCCCCAACAATCAACTTCTAGTGAGTGGCAATTATTTATGTGAAGAGTTCCAAGAAAGTGAAGGTGATCCTTTTCCAGAATGAAGTTTTGCACAAATTAAAGAATGAACTCCAAAGTCAGAATTGCACTGTGAACAAGGTCATCATCGTCTCTACTTGGAAATAAGCAAAAGCTCTAATGTTTTATCCATATATTCTGGTAATACAATGAATCTTCATTCATAGACTCTGTACTTAAAAATTCACCTACTCCAAGTTATTTGTAATGTAGCAGTACTTACAGTGTTTTGATGGTCATTTGTGGACATGTACAGAGGGGCAAAAATATAGAATAAGTACTTCAATAGGCACATTCCCAGCCGAGTTTGAATGAAGCAATACTCTAACTTCTTGTTTCAATTCTCATACTGTAGACAGGTGTTTTATTCCCTGTTTATTTAGTGCTACATCTTTCACATTTTGTACTTTTGGTTCACTGTTTAAAATGGCTCCCAATAATGCAAAAGTGTGGTCTGGTGTTATTAAGTATGAGCAGGCTATGCTGTGACTTACAGACAGAACACATGTATTAGATAAGTTTCAATCAGGCAAAGAGTTATAATGATATTGGCCATGAATTCAATACTAATGAATCAGCAATATATATTAAATAAGATGTCTTTTAACAAAAACACACTTAAAACAAGGTTATGTATTGATCACTTGACAAAAATATGATGACCAGAGGCTGAAAGGAACCTAACCTTATATTTCTCCTAGGAGCAATAGTTCAGCATTTGCTAATTCAAAGTCTTTGTTGACTTTATAGAATATAACTACCATAAATAATGAGAATTGGCTGTATTTGAAAATGTAGGAATTCCTAATGATGTCATGAGCTTTTTCATGGGACTGTCAAGGTACTATGGTACTAACAATTTCATGCCATTTTCTGCTTCGTGGAAGATGGACACTTAAAAAGCCATCCTGATTATTCCTTCTATGGTAGACAGTTTTTCCTGCTATTCAATTCAACCAGTATTAACTGAATGTACTAGAATATACTGCTATTGGAAGATATGCAAAAGAAGCATTCAGCAGTCTTGACCTCAAGGGATTTCACCTTTGTTAGAAAGACTAGGCTTAAAGTGGCAGATGTAGCCAGGTCCAAAGGAAGGTAGACACATCTTAGAAGTGGCAGGGAGAACAACGAGCTCCCTGAGGCATAACCTAAGGGAAACAGGCTATTTTTCTAATAGTAACCTTGAACTGTTAATTTAGTGTTTCCTCCAGGAACTCCACAAAGGAAGTTCAGCTTTAGCCAAAGCTGCTAATTAACTCCAAAGTTTCTACCACATCAGCACACACCTCAAGACCACCCCAGCATTCATTTCTCACCTGACAGAAGTCAAAAAACTGATGTAAGTGAGAACTGCACCATAGGAAATCTTTTTTCCACCATGAGAAATTGTTGCTGTATTTCCCTCAGTTTGATTATTTGGGGGACCTGTAATTTGACAGCTCAAAAAAACAGCATTTATGATACTCAGAATAAAAACAGTAATGTTAATATATTAAGCATCCAGTATACACCAGAACCTGTGCTGTGTTCTGGGACCACAGGGATAAAAGTCACAGTCTCTACCTTTAAGTGTCTCACAGTCAAATAGGAGAACCTATTTGACTATGCCAGTGGGGTAAATGCTGTGGGACAGCAGGCAGGGGTATAGGGCTTGTGGCAGCATATAATCTGTAGTAGGAGTCTTGGGTGGGGTGGGGGGGGGTGTATTGCTTCTTGCTGGAACAGAACCATGAAGGTGAAGGAATTGGCCAAATGAAAAAAAGTAGAGGTGAACATTCCATGAGGCAGAAACATTTTATGAAACCCTAGAGGCATAAAAGAGCTATGAGTATTCTGTGACCTATAATATAGGGTGAGAAATGGAAGAATTTTAAGAAAGAAGGCTGGGAAGATGCAAGGCCCTGATCATGAGGAGCCTTGAAGACCAAGTTAGAAAGAGTCCACTGAAGGTTCACAGAGGCAAGCAAAATGGTCATATTTGCATGTTCTATAGATGAGTTAGAAGTAGTACAGAGAATGCATTGTGGGCTGGGCTTGTCTGAGAATGAAGAGAACAGCTGGGCTGTTAGAAAGCCACTGGGAAAATAAACCAAGAGAGGAGCAGTCAGAATTTAGTGAAAATGAGTGGTTAGAGAGAAATTAAGAAAGTAGTATTGAAAGAACTCAAAGAGCAGTTGGCAGTGAGAAGGGTGAAGGAAAAGGGATCCAGAAGGAGAAGGTTTGGGGATGATGGTAAGTTTAGAGGGTATTGAGTTAGGAGTGCCTGAGGAGATGTCAGCAGGCAGCCAGATATCCAGAGCTGAGTTCAGGAGAGTGGTTTGGGCTGGAGATGAGAATTTGATGATTAGTTTAGAGATGACTATTGAAATCAAGGGTTTACATTTACACAAGGCAGTTGAGAATAGAGGAGAACCACAGAAGCCACTTGGGGGAACACTAATATGAAAGGGATTAAAAAGGAAGAATAAGTCTGAGATGAAGCAGCCATAAATAAAGGAGGAAATCTAGCATAGCATCGTATCAGATAGGAAAGAAAACAAGAGTGTCATGGAGGAGGGAGTGGTCAAGAGACTGTAACTATGGGGAAGGAAAGTACAATTGAATTGGTCACTAATGACCTGAGGTAGTTTTAATGGGGAGTAGAAATGGAAGCAGAGTGCTTTGTTAGAGATGCAAAAGAAAGCAAAGAGCTAAAAACAGGGCAAATGTAGACTGGCTGTGGATAAACCTGACTTTCAAGGGAACAAGGGAGGGGGGGAGCAGATAAGAGAAAGTGAAAAGTTAAAGAAGGTTTCTGCTATTGCCAGTTGGAACTTAGCCCTGGTTCTTAACTGCTGGCAGGGTATAAGGAGCATTTTCAAATTGCACATGACTACAAATTACACAGATTACAAAATGAGAACCTCATAGTGAGGGAGTAAGGGTGGGGAGGATGAGAGAGGATCAAGAATAGAGGAAGCCTTGGGTAAGGGGTTCTGAAGAGGATATTTCTAGAAGAATCTATGAAGAATAATGAAACAGCATGAGGCTAAGACTAGAATCCGTGAATGCCTCTTACCAGCTTCCAACTTGATGCAGTTTCGTCATCTCCCAGAGCCTGCATATCCTCACATGCAAAACAAGCTAAATACAATCTGCCTTGCTGGGTTGTAGTGAGAATTAAACAGGATAATACGCATGAAGAACACCTTGGAAATCGGAAGGCCCTATTGTACTTGTGTGAGAGGGGGGCCTCCTTGCTGCCCGTTACCATCTGCTGAGATGCCTTTTCCTGCTGAAGTTATATCAGGTGCCACGGGAAAAATTTCTTCCAAACTACATGCAGGATCTCTCTTCTGGGGATTTCTATCTTTTTTTTTTCTTACCCACTTGAGATGTAGAGTTCTGTGGATGAATAAGAGGAAAAGAATTAATTGTTTTTAAACGTTAACATAGCACTCACTAATCACTAATGGTAACAACAGGTGGAGATAAATATGAAAATATGCAAACATATTTCTTTCTAGGTATTTAGTCTTCCCAGCCATGACCTTTGTAAGAAAAAAAATCTTTGTGGAGATCACTACCTTAGAAAAAGATAGCATTATACCATGACTGCTAAGATGCCAGGGACCACAAGGCAAGTAAGCCAGGCACACATCCATTTCCTTCCCCTCTTTATTGTTTTAAATTAGCAGTTCCCTCTTGTTCCAACAGAATATACCCTCCTACGGATGTGTGCCATATAGTTGCTAATATGTATATATATTATAAATGAAATAAAATATAGTATTTCACAGAAAGCCTGGGCATTAGGAAAATATAATGTAAAATAAAGTAAAACAAAAATACATAGGTGCTAGGTACTTTAAACTAAAGCAAATATTGTAAAGTGGCATGCTGTGGACCAAGACCATCCTCAAAAATATTTTTTGTTTGACCCATGGATTGTTTAAGACACACACACAACTGGAGCCAGTGTTTCAAAATCAATATAGTTATATTTAAACATCCCAATATCTACCACCTCTTAGAACATTGGAAGATTAGGCAACACAAAGCGTGGCTTTTATAGCCCTAAATAGAAGTGAGCGGCTCTGTCTCCAGTTCATCCCAAGTTCCACTCCTCCCTCTTGCCTCCTCGGGCTGGGGCCCACAGGTCAGCCTGAAGTATGTAAGACAGCATGACCCCTGTTATAAGTCAGACCACTGGTACACTACAATGGAAGAGAAGATGTTTGTCCAAGGATAAAGTGGCTAAAACATGGAAAAAGGAAACAAACTTTTCCCATCCCAGATACTTGGTGGGGAGTGCCTGAATCTTAGTTTTTAAACAACATTCCATCTACTTTACCATGGGGCTCTGCAGAAGTACAAGTCAAATCTTCCTTGTGAGTTTTTCTGTATGCTAGAGATTAAAATAAAAGCAACTACTTCCTTTGGGATAAGTCTAGTGCGTAGCCCAAGAGAAAAATTCGTATTACTTCAGAAGCTGAGACAATTCGCCAAAAGATCCCAAGAGGCTCTTCCTACCCTCAAAAGGTCAAGAAAATTTGATAACCTGTGATGAAGTGGAAAGACATCTGGTAGACCACACTTTAGAGTTAGGAAGAGAAAGCTCATTCCTAAGTTTTATTCATACAGATGTACTGGCCGTGGCTGGTGTTTGCCACATAGAAGAAATTCCCAAGCATTGCGTTCTTGGGCTCTCGTCAAGTGGTCTGTTGTCTGTGGAATTTCCTATTCTCCAGCCCCAGAGCAGAAAGCAAACCCCCCCACACACCAGCTTTGGCCGTCATGAGGTTTAAAGAGGATCATTTGTTTTCATTACAGCCCCTTGAAGCCCTTCCTTCCCTCCTCATTAATGAATTTCCAGTCTTTCATCAAAAAACAAAAACAAAAAAACAAACACAAAAAAGGACCTGACAGAGGACATGGTTAAGTGGCTGGCGCGCATGGCGATGCCGGCTTTAAAGAGAGTAGACGGCCATTTACTGATCGCAAGGAGGGGTTGACATCTTTGGTTAGTATGCTAATTTCGTCTCCTGCATTTAACATTCAGATCAGGTCTGTACAGGCCCTCCAGAGCAGCAGAGTCCGGGGATGGGTGGCTGTCTGCCTTGCAGCATTGAGCATTCTCGGCATGAATTGCATAAATGCCCAAACACTGTCTGCTCCGACTTTATTCTCTTTTCCTCCCTCTCCGAGAGAGACACAGACATAGAGCCACACACATGCAAGCACACACTACATGTAATGCCATCACTCACACACACACACACACACACACACACACACACACACAGTATAGACACAGGTCTCTATGAATGCTGAAGAAATGCAACGCAAGGTGCCCAAGTCATCCACGACTGGCTTAATTCCTCCTCCTCTGGGTTTCCAAGGCATACTTCTGCAGGATATATTTCTCCTGCTCAAGAAACTTGCAATGTATGGGGGAGTCAGAATTTAAAAAGCAACATGGAGAATAAAATCCCAGTCAGAAGGAGGACATCTTATCTATTGACCTTCCAGTCTCAGAAATCCTTTCCATAAAAAAAGCCCCAATTCCATTCAGGTGAAAGAGAACCAGATAGCTCAGTTAAATGAACACCCAGAAATAAAAGAAGATCCAGCTCATTTTATTCCTCGGGGTCTCCACTTTGTCATTTGTGTTTGGAACCCTGTATTTTAAAAAGTCCTATTCATGACTGGTTTTGGACTCACCATGCCACAGCTGGGTGACAACAGAAGTGGAACCCCAGACTAGCTCCCCCATGGTGGTTCAAATGGCAAAAGACAGTCACCTGGCACCATCGCCAGAAGCCCAGTCTACGGAAAACCGAATCTCCTCAACCTCCTTTTTCCAGGATATTTTTGTAACATTGCAGCAGCTTCCTGGAGACAGAGAATCGGCAGCTCCTATTATCAGAAGGCACATTTAGGGGTTGCTTTTAATAAACCGAAGCAATTTTGAGCATGCAGGAGCTCCAATTAAAAGGAAAGGACAGGTTGGTTTTTACTGTTTTGTTTTCTTAAAGTATGACATAGCTTTGTAACCTGGAATGCTGTGGTTCCTTCCTCTGGACACCCTGGTGGTCCCTGGTCCTGTCCCCTGGTGCCCACACAGGATTTCATGTTGGCTGAGGAACACCAGGCAATTCCTGTCCGAGCCTCCGACAGGAGCAAGGGGTGTTTCCTCTGAGCTGCAGACTTGATTTGCCTCGATTTTTTTTTTTTTTTTGGCTCTGGTCCAAGATGTTTTCCTGTCATCATTTCACTGTCTTTTCCAGTAATCCCTTTTTTAAACATTGCCAACAATTAGTCGATTTATCTCCTCCACCACCACCACCACCACCACCATCACCACCACCCCCACCTCCATATCCAGGCAAACACACACTCCACTAAGCCCCATCACTGTCTTGTTTAGCCTTCAAGTATAAGAAATTACAGCTTCTCATTAGCTGGAGAGCACGTTTGGAACGGCTTTGTGTTTACTCACTTAGCAAGTGATGCTGGCCTTTTTAATTATTCTCCCTCCGCGTGCCATCAGAGAGCGGCAAGCTGTTCCAGTCGAACCAAGCGACTGCATATCCTCCACAAGGCAGTTGGAAGTAATCGTGTTTTACCTCGCTGCTGCTGCTTTCTTCCTGTCCTTGTCAGCAAGCCAAGGAATCCCCCCAAAGCTCTTACGTAGGAGATACCAAAACTGTGAGTCACTTCTCACTCCCAGAGCCGAGGGAGTCCGCTGCACGGTGCACGGAGCAGCAGACCACGATGGGGGCTTCCTCCAAGCCACCGAGATCCCTGGAACCAGGTGCCCATCATCACTTGGTTTTTCTTGCTGTTGCTCCCTCTTTCTCTTCCACCCTTGTCCACTCCTTCATTTCCCAGTGCCTTCCTCGTTTCCTCTTCCTTTCTGTGTCGCCGACAGCCGCAGACCCAGCAAGAGCTGGGTCCCTCTCGCCTTCTGTTATTTTTTTTTTTTTTTTCCCCTGCAGCAGGCTTTGGCTGCTACCTCTGCGAGCCGGATCACCAAAGACACACGACTCACTCACAATGAATAATCAATACAGATATTGATCTGCGGAAAATGTTTGTAAATTCCTGAAAGGGAATCAGGAGCAGGGGGCAGGGAGGCTCGTGGGGGACGACGCTGGAGGGCTCGTGGCGGTAGGCAGCAGAACTTCATTTGGATCCCAAGTCTTGCCGGCTCCGAGGTGACGGTACCGGAATGCGTGCGGTCGAGGGTGTGCGCGTGTGAGTGCGCGTGTGACGAGGGTGTTGTGCATTCTCCTTTCTCTACAGCTGCTTTCCCCAAAGAATCAAGAGCCAAATGGTCGGGAGCCCCCGTCAGTGCCATGTCTTGGCTGCGGGCCAGCACTGTTTTGTTTTCATTATCACACGCTACTTTGCAATTTGCATAAATACAGGGTTATTTTTTATCGTGTCGCCCAAAAGATAGGGAAAAAAATAGAAGTCTTTGTTGTGTGCAAGAGGGGCTTGCTGCCTACTCATCATGGCTAAGGATTTAGTGTATGTAGAGGGCTCCAGAAGAAATGCGGCCAAAGAAGTGGAAATCACAGAAAAGAAGGCAGGAGAGACAAAAAGAGGACTTTAAAGAGAGAACTGCAGGCCACTCAGCTTGGTGGAACCAAATATTAGGGATACGTTTTCCTCTGTGGAGAAGAGCTAGAGCCTTAGACAAGCAAAGAAGAGAGAAAGATGACCAAGGTCTAACCGGTGCCCTGGAGTCGGGAGGTTTCCCTCTGTCAGCTGCAACTAGCTATTTAATCTCGGTGGGAATGGTAAGAAGGACATTGAACACAAACTTGCCTTTTCCTGCCCTCATGCAAAACCTAGAAAGAGTGGGGGCAGAGGAAGCGTCCCCTCCCTCCCTCCGCTCTGCGCCATTGGGTTTTCAGCAGGCGAGCAGTTCTGGACCCTGGGCTTTTATCCGCCCCTTCCCCTACGACTCCATCCTTCCGTCGTTCACCTGAGCTTCCTGAATTGTACTTGCCCTAGTACGGAATGGAATTTGCACCCTCCCCTTGGCTTTCTCATCTTCAGGAAAGTGAGCCCAGGAGCATCTTACTCTAGACCATATGCTTTGGGTGACTTTCTCCTGCATGCGCCCAGTCCTGGCTGTTGAGATGAGGCCTCCTGAAGTTATGCCCCCACGTGGAAGCCAGGCACGCTCACGTGTCCCAGGGAGTGACACCTCATTGCTGAAAAAGCTGCTAGCTCTCTCAGGCCATTGGATGTCCCCCTTTGATGTCCTCTTTCATCTGTCCCCCCACTCACTCTGGTGGTGGTTTTTTTGGTTTTTTGTTTGTTTGTTTGTTTGTTTGTTTTTGATTCAGTAGTAAAATCTCTTTGGGATCGTTCTCCTCTTTTCTCCCATTGCTCTGTCTTCTGCTGGCCTGGTGACAGAAGGGATGCGTCACCTTTGAGATAGCCATCTACAGTGAGACCTCCGAAGAGGATTCAATTCCAGCACCCCCTGTCCAGAAAAGAGCTGTGTGCTTTATCAGCCAGCAGCAGCAGCAGGAGAAGGAATACGGATTTTTTTTTATCCCCTTTCTGGCTTCTGATTAGCTCCAGCAATCCAATTAGCAGAGGAATTTATATCACTCGGGCTGAGGTGCCCCTACTCATCACGGCAGCTCAAGCCCACTCATAAATTCTGCGGTTACTACATCCTCCTATGACATGGATTAATTACAACATCAGACCTTCCTGAGTAGGTCGACCAGTGAAGGTATATGTGAATATCAGAAGTGAAAAAGAGGCAAAAAGGCAGGACTTTTTGTGCATCACCAAGGATGCATGAAGGCTGTCCTGTGCACCCGCCACTCTGTGCATCCCTCACTGTTCTAGTGTGTGTCAAAGAGGCTGAG
The DNA here is from genome assembly GCF_022837055.1 of Prionailurus viverrinus. Classification (NCBI taxonomy): domain Eukaryota; kingdom Metazoa; phylum Chordata; class Mammalia; order Carnivora; family Felidae; genus Prionailurus; species Prionailurus viverrinus. The sequence goes on along the minus strand of NC_062575.1, from coordinate 16,627,092 downwards.
TGGGCCAGATTCAAGCATTACGCAGGAGTGGCTACATCATGGCACACCCATGTGTTTTCTCCTTATAACTAAGACATTTATTGTGAAACTTTGGGACTCCTAGAGACTGACTCACTTCCTCCTTCTAGCCTATACTTCCCCCAACACAGTTAAATTATTTAAAATAGCTCCATGAAGAGAAATGTCATTATCTTCATTGGTATTCCATTCTAGTTGGGTGCAATTGTGATATTGTTGTACCCTTCTATCTATCTACGACTTCATTCCAAATTTATCTTTACGTTCATCAATCTCAAGCATCTACCTCTCCATTCACCTAACTATATTCATTTATATATCAACTCTTTATTCTGCTTCCCAGGATTCTGTTCATCCATGTGCATCTAGCTATCCATTTTCTAACCAGGTATTGATCTATGAATATCTTTCTATTATCTGTCATCTACTTGCCTATCCTTTGTGTCCCTATTAATTCATTCATCTGTATTATCCATCTGTTTTTCCATCTATTCATTAATCTATTCGTGTATCTATCCATTCAATCATCTATCATTTGCTTATCAGTTGCCTTTTACTTTGTGCCTTTTGTTGCCTATGATCTTAACAGAATCCCAGACTCACATTCTCAATCATTTTTCAGGTAAATAATGCCCAATTTCCTAATGAAGTCTATAAATGCCATACACTTGGCTATCTGTTCTCTGGTTTAAAAGTCCTATAAACTAAAGAAGTTCATAAAAATGGCATGATTTTAAATGAGTTAAAAACTGCAAAGAAAATATATTTTCCTGGATTCCTGGGGCATTTTCTTTGCTTAATACAAGTATGCATTTCTCCTCCCTTTTAAACCATGGCTTTAAAAGAGGGAAATTTCAGATAATGTGTTACACATAAATCTCATTCAGGATGTTGTGTCTAACACTGAGAGAACTCCTTGCAAAGGATCTAATTCAACCAGAGCTAACTTGAGATTATTTTTATCATAAAGCAAAACAGATACTAAACCCTAACATGGTAATGTGGTCATACATGTGTGGATTTATGTTATATCCAGGTCGGTGGTCGAGTAGCGATTTGGGAACTAAAAATAGATATTGTTTTTCCCTCATTACTTTTATTCAGAATACATTCAGGTTTTGGCCAAAACTTGAGATTCAACATCATCTCAGAATGACCCTTCATTTATTAGCATCCAAGATAATGGGTCATGTGAAGCATTATTGGGTTGGGGAGAAACATTAATGGATGAATCTCATTTCTCTTTGGGACAGAAACTACAGTTTGTTGCTGTGAGTGAGGACTGAGGCATTTGATGAGCTTTTCTCTGTATTTCCAGGGAATCCCTTCCCAAAAAACAGCCCAGGTCAGAATCCTAAGGGCAATGTCTCTGACCCTAGCCATCTATAATAATCTGTTAGTTTGCTGCCAGTATTATCAGTTAAGTATCCAAGTTTTGCTTTTTTTTTTTTTAACTAAATTGAACTGTATTAATGTCGATAAAGCCAATAAAGACCTCAACAGTTCTGGAGTTGCACTCCTCAAGGAGCAAGCAAGGCTCCAAGCCATGTGTCCTCCAAAAAAACGAGGGGGATGAAAACCCCTTCATTCTTCTTCTCATGTTATTTCCATTTATTCCATTGCCATAGCTTTCTGGATCCTGTCATAATCAGCAATGAGGTTACATGATATCATGTTCGAGTCGTGGCTTTTTTGTCATGCTAACCAGGGCCGACTTCTCCATTAGTCTCAGTAGACATGCTACAACACTTTCAGGGGCCCACAGTGTTTTAATTTCTTTAAAATCATTAAAATGGTAAAATTTTTGGTTAAGGAAAGTGTGGGGGCGGGGGGTTAGATATTTTTTTATTTTTAAGTAATCTCTACAGCCAACATGGGGCTTTAACTCACAACCCTGAGATCAAGAGTTGCATGCTTTCCTGACTGAGCCAGCCAGGTGCCCCAGTCAAAGAAAATGCTTTAATATCTAATGTTAATGTATTTATATTAATGTCAGTGCAGTCATAAAACATAAGTTTGAATAATTTTTTAGGGAGGAAGGAGTCCAGGAAGGCAAAAGCACCATAGCTAATGAAAGCTACACATGATGTGGCTTTGACATTTACCAGACTTCTTATAACAGTTGTGCTCAAACTAGTGTGGTGATTAAGGACCTGCTCAGGAGCCAGACTGCCTGGGTTCAAATCCTGGTGGTATCACTTTCTCTAGAGTCATGCACTTCTTTGAGTCTCTCCTTAGCTGTGAAATGGAGACAACGGTATCACCTAGTGCATAGGAATGCTGTGAAAATTAAATGAGATTGTGCATGGAGCCTGCACGTAATAAGGGCTCAATAAAATTTGTTATGATAACTGTTATTATTGTTTTGGTTTTGATGTCTGTGCTTTAATTATCCGCCTCTCTGTAATCCAGCAACTCTGACTAAATCAGTTCCTTTTATTTAAAAAAAAATTGTATTATCTTCTAGTCCCCATGGACAGAAGAAAAAGATGATAAATGAAGTTTTCTTCCTACTCCAGAAATTGGGAAATTTTCTCTCTTGGAAGTAGTAAATTCCGTACTGTCTACCTGGAGCCAGGTCTTTATTCTGTATTATAAAACTCTTCTAATAAATCAGCGTCATCTCTCTTGATCGGAGATTTGATTCTTTCCTAACCTAAAACAATTCCTGCAAAAATCTTATTAAGAACCACAGGTTAAAAAGAATATTGTCAAAACTTTCTCTCTCCTTTTTTCTCTTTACTTTATTATCCCCTCATTTTTTTTGTCATTTAACTCCAATTATGAGATGCTAAGTGCTTTTGGAAATTTCATTGTTAATATCTTCTTACAGTGCTATTAACGTAAATCAAGTTTAATAGTGTCCCAGAAAGTGTAAAAGCAATCAAAAATTCAGTACTCACGAATCATTCTGTAATTTCAGCATAAAATGTTAATAGAAATAATATCCAATACCATAAAATATCGGTAAATTCAACTTTAAATGTATGTGATGAATTACTTCTCCATCCTATAGCATTCGTGGAATATTCTAGTATGAAGTACTTAATTGGCCAAGCCATACCTCAGTCATGTTAAGGCTGCCAGAATTCCCCTCCTCTCCTTTTCCTCTTACTAGCCAATCCTGAGAGAATGGACAGCTCAGTGACAGGCGTTTCTTTATCCCAGACATGCTGAGTTATTTGGCTATCAGGAAAAATGACTCAGGATCAGGGTGGGAAGTACAGTCAACTTGAAGGAAGTCAAATTAATGAGAACAAGATATTTTGGTTCAGTTCTAAGAATATTGATCAGCAGCCGCAAGGCCTTAGCTCCATGTAATCAGCAAAGATGGTTAAGATAGAAGCCCTGTCCTTGGGGAGCTCACATCTTATGAGCTAGGCCAAGGCCAAGACACATACAACATACAGCATTTCTGGCCAGCTGTGAAAACAATTATCATGTAGGAAGGCTCTGATGGACCAGGAGTTTGTTGGTAAACTGAAAAAGTGGGCTAAAACAGATATATATACATATATAGATATAGATATAGATATAGATATAGATATAGATATATAGATATGGCATATATATATATGTGGCATATATATATGCCATATATATATATATATATATATATATGTGGCATATATATATGCCACATATATATATATATATATATATATGGTATACTTTAAGAACTTTAAATTTAAAATGCCCTACATCTTTTTGCATGAATCACCACCATATTCCTTTTCTACATTTTCTAGTCTTTGAAGTGAAGGGAGAATGTAAGGCACCCAAGAGGCCATCAGAGTGCAGAATCCATCAGTTATACCTGTCCTACATACACGGCAATTTTTAGCAACTCACCTGTGTGTTTTCACAGAGTTAGTTTAGCTGTCATAGAAACAACTCTTTTGCACCCGTATACCTCTGGCTTATATTTTATTTAATTAAATTATGAATTTCATAAGCAAGAATGACTTCCATAAAGAGGCTGGGGGCAAACACAATTGACTCTTAAGAAGGATTCAATTCAGCTGGTGGGGCTAGGACTGCTCAGATGCTCCAGGTAATAGATTATTATCTGGGACCACATGGAGTGCTGTGGGCATCTGTCAGTGGGGCTTCCAAAGGGAATGGAGAGTGACTGTCAGTTCAGTTAGTTAATGAAGTGGATATTGCTTCAGGAGTTTCTACTCCTGAAACAGAAAGGTAAGCCCAGAGACAAAGAATGCAATGCTGGGTCAGAACAAAGACCCATGTTGAGCCAGCATTCAATCTGTGCTAGGATTATATGATGTATAACACAGGGTTAATGGGTCCATCTGACATCAGGGAGTCAAGTTAGGATTTTGAATACTTATAATTGAATAGTTTGCTGTGTCTCCGACCTCCAGACATGTATTCAAATCTCCTTAAATTTATAGCTTCATTTATAGCCTGTAAGAATATTCCAAAAAAACAAGTCTCATATATTTATTCTCTATTGTAAACAGTCATATTTCTCTATTTGTCCTAAAAGAAGCTTTCCTTAAATCAATGCTCCCTTCAAATGTGGAATGCATATCCACAGTGATGTGAAAGACCGTGTTTGGAAGTACACTAACAATTTTAGCATTTATGCATATATAAAAATATAACCACATAATCTCATGTTTTCATGGATATTGTCTCAGGATAAGGCTAAATCCACATAAGTAAAATTGTAAGTCTACTGAAAGAAAAATATGAAGTCACAATGAAGGTGGTACAGGAATAGGACAGAATCATGAAGGTGACAAGGCCAATAATTGAAGTTTAGGAAAGCCATCTTAGTCTTTAAAGAAAGATCTCTAAGTTCAAGTATTCTACAATTCAGCCCCTCACATTTGGGCTTCCATGCACAGGCTTGCATTTTAAAGACGCCTGAGAGACCTCTTTTCAGTGGAAAATTCTCGGTGGCTGTTGTAGCATGGAGTCCTTTTCCTTACAAATAAGACTGTTGGCTGCAGTTCTACAAAAGCTCTTCTTTCTTCACAAGCCACACCTAGAGATACAATGCAACACACTTAGAAACAACACTTGAGGACTACTGCTTGTTTGAGTTGACTTGTCTTGCTTAGGTGAGGTCGACCTGCTCTCCACAAGTCTGTCCTTGGAAATTTCCATGTCAAGAAAATTGATACAACCACAGAGAAGCGGCCTCGAAACTCAATATGTGGCTGATTTGAACAAGACAAATGTCTGAGTATTTCATATACATGTTGTGCTGCTAAATCTACTTTTTATTTTGCATTTTCTTGCATGGTAAGGGAAAGCAATACTTTAAAGCCATGTATTTTCAACATGCTTTTTTACATTGTCAATCTTAGTGTATGGCATTCAGATGAGAAGAGATTATTCTAACACCTGGTAAATATCTGTTCATCTTTAGAAAATAATTATAACCATCAGTGATGACTTCAGGGTTAGAGAAGTATAAGAAAAAGATGTGAGAGGCTTCTGGGAAACAATGAGACATGTAGGGGAGAAAAAGGTTTATCACTGAGTTTTGTATAATAAAGAAAATTTTTTAAAAACCTGAAAATCCAATGATAAGGGTTATATTAAATAAAATATAGTCTATCCATACAATGATACACTGCACAGCTGTGTTGTGAAGTAATATTTAAAGACATAGAACATATATACAAGACATTAATATGTGATTTCTAAGTTAAAAAATAGCGTAGATAGGATATCCCAATTTTATTTATCAATCTATTAAAAGATGCAACTTAAGATGAAAATGTATAAAATGTATATTCATATGTGAGCAATCTATAAAAAGAAAATAAATACTTATATATAAAGGTGTATAAAATATAGACTTCAAGATTGTAACTGTGAAAAGAAGTATTATATTTTTTTTGTATTTTTTTGTATTTTTTGTATTTTATATATATTTTTTTTATTTTCCAAATTTTCTATGATGGCCACATATCTTTTATGTGAAAAAATCATAGATAGAGATATAGATATATAAATAAAAATATATATTACTAGGCAAGACCAGATAGCAACCTGATATACAGAATTACTTTTATTTATGAGGCATTTGGCCTTAATGCCACAAATTTTGTAATCCTAGAAGCATGTTTATCTAGTAAACCCTGTTTTCCATTATGATCATGGCCATGGGTTGGGATGTTGTGATTAGTCAAATCTTCTTAGAAGTATCCCACATGGAGTACCAGTTTTCAGAGAATTCAAATATAAATACGGCGAAACTAGGCAATATAAAAAATAATTTAATCATTCTGAGTTGATTCAGAAGGAATCTCATAATCCCTTAGTGCTCCAATATTCTTTTCATTTGAAACATCAATGACCTCTGAGCGGTGGAAGCACAGAGGTGAGAGTTAATAGATGTGTCCAGTTCAGTGCCCCACTCAGCATCTCCCTGAAGACTTTTCTGGCTTGTCCATCACGCTGATGGCTCTCTCTCTCTCTGAGTTCTTGGGTTTTTATTGTATACCTCATCCTGTGGTATTCTGTCAGCTCCTTGCCTGCTTCTGGTCTCCGAAATCCTCATCCTTGACTCCCCAAGGCCCCATATCCTGACCAAGAAGTAAAGCATAGCCTCAAGCTCACTCTTCTAGGGAGGTCAGAATTAAGTCAAGTCCAAGACCTCTGACACAGTGGCTCAGTTACAACAGTGGTGTTCTGCTATGCTTCCTTGTCCCTAACAAATTCCAAGGTGCAGTGGCCGTGGGGATCAACCCTTGAGTTCCTGTATTAGTTCATTTGGGTAGCTAGAACAAAAATACCATAGACTGAGTGGCTTGTTTTTCACAGTTCTGGAGACCGGGAAGTCTAAGATCAAAGTACTAGCAGATTCAGTGTCTGCTTGGGGCCTACTTCCTGGTTCATAGATGGCCCTCTTCTCACTGTGTCCTCACTCTGAGATCTCTTTTATAAAGGCACTAATGCCACTCATGAGGGTTCTACCCTCATGACCTAACACCTTCCCAAAGCTCAGTAACCAACACACTGGGGATTAAGTTTCAGCATATAAATTTGGGGAAGACACAAACATTTAGTCTATAGCAATTACCTTGCTGTTGGAACAGCGCTCCTTCCTAGGGCTAAAGCCTTGCTCCATATAGGATATGCTCATCAATTTCCTGGGACAGTCTTGTTCCATACACACACCCTCCTTCACACACACAAGCACATCCATTCACAGTGTTCCACCATAAAGGGTACAGGGACTTTGCTATCTACAGAGCATCCTTTCAAAAATTAGAAGATGAAGACAATTCTTAGAAGACAGACAAATAAAACTAAGAATGAAACCCCTCTGGGGAAACACAGGTGCACAGTCCCTTTATTTGGCAAGCAAAGCGCAGGGCACATACATTTCAGCTCCCAGTCGCTCCCTTGGGTAGGTGCCTTTGTGTAGCACAAACACTACACCATAAACAGCAGCATTGAGGGATTCCACAATCAAAAAATTTCAGAAAATACTATATAGTGTGTCTGGCCTCTTGGAGGTTCAGGATGCACATGGTTATATTTAAAGGCTCTTCAAAGATCTGTATACCAAGACCTATTTAACTTCTTTTAACCTAAACTTTGGCTGCATTTCTCAGACTTGTCAGTTAAGTCCACTCTTTTTTCAAATGGTTTACAGTTCACCTAGCTTTCCCCCAAATATATTTTCCAAAGAAAATCTTAACTCGTTTTCCTGAGACTTTACTGACCAGAGAAAGCAGCCTTCAGTCTCTCACCAATGTGGACTCCTGGATAGGACCAGTCCAGAGGCAGCCATCACAGTACTTCCTACTCTGTCTTGTGGGACACTCCCTTTATTTCAGGCTCCCTTATCACTAACCATTTGTCAAAACAGTGATATAAAATTGTAATATCTCTCAGACAAATGATCTCACAGATCCAACAGGGCCTTAGCTGTCAACTGGATATGTCTTGGGTTCCTGTTCTGTCCCAGTCAGCACATTTCACCCAGGCTTAACTTGTTCTTGGTTCCACAGTATGACCCATTCAGAGACCGCCTACATTATCCCCTAATTATTTCACATAACTCTTTCATCATTTCCGGTGTACTCAACCAGAACCCTTGGAGGCAAGGACATGAACTTATCAACCAATATTGATTTAGTGCCACGAGTACAGTACATGTTGACAGACTACTAAGAGTAAAATATGTTAATAACATGACTTGTTAAAAACTACAGCAACAATAACTTTAGAGCTGTGTGTTGTTTATGTGAATTTCTGTCATCATGAAAAGAAACTAAAATCAGATCCGAGAATCCAAATGTCCATCAACAGATGAATGCAAAAACAAAATCGGTATATCCATGCAATGGAATCGTATTCAACTATAAAAAGGTATGAAATACTGATATATGCTACAACAAGGATGAAACGTGAAGATATTATTATGTTAAGTAGAAGAAGCCAGACACAAATCACACAGAATGTGTGATTCTGTTTTTTATTAAATAACCAGAAAAGGGAAATCCATACGTACAGAATGTGGATTTGTGGTTGCTAGGGGGATGAGGAAAAGGGAAGTGACTGCTAATAGGTTCAGGGCTTCCATTTGGGGATGATGAAAAAGTTCTGAAACTGGATGGTGGAGATGGTGGCACAACCTTGTGCATGACCTAATGCTGCTCTGTTGTCTGATTTAGAATGGTTAAGATGATAGATTTTATGTTATGTGTTTTACCCACAGTAAAATACTGTGAAGATGCTTAAAGGAATTAGTTGGGTCATTCCCTGCAGCCAATTCAGGACTATTCTCCATAATCCTCACCCTTAAAGTTTCATTGGATAGGTTAATCACTGCATCTCTATTGTAAGATTTTAAGATTGGAATTCTTTTGAATCGTGCAAGACCAAAGCATACAGAGTAGTTTCCTTTTTCTTATTTATGGTTATGACATGGTTATGACACATTACAGAATTTTCTAGTGTGCTATCACTAGCCTCCTAATGTGCATAAAGATTTTTGGAGGGAGAGAGAGAGCATGAATGGGGGAGAGGGGCAGAGGGAGAGGGGGAGAGAGAGAGAGACAGAGAGAGAATCTCAAGCAGGCTCCAAGCCCAGCATGGAACCCCACACAGGGCTTGATCCCATGACCCTGGGATCATGACCTAAGCCAAATCACAAGTTAGATGCTCAAGTGACTGAGGCACCAAGGTGCCCTGCTAATGTGTATAAATCTAGATCAGACCACACTGTATTATACTCCATTCTGGATACCCCATTGTGCAAAGTGAGTGATTCCAAAACTGCACTAAATATGGCATAACAGGAGGGTTAGAGTTGGGGTGTGGGGGGAAAGATGGAGTGACATAAACGCTCTCCATCTCAGAATATAACTGGAGGAAACCATCACTCCTGTATGCTGGAAAAGGCTCATGGACAATATAAACCCCATAATAAAAATATAAATCACCAATTAATCTTTTTTTTTAATCTTGGCATCTATAGATTAAAAGAAATTGAATTTTTTAAGGTTAACTGCAAAGCCACCAGCAGGGGGAAGTATACAAAGGGATGTCAGGATTGCCTTGGGGCCCCAAAATGTCCTGGGCTCCTCTGTAAACAGGGGGGTTTCTTTTGTGCCTTCAGTAGAAAAAATAGCCCTATTGTGAGGCTGTGAGAGAAACAACCTTTAATCCTTGCAAAGCCCAATAATATTATGTATATTGACTAAAACCCTGTAGAGTGGGCCTGACGGGGTTTTTTCATTACCACGGTACATTGTAACCTAGCTACCTTTGAAAAGTAACCAACATCAAGAGGCACTTGACATTTGCAAAGTATTATGGGTGTCCTCTCTATGTCCTCTCAAGTTCCCAAATTTACAATGGTCTTAATTTAAAAGTTAAGCCAGGGGATCAATTGCTTAGTGTAGGGCCAGGCTGCCCTTTTTAAAACAAAACAAAAAATACCAAACCCCTGTGGGCCAGTGTGACCTGACTTCCTCATGTGGTTCAGATTTTGGTGGGTTGCACGTTGTCTTGTATTTAATTTTGAAGGAAGATGTCTGAACCCCAACCGGACGGTCATGTTCCACTCCTCCAGGTGTTGCTGAGACGTATGAAAGCAGCAGCAGCTGGTAATGAGTTGGTGAAAATGAAAAAAGAACATAAGTAGCTTCTTTAGCAAATCCCCTGGAAATGACACAGAGCCTTGAGGATCGATAGCATCGATCTATCCCAGGACTACAGCCCTGCTCCATCTGACTCGTCTGCAACAGTCAGTCCAGGGAAAACAGCAACATTATTATGGTCAAAACTGTGACCAAATCAACTGGGAAAATCAAACCCCAGCCTGCTTTCAGCTCCCTCTATTTGGGCAATGGCTATGGGTCAACATTAGAGCAAGGATCAGGCTGAAATCCCAAGAGAGAACTTAAGTGGGCCATGGCCTTGTTTTCAGAACATATCTTTATGACCTTCAGTGATATTTGCACCATTGTCTGTCTCCTACTGAAACCCAGATCATTGTGTAAACCTAGAGTCCTGAACTAGGAGTCTAAGTTACTTTCTTAAAAATGTTCAGACAACAGCTGAGTCTATTGTAAGCAAATGGTCTATTGATGTTTCCTATCAAAACCAGGCAGGTTGTAATCATTACTAAGTAAATTCAATTTGTTTACCAGAAGCTATTGCTGGCACTACAAAGATGAATGGGATGACTCTTGACTCTGGAGTTCAGTCTTCCCAGGGAAATAGATATAATACGACTGACATCCAGTAGAACAAGTGCTATTGTAGCAGACGATGCACGTGCTCTAGAAGCCCAAAGGAGGGGAGCCAATCAGTACAGGAAGGTTTTGCAGAGAGACTGACCGTCAGGGTAGAGCTGGATTGGGAGAGGCCTTGAGGGACATGGTAAAGAATTTGGACTTGCCCTATAAGCATCAAGGAGCCATGAAGCAAAAGGCTCAGGTGGCAATTGTAGGAGTCAGCTATTGCCACAACACTGCTGTGTAACAAACCTTCCCAAAACAGGGCATCTTAAAACAGCAAATTTATATTTTTCTCTTGTGTAGGCTGGCTTTGGCTCTGCTGTGCTTGTCTGGGGTCAGCTGAGTTTAGCTCCAGAGTGTGAGATGGGTTCATGTCAGCTCCAAGTGTTTTGTTATTCTTCTCCAACCACTTCCTATCCAGGGCACTTTATTCCCATGCAGATTAACAGAGCTAAGAGCAGGAGCAGAAAGACAGGCACAGTGTCTCTTGAGGTCTCAATCCAGAGCTAGCATGCTCCCACGCACATACACATACACACTCCAGTAGCCAAATCAAATCACATCGTTGAGCCTCACAGCAATTCAGTGAGGAAACATACTCCACTTTTAGCGCGAGGAACTGCAAAGTCACAAGGCAAAGGGCATAGATGTACTGTTCTCATACACAGAGGTCAGGAAGACTTGCAAACAGTGATTCCTTCCACCATACCAGGAAGAGGACAAGCTAGGGGTGGAGAACCATAGGCAGCTTATGATATGTTGAGTATGGTCCATGTAAAACAGAAGGAAACAATTCACTGAGTGACACAGAGAACTTTTCTGAAACTACAGAGTCCAACCAAGTTGGCCTCACCCATATATTTAGAACAGGGAGAAAACTCCAGCTAGAACATTATTAAATGGTTGGTTGAAACATTTAGGAATTCCCGGTTGAATTATAGTCTTGGCAGCAGCTGCCTTCCAGATCCATCTGGTTTGAATTGGCAAAACTGCAGCTGTGCTTGTTGGTAAGGGTGAGCCTTTCTTTTGAGGAATGGGCCTGCATGGAAGGGGTGGAGAAAGGGAAGAGAAGGATGAAGCTGTTGTCATGAAAAATGGGTAGAGAGAACAGAACAGCTACTACTGTTTTGCTTTGCAGGATGGAAGTGGCCTGTGGTTCTGGACTGGAGGACAGATTCTTGCAGGATTACTGGGTCCCCTCTGCTCCTCTTGAGCTGTCATACCCAGGAGATGCTGTCACATCACATACTTGGGTTATGAATTGATTGTTTTGCTTTTATGGGGCTGGTATAATTAGTTTCACATTTTTAATTTATAGCATCAGCTAAGCTTTTTAATCCGTTATTTATGGCAAAGAACTAAGAACTAAATTGCCTCCTGCGCCCCTCTCAGAAACCATTTCAGTCCCACAGTTTGGTATCGGTTGTTTGGCTAAGACATGCAGCCTCCTTAAAGGAAAACTTTTCTCACAGAGAAGTTGCTGTGGCTTCTTTGCATTTCTTCATATTTGAGTCCTGGAAACCCTGAAATTTAAAAAAAAAGTCTCAAATGTTTAAATGGAGTAATGTTTCGCTAAAGCTCTGCTTTAGGAGAAAGTAAAGCTGGCAGGGTTGAGAAACTCATGCCAGAAAAGTTCTATTGAAAGAAAAGCTCTTGTGTTGGGTCTCATTGTCTGTCTTTGGCAGGCCCTATGCGGTACTCAGGTGTATCATTACTTTTCTGAAACAAGGAAGGAACCTTGAGCCTATGAGAAGTGACAAAGAGCTGGGGTCTGTGAGAAGAAATCTGTGCTGTGAACCAAGGGTCTCGGAGATTAGGTGAGTGAGGGACAGAGCAGCCTGGTAGACTCAGAAAGCATCCTGATCTACTTCAGGAGTTCATTAAATAGTGCTCCTAGGACATCTGATCTGGTTTGGGAGAGTACCTGGGAGGTTTGAGTTGTGTTGGTGGCCACATCACAAGTCACTTAAAAAAAATCACAGTCACACTATGGATCTGGAAATACCAGAAACCCCATAGCTCACACTTTGCATGGTTGCTTGAGATGGCACTGGGGAGCATGGACCATATCCAGAATGGTAGCCCCCGTAGTAGCTTGAGCTATAAGCTACAGTTTAGGCTTCGATCCCGACTTTGATCCTTTGCCCAAGCCCATTTGGGCTACAGTGTTGAAGGGTTAAAGATGAAGGAGTAGACACGCACCAGGAGCAGCTCCTACAGGACAAAGGAGGCATTGATGCTGAGCTGGGGTCCTCCCCCTGCCCGTGCTCCCATCTAGGCTGCGGGGTCTCAGTGTTTACTGAATGTTAAATAAATACCAATTGAATCGTATGTTTAATGAGGTGTATCAAACATGTAATAAGATACATATCTATTAAACAGTTGTGAAATCTCAGTAAATATGTTCTTAATAATAAAGGGTGCAGATGGCTTGCAGATTGGACTGAAGAACAAAGACTAAAGGAGCTTATGGAAGGAATAGGGGAGCCATCTTCTGAAAACTGAGAAGACAGCTGATTTTCAGCCAGAATTTGATACATGTATCTGTGCTCAACTAGAGCAAAAATGGGACCCAGGCCCATTAAGGAGGAGACTATCAACTTTGAAACCCAAAGACTAGGAGAAATAGCAACTAAAATTAAAGACAGAGAAATTCTTGCTCACAAAAATGTCACCAATGTTTGAAATATACCTTCAGGTTTTAACGATACAAGATTCTCAGTGTCACACATTTACCCCTTGGATATCCCCAGACTTCAGGGCCTAGCCACATATTAGAAAGCAAAAGAGTCACATGATATGTAGGTAAAGGATTATTAACTTGTTTTTCTTTCCCTAAAGTGTGGTAATTATCATATTATATTGCAATATGCTAGTGAAGTTATATCAGCAAACTCCTTTGAAAACCGATCTCTTTCTCCTTGCACACACAGGTCAGGCTAAGAGCCTGGGTAATCGTGATTGTTTGCCAAATAGTTGGTGCCTCGAGCAGAGGGGAAAGCCGGGGAAGGCAAACTTTGCAGCAGTGGGGTATCCTAGAGAGAATTCTGAATGAAACACAAAGCTCATGACCACGCTTTCCAACCTTTCTCAAGTCCTTGCTCACCACTCAGCAGACTAGACTAACTGAAGGCTGGTTCCTATCAGCCCAGGAGCTCTGATCCCTCGGGCCTTTGCCATACCATCCTGACGGCAAAATGAATCACTTTCTCAACACAGTGTGGAAAATTATGCCCTACACCAAACAGAGACACTAGAGCTTCCAAGTGTAGCATTCTGTCTTTCAGATCAGAAGCCACCCCGGATCTGAAAAAGTCAGAAAGTGTGCTGATGTATATACCAGGATAACAATAATTAACATTTTTATTGCTTCCCATGGATTTGGCATTGTTCTAAGTGCTTACATTTACTAACTTAAATGGCACATTAACTATGAGCTAGATATTATCATCACCTCCACATAAGAAATGAAGAAATTGAAGGACACGAAAGGAAAGTCACTTCCCTAAGGTCCCCTAGCTGGTGAGTAGTGGTACTGAGCCAGCTACTTTGGCTGGAGAGGGCATATTTGTAACTCCCACACTGTATCAGCACTTTCCAAGACTTTTGGAGTCATGGATCACATAGAAAAGACCTTTGATGGAGTATATTGAGGTAAATACTGAAGACCACTCACAGCCCCAGGCATAGAGTTGGGCCAAATATAGAGTGGGCTGAGTGGTTCCACATCCCACACTGGAACCCTCTTGCGCTATACCCATATGCCACAGCACACCAGTTAGGAAGTTCTGCTCTGCAGAGCTAGCTAGAATGTTCAGAGCAGTCTTATTTAAAGCAGCAGACAAATGCCTCCCAACAAGGCCATCTATAGACTTGGTGCCTGATGAAAATGGGCAAAGTCCATGTGCTCATGTACTAGGGAGACTTGGTAAAGTTTGATACAGAGGTATATTTGCTGGCCTGGGGAGATGTTCATAATACATTATGGTAAAAAGAAAATCAGGTGACAAAATAGTATATAGAGTTTGACCTCATTTTAATGTCTTAAGAAAGGACATACATACATATAGATATGTATGTATAGATATCTGTATCTATATATCTATTTATCCTTTTTCCATAATGAACACAAATAACTGGAAAGTTTTGTTTTTTTTTTCTTTTTTAAGAGAAGCCACCTGTTTAAGTCCTACAGAAGAATTACTAGTGTGGAGGTTCCATTTCAGTCTAAACATAGTTTCTCCCAGATCAGTGATTTTAAACCTTCCATTGTCGTTTTGGCAGAATTTTTTGCCCAATAAAATCTTACTCTTAGCCTCAGTATATAAAAAGACAAACCAAATAGAGCTTCTCTGATCAAAGCCAGGTGTGAGGCCTAGAGCCCACCATGCACTTACCCCCGCCCCTGCCCCACTGCCCCATTTCCAGTCAAGCCTTGTCTACCAAATGCTGCCCTCGACCGCTCCAGGAAAATCATGGTAGCCTGAAAAAGTGTGCTTTGAAGAAATAAGTCTATATGAATCATCAAAATAATAACTGAGAGAAATAATAGAAAACTGGATTATTTGGGGCACCTGAGTGGCTCAGTCAGTTGAGCGTCCAACTTCAGCTCAGGTCACGATCCCTCGGTTCATGGGTTCGAGCCCCGCATCAGGCTCTGTGCTGACAGCTCATAGCCTGGAGCCTGCTTTGAATTCTGTGTCTCCCTCTCTCTCTACCCCTCCCCCTCTTGCACTCTGTCTGTCAGTCTCTCTCAAAAATAAATAAAAATTTTAAAAAAGAAGAAGAAGATTCTTTGGGACTTAAATTTAAATGCATAGACTCTATTTTCTCACAGCTTGCTTTCATGATGCTTACCTGCCTCTTAAAGGGACAAATCAGTTGCACTTGGTGGAAAATTATTTTAAAGAAAACTAGGCTGTTGTTTTTTTAATACACTTTGGTTCCCAACAACCAATATTTGTGGCTGAAAATAATGACAGGGTGCGACAGAACAGAAGCGAGCCACAACACTACCCTGATGTAGACTTTGAATCAAAATCAGGGACTGATGACCTCATCTTGTGTTTCTCTAGAATAGGCCCAACAGTCAACCAAAGAGAGAACTTTTGCTTATGTTTATTATTCATTCTCAAGAAGAAAGTTGAATAGATCCATAATGTGTAAGAATTGGGTCCGTTATCATTCAATAATTGGAGAGCTATAGTTTGGTTAACCTTGCCTCACAAGTGTTTAGGAAATCAAAATAGTATTTGAAATAAAATATTTCCCAAAGAGAAGCCCAAATGGTCCTATCTCTTTCCTCTTTCCATGGTTTTCATTGTGTGCCGTTTCTGTTGTTCCTCAATGTAAGTAAGAGTAGCCTTGTGACTCTTAGAAAGGATTAATTGTGACACTATAAGTTCAACTCTACTGAGCTGAGTTGAAATCTTATTCTGTATGCTACAGGTTATTAGGGTTAGCTGAAAGAATGTGCATTTATTTACTGAAGGTACTTTATAAATCAATACCTTGTTTTTGAATTCAGGTCAATAGGAATAACTCTGAAACACAACCAACAACTACAGCAACCCTAAAACAGCACTTGCAACTTATTGATTTTTAGAAAAGTATCTTTTCCTGGCATTATTCACACACCCTTGATAAGCAACTCGATGCAATCAAAAAATTTAATGGATTTTTTACCCCCAAAATATATATTTATATATTTTTCAACATGCCTTTAAACTGCAGCCAGTTGGGTGCTTTGAAAAGGGTAAGTTTGGGAGAGACATGAAAGATGGAGTTAGCATTTATTCCTTCCCATTTGCACAGAGAGGCATTTTGCTGATTCAGTGTTTGAGCACAGCTAACCAGATCCAACAGCTACTTACCATTTAATTTCATTTAGTCTTTTGGAGATTTTAGATATTTCTCTAATTTTGCTGAGGAAATTTTATTTCTTCTCATGCACCAGTATTTATCAAGCAGCTTAACCAGGCATGGTCTTGACCTGGGGCACTTCAAAAAGCAGATGTAGCCAGAACAATTCTTTCCTTCCTTCCAGGCTGAGTATTCTTAATCCAGGATGTCCATAGACATCAGGGTGTTAGTAACTCACAAAGCTATTTACAAAGCTGTGTGTGTGTATGTATGTGCGTCTGCATGCTCCTTTCTTGGAGAAGGGAGAACATGCACATGGTTCCTGGAGGAACCATGACCCTGAAATGGTCATGAGTCATTGCTCTAGAGCAGCAGTTCTCAAAGTGTGGTCTGGGAACCCCTGGGTTTCCTGTGGTCTCTGAGGTCAAATTATTTACATATGAATAGAAAGACATTGTCTTTTTCATGCTCATTCTCTCACAAATGTGCAGTGGAGCTTTCCAAAAGCTACATCACCATCATATAGTATATTGCAACCGATTGAACTCAGAAGCAGATCTGAGAATCTAGCTGTCTTCTCTTAAGACTAGACACTAGAGATTTACAAAATGTGATACAATGACACTCCTCTCACCAAATTATTTTGGTTTGGGAAATATAGTTATTTTTATAAAGGTACGTGATTTGTGTTAACATGTAATGGGTGTATTATTTTATTTTTAAATGAGTCTACTTTAAACAAAATTTTTTAATGTGAATCATTCTTGAGAGAGACAGAGTGTGAGCAGGGGAGGGGCAGAGAGAGAGGGAGACACAGAATCCAAAGCAGCCTCCACCGAGCTGTCTGTCGTAGGACTCTAATTGTCTGTTGTGGGACTCTAACTCAGGAATGGGAAGATCATGATCTGAGCCAAAGTGGGACGCTTAACCGACTAAGCCACCCAGGAGCCCCAAAATGAGTCCATTTTTAAAAAATGTTTCCATTTCCGTCTTTCACATATCCATTCCAGGCAAACAAAAGTTCTTTGACATCCTTACTAATTTTTAAGATTGTAAATAGGGCCTGAGACCAAAGAAGTTTGAGGATCACTGCTTTTGAAGATTGGGGGCTTTCTCCATGCAACACTAGCCAGCAAAAGTAAAAATAACCCTACAGTCTGATAGTTAATTTTACAAGTGGACAGTTTGTGCTATTCCTTGCGTGTTGGGTTGAACCAATGTTTGACCATTATATGCTTACAAAAAAAATGGTAATTTCATTTGGTAAATCTAAGAAAAAGGGGATATTTTTATTTTATTGTCACTTTGGCTTTGCAGATTTGTCTGAGCAACATTTATCTGCACACCTTTATCCAGGTTCCTTTTGTAAGCTAATTTTTTTTTTCTAAGTTTTTTTTTCTAATTAAACTTTCTTCAAATTTTCATTATGAAAGTAACATACGACTTAGGAAAAGTACAGAAAAGTAGTAGAAAGGACAACCCTAATCCACCATCCAGAAATAGCTTCCTGGGGAGCTATCTTCCCAACATATTTCTTCCACTCAGTTATCAAGGTATGTTTCACCGAAATAAGAGCATGTGGTATTCTTTCAGTCGTGAGTCCTATGTTTATCATTTAACACTGTTACATTGACATTCCCTGTTTAGTTTAAATCTCATCACTAAAAATGTATTATTTTTTCTGATTATAAAAAATTAACATGCTAATCTTTTTCATTTTTGAAAAACGTAGAAAATTGTGAGGAATTAAATCATTCTACGTAACACCATCCAGAATAAACACACTTATGATTTTGGTGTATTTTTCTCTGTTTGCACATATTGTTTTTCACTCTTTCTATAATATTGTTTACATGGTTTTATATTCTGTTTTTCATACAATGAATGTTTTTTTGTGTCAGCAGAAAACTTGTCGTAAACAGTTTCTTTATGGAATAAATTCTATCATATGATGTAACATTATCTACTAACTATCTCACTTTTTTTTTATAATGTTGAAACTTTTTCACAAACAGAAATAAGGCCTCTGTGAACACTTTTGGGCAGACATAAATCTTCTTTCTACTGGAGACTTTTTCACTTTGTTTCTCAAAAATGGAATCAGCCCAACTCAGAGGTTTCTGTCGCATAAGCATGTCACTGGTGGTGTTAAAGCACAGGACATAGTGGAGATAGTGTTCTAGAGAAAAAGGGCAGTTTCTCCAACTCTGTAGGACAGATTCCTAGAAATTGAACTATTGAGCCAGAAGACGAGAATATACATTTGGCTCTTTTCTTGCCAAATTTTTTTCTAAAAAGTTGTCCCAATTTACATTTCCATCTGCCACGTTGGAGTGGCTGTGTTACTTAGTCATGCCAGAACTAGATTTTCTCTGTGTCCCTTCCCCCTGCCCACCCCTCTCATCCCCTCCCCTTTACTTTTCTCCCCTCCCCTCTCCTCTGTCTTCCAAAGGAAATAAACAGGAAAAAAATGCTCTCTTAGTTTGCATGACTCTGATCTTTAGTGATGCAGAAATTGTTTTCCAAATATTATTTGCTCTCCACTGTGAGTCACTTTCATTTTCAAGGTGGCTAACTAGCACCAGAGTCAAACCTTAATAGTTCTAGTCTATAGTTACAAAATGAGTGAAGCCAACTGGTCCACAGGGCACTGCACTCATTCTCTTGGCTTCCTTACTACCTAGTTGCTAACCAAATGAACTAACCAGCCACTGTTGGAAATATTCCTGGCTAGAAATACAAAATGTTGAAACCACAAGTAACCTTCTCATTATACCCTACAGTGGTCAATATCCCTTGCAGTCTAATTTAGGGCCCTATAATTTAAGAGGAAAGTGAATAACTTATACTTCAAAAAAGAGCAGTAACAGAAGAATAAACTTGAAACTGGCCTTATTTAACTGGGAAACAAGTGTTTAGAAAGGTCTGCATACCATCTAGTACTTCCCTATCTCTTTCTTTCTGGTTAAAGGTTCTTAAATGATCTCAACTGGCTTTCTCTGTATCTGTGTATCAACATTTTTGAGGTAGTAAGTGTGACAAGACAGAAGTATGTCTAATCCTCTTTTTACAATTTTGCACAAATAGATCCTTTCTAAACATTCTGGTTGGTTGTATATTGAGATGGTGGCCATGTGTAGAGGGAAAAAAGGAAGGTGGGAGAATCATTCTAAATATATTTAATAGAAAAAATACCAAATACATAATAATATGGGAGAGGACTTCAGATTCCAGTAAGAATTTTTGAATGGTAAACCTTGAGAAATCCTACTAAGGTGTAACCAAACTATGATCTAGATACGAAAGGCAATTGTGAACTATAAGCTTCCCTAGGAATATAAAGGAATCAAAATAGAAGGGGAAACACCCTAAAATAAATGTCTAGAAACAGAAGATTCCCTGTTTTCCTGAGTACTGTGGACCAGATCTCTTTATTAATTATCCCCCAGCCCTGACCAGTATGAATAGTGGTTCGTAATGATAACCTGGGGGCGAGGGGGTGGGGGCAGAGCAAGATCTTGAAGTAACCTCTGACTTACCAGAGAACTACTAAATTAAATGTATTTTTTGTAGTCTAATTCAAAATTGACAATCCCTGTGTGGTGTATATGATAATTCCATATTAACCCAATGTTTTAGTTAACCAGAGCAATATTTGAGTAATCCATTTCCCCACAACAGTGAAGAGTTGATGTTAGTTTTCAAGATGGAGTTGAGCACGAATCAATTGCATCTCTATTGTACATTGCTCAAGGAATTTACATGAGCACAGCTGAATATCAGTTGTTTTCTTGCTCTGTGATAAAAGTCCATTTTTAAAACCCCAAATTGCAATTTGTCAAAGTCCATTTGCCAGTTCTTTAACAATTTCAGCCAAATTGTAAATTGTATAACTGTCTGCATCATTTGCATACATAATCACGTTAGAGTGATGGTATAATCTAGGCACATCATTTACGGGAAGAGGGAACAATAGCAGCCAGCTTCCAATTCTTGGGATACTCAGAGTAATTTATTACATGGCTGATGTTTTCTTTCTAATTTCCACCAAATGATCTCTTCTAAAATGATGAGCTCTAAGGATGGCTGTCCCTTGTGTATTATCTTTACTGCTTTTCTAATCTTGAATTGAGAGCCAAGATGAGCACCATGTTACATGTCTGCTTCATTCACACACACACACACACACACACACACACACACACACAGTAATTTCAGTCCAAATAATATCACAAGAGTTCAATGAAACAGCCTCCTCAAATGATGCCCCTGTGTTAAATTAATTTAATCTCTGGGTCTAGTTATTGAGTATTCTTTTCTGTGCATTGACAATTTGCCAATTGCATGCTTCCTATTTTTAATCAATCTTGCAGATAATTTACCAGCCAACTAAATCGTTTTACTGGCCTATCACACTTCTCTACCCGACAGAGAGCAAAAGTAAATACAATCCCTCTTATGTTGCACCATTGGAAATTTATGATGACCCCAGGCAAGTAGCTTTCTGCAAGACTAATTTATGTATAGTCACATCTGTCACTGTGGCACTTGGACACATCTTAGCCTTTTTTTTATTAGTTATTCCTGGTAACAACCCAGTGAGATCACAAGGTAGGTTAGATACAACCTATCTTAAGAGCCCCCTGAAATTGCATTAGATGCCCACATCTCAAGACTCAGCCCTCAAGACAGGAGTATGGTCCAGACCATAGTTTAGGGTAACCATGAGACCTAAGACTCAGAATCTCTGCCAGGCTGAAACTCATTCTTCTGCTTATTCATTTCTTCCTCCACAATAAATTCTACAACCCAGAGAGAAAATCACTTTCCCAGGGTCATAAAACAATTTAGTAGTAGTAAGATTAGATTCCCTTGTAAGTTAATGATGAACACAGACTCAGATCTGGATTTGAATCCTGACTCAGCCACTTACTAATAGTGTGACTTTGGGCAGGTTGCCTAGCTTCTCTTGCAACACTGTTGGCTTCCTTAAAATGAGGAAAGCAATGCCTACCCTGTAGGCGTTATTGGGAATGTTGAAGTAATAACAGCTCCCCGTCTAAGTGTTTCTGGGCTAAGCTATTTATACTTCCTACTGTGTTTAATCTGCACTGCTGCCTTGTAAGGGGTGCAGGGGTATCTCTGTATAGAGCTCCTGATACAGGATCTATACTCATTATTGTTAGGATACCATATGGTAAAGAACACCACCTTGGTTGTCTTTCTTTCCTGTCTGAAAACCTGCTGTTTATTTACTGAAAACATCTTAGAATCCAGAAAGGAATTTTTTTGATTCAAGTTGCAAAATCACAGGTTAATGGAATTTAAAATAATTTTGGCTTAAAATACTCAAGTGCGGGCAGAGAGCAATTGATGAAACTCTCTGGTAACTCTCAGAACAAATCCATATAATCTCAGCTTTCATATACAAGCATGAGACTCAGCATATCCAGCTCTCTCCCCAGTTACAGACCCACAGTTGTCACTGCCTCCAGTGCGAGTCAAGCTCATAACTATGGAGCAGTGTCGAATGGTGGTTTTATACACACAAGGCTCTTAGAACAGCATGTGTCCTACAGTAAGAGCTCAGTTAGTGTTAGCTAGTATTATGACTGTGAGAATTCCCCTACCCCTAACCCATCCCATCAATTATGTTTGATGGATCAGATTGTTTAGTATCCAAAGCTAGGAAGATTGTCCTATCCACTTTGAGATTTGTTTGACTGATGTTTACTTTTTTATGGCCTAATGATACCATAAGCCTTTCCATAGATATTTATGGGACAGAAACACATGTGCACGCACTATGAGCAAGGCATCTTTAGAGATAGAAAAATGAAGAAGACGTAAATCTTGACCTCAAAGAGCTTACATTCTGTTGAAGGAGAGGTGGGGAGCCTACTCATAAAGCAAGTCAAACTGTGGGATTGTTTACAAATAATGTATATAAAGTGCAATAGAATGAGAAGGATCATATAAAGAAGTAGCATAAGAGTAGAACCCTGAGGGATTAAGTCACCCTTCTTTCCTTTCGGCCATCTATCCACTCTTCCTACCAAAAGCCAGGCACTAAGTGATAGGAATACATGATCAATGCACATATGATCTCCAATGTCAAGGCCATTCTAGGCATAAGGAAGAGATACACTCATAGGTCAGTGGCAACTGGACAGTGGGATAGTTGCTCATAAAGTAGCTACAAAGGGCCTATAGGAACCCAGAGAAGGGTCTTCTAAATTGAATGAGAGATCAGAGAAGGCTTTCAGGAGGAGGTGATACTTGAGCCAAATTTGGAATAGCTTGGGGAGATCAAGAAGAGGGTAAAAGATGAGAAAGAAAAAGAAAAAAAAAACAGGCTAGGTCAAAGCATGGAGGCAAGAAAAAGGATGGAGCTTTATGGCACCCCAGATAGTTCAGAATGCACAAGAGAGTTGGGAATAAAAGCACAGTAAGGTAGGTGGGATGGCTGGGACTCTGATGGGGCCAGAGGAGAGCAAAGAAGATAACCACTCCAGGCAGAGGGACCAGCATAATCAAAGGCACAAAGATGTAAGAGCGAGTTACCTGAAAGGCAACAAGTGGTGTAGTATGGCTGGAAGAGAGAGGAGTCTAGAAAGGTAAAATGGGGCAAAGTCCATCTTCCTCCTGTGGAATTCCTATCTGGCTCCCTCAGCACCATCTGGTCGACCCAGTTCTCAGTGACACAGTATAGCCATTCTGCCTCCGGCAACTCTAACATCTTCCCCTGCCTTACTGATGGTTTTATGAGTTGGATTTTGATTCTGGGCCAAACTGGCCATATGGCTGAGCTGCCTTAGTACAGAAACCCTTTCAGCCATTTGCCCTGGGTACCGTTCATATTTTCTTCTCAGGCTTCAGATTTCTTTTCCATGTGGCTTTTGATTGGCTTCACACTTTGGCCAAGAGTTAGCATCAGAAAAAAATGGTTAGGAAATAAATACCTAAGAGATAGTTGGTTCAAAATGAAGGTGTTCTTTTAATAGTGTTCATGCTAGAAAATCTCTAGGTCTCAGCAGTGTTGGGTCTAGCCCAGATTTTGGCCACATCTATGAATTCTAACAAGGCTGGCATTCTTACACACCATCCTTAGGTAAAGAGTGGGTGTTGGGCTTCAGCAGCTGTAAAGTGAATAATTGTGAATGTAAATCTTTGCATTCATGTATCTTTTTTTAGAATATGATTATGTGAGCCACAGAAAAAGAAGGTTCCTCCCACTGATTTATGTTCTTGGTGTTTTCTTGGAGTTTTGTCAATCTGTAGAGAAGAGGCTGATCATTTTTAGATTGCACTGAATTCCTCAAAACTACTGGTATGCCCTATGTGCCTTTCCTTTTTTTTATTATAGAGTCAGTGTTAATAGCTGATGGAATTTTTTTTCCTAATAAATTTAGCCCAGTAAATGCATACTGTGCCCCCAGGTCTTTGTTTGGTATTGTAGATGTCAGTGAAACCCAGTGCCTTTCCTGCACGAGATTTCGTATAATTCAGGATTGCCTAAAACAAAACAAAACAAAAATATTAAATCTTCCTCTTCTTTATTATTTTTAAGGATCTTTCAACATCTCTTTTATTGATCTAGAAGAGCCTTTCTCAGACCAAGTTTCAGGATCAAGTCTAGATGCTTTAGTAGCATTTTCTTCTCAGCTGGACAATGAAATCATTAAATTCCTTTGAATTCAGTGAACCTGCCTGAACATTCCAGGTTTATTTCAGAGCAAAAAGAAATCCATTTTGGAACATGAAGGTCTTTAATAGACAAAATTGCCCTGATTAATCAAGCTCTTTGAGTTGAAACTAACTAGGATAGGGGGCTTCAGGCTTAGCTGAATTCAAGGGCTCAACCAGTAACATCTGTCTTACTGCCCCACTCTATTCACATCTGCTTTGGTTCTGCTTGCCTTATTTCCCACTGGGCTATTTGAATGTGGTAGCCCCTTGCAGCTCCAGTCTCACATCCTACTCATATAACCACCCCAGGGGCAAAAGCTCTAGCAAAAGTCCTGGTTTTGGCTCTCACTGTCTCAGCATGGGTCCTTGACCCATGGACAGGGTGGTGTGGCATCCAGCAGGTCAGCTTTGGGTCAGCCTGAAGTCAGGGGGATGGGTCAGTCCTACCCAACCAAATAGACTGAGAGCAGAGTAACGTCCCTCCTCAACAAGGAAATTTAGAGTGAACGCTCCAAAAGAAAAGGAAGAGAGACAGAGCAAGCAGTAACCACTTCAATACACCCTCAGTATACCTAGCAATCACCTCAGTACACCCTAGCATATTGGAAAATCAGGTGGTAAAAGTCAAGTGAAGGACATAAAACTAAATCTAAAAATAATAACAACAACAACAACATAATTGATGAAGACAATTAAAAATGAAAATATGTCCTCAAAGATTTGGGGTTTTTCTTCAAATACCTTTTATTTAATTATATGATTGTATTATCCCCACTGATTTAAACAAGTGGCCCAGATGATTCCTAAATGCACTTTAAGTTAAAAAAAAATGCAGGGAGGGGGAGCAGCTGGCTCAGAAGAGTATATGACTCTTGATCTTAGGATTGTGAGTCCCACCTTGGGTGTAGGGATTACTTAAAATTGTTTAAAAAAAATACATAATTCTATGAATTGGTTAGGTTGATTAGTTCACTGTTTTGGAACCATCTAGGGAAGGCTTTTGGGTCATACAGTTAGGTAAACTACATGATACTGTGTAAACATTCTGACACCAGGTTTTTTCAGGCTGTGGTTTCCTCACAAGGCCAATCTATGATACACTCCTTCAGGGGATTCTTTATTTAATATAATTTTGTAGATGAAGCAAAGGCAGAATTCAGCCCTGTATTTGGATGACACTGCCATTTTTATATGATTATTAAATAATAATATGTTTTCCTTCAAGTGGATAAGCACATTCTCACCATGACTCTAAATACATAAAATAGAAATTCATGAAGGAATTTTATGGGTAAAATGGAAAGTATTCCCTAGAAATATATAATAATATAGTTGACTAATTTTTTAATTATAGATTTTTAAAAGCAAAATAATAAAGTCCAACTTTGAGACTAGAAATTCTGTCAATTTGATGTGATTTACTCCTCTGGATCAAAATTATGCTTTCCTGAAAAAAACAAAGAACTTTTAGTTTATTACCCCCTCTATAACACTGGTGTGTTTTACCCAAACAAAAACTCTCCAGAAAATACTTATCATTTTATTCTATATTTTCCAGCATGCTCACGTTTTCTTTTAGTTGCATTTTTTCCCATGTGGAACTTCAATCACAACAAAAGGCAAAAATATATTTCACAAATTGACAAGAGTGGTGATTTTTTTTTTTTTAAAAAAGGATCATAATAAACCCAGCTTCATCAGCTTTAGGGTTATTTCCAAAGCCTTTAAAAAAAAAAAAAAACTAAGTACTGCCGATCTACAAAACACTATTTCATTTCTGAAATAAAAGTTGCATGGAATCCAGTGGCTCATCAAGAAGGCAACAACAGTCAGTTTGGAGTTAGCATTGTTCATCCTCTCATTGTAGCATCTGAACTATTGTGAGGCTATGTTTCCATCTACTATGACTTCCCAAAGGTACTTGTTTCAGCGATGAGACTCACCAATCTTTCATTATTCCAGAAAAGATAGTAGCCGACTGTATCTCTCTAGTGGACTTGGTGATCTTACCTTGAGGTGTTAAGAATCGCTAAGGGCTAGAAGGACTTGTGTAAATTACAGCCATGCAGAGAGGTGTTGAAAAATCAATAAGTAATGAAATAGTACTGGAGTGAAGTAGCCAAGAGAGCAATGGGTGGGAAACTCCTGAGGATGCAGTTTCATTTTGTCAAAAGGTAAAGAAGATGTTCTGATGTGTTTCTATAAAACAGGCTTCCTTGGAAATGAGACGCTATTGGCATAGAATGCAGGAGAATCATTCCAATGTGCCACAAAACACAATGGACTATGGACTTCTTGGTACAACAGTTTGATTTAGGCAACCATGAATTTTATTCTAGTAAAGCAATAAATATGGCATTTTCTTCATCAGTTTGGGTGTTTGCTCTGTCCCAAATTTTCTGTCCCCTGGATACTCAAGTGTACCCCATTTCTTCTCTTCTACAAGAGACCATCCATATTGCCTTCATAAATCATTTTCATCGTTTCTGATCCTGCATTAGCAATGTTCCCCAAGAACATGATAGTGTGGTTGCCCACTCATTCACAGATGGCTCTAGATAGATACAGTCTGGAGGCTGAAAAGCTCTTCTAAGCCTAGTAGCCAAAGGGCTTTGTTTTGAATGAAACATTTGTATGGTTGAGGATCCCTGAACTGATATTTAAATCTCCTGGTTTCTTTTTTATTATCATTATTACTTGAAATGACATGTATCCATGTTTTTATCTTGATGGTCTGTTTTGAGATAGTAGAGCTGATTTTTATAAAAAGAAGATCATGGGGTATTTGAATATAAGAAAAAGTAGGTGCGGGGCACCTGGATGGCTCAGTCAGTTGAGCATCCAACTTCGGCTCAGGTCATGATCTTGTGGTTCATGAGTTCAAGCCCCACATTGGGCTCGCTGACCCTGTGAGCACACAGCCTGCTTCAGATCCTCTGTCCCTCTCTCTCTGCCCCTCCCCAACTTGTGCTCTCTCAAAAATAAATGAAACATTTTTTTTTTTGAAAAAGAAAAGAAAAAGTAGGTGGGAGAGAGAAAGAGAGAGAGAGAGGTCTAATTCAGTCAAATTTGTTTGGGAGAACCTGCTTCTCTTATGCTTCTGGATGCAAGTCTCCTTCGTCTCTGCCCTTCCCAATGGTGATAATGTCCTTCACTCCTTACATGTCCATCAGGTATATAAACGAAACTATCTACAGAAAAGGACCAGCCAGCCATCAGTTGAATCTGGAGGTATAGATCAAGGAAAAGGTAACCATAAAGATGCCACCCAAGAACTGATTGAAACAATGGGATTACACATGTTGTTTATCTGTCTTTTTATACACATATAGCCTCTGGCCTTTGTTTATCAATAGACCAATGAAAACTGGAAAATGTCTTCAAGCTCTCATTTGGGTCAGTTGGTGTCACTCCAGCAACAGGAGTTGAAAGTTAAAAAAAAAAAAAAAAGATACTAGGATGGAAGAGAAGAAAATAACCACGGGTGTTTGAATAATTAAAAGACTTGTAGTCTTGATAATAATACTGTGACTAGAGTCTTAAAACACCAAATAAAATATTCTACTTATCTATTTTCCCTTTACCAACACCCAAATATATCTGACCACTGACAAGTAGAATCTTTTATATCTGATAAAACAGGGCAATAACTATAAAGTGAAAAGCAGTGAGATGTGAGCCAACTGCCAGCCTATTCCTGTCCCTTTTATATGTCAAGTATATTTCCTAGTAAGTAATGAACTGGTTTTAATTATTATTTTTTATTCTAAGGCTGTGTCTACCTTTATTATGTAGCATTGGAAATGAAGACCTAGATCGCATTTAATAGAAATACGTACGATTCAGGTCCCAGAAAAACACTTTCTCTCTGAAATAGCCAGATAGTGAGTAAGTGGTTTGAGTAGCTTGAGTTATTTGGTAATTTGACTTTCCCCTTCTCCTTACAGGAACATAGAGAATCAAATTGCATTCCTTGTAGCCATGATACACTACCACTTCTAGATGAGGGTAGCACGATGACAAATCCAACAGACAGTAGACAAGTATTTGTATCACCATAACCATTTTTGCTTGCCTGTCCTCTACTTGATGTACTCCTAGTAAATCCCTGCTAGTCATGCTCCCATATCATGGACATAGCAATACCCATCCCCTCCAACAATTCATCCGTTGATGCCATTATCCATTGTTTATGACATTGCAACCGCAGTAATGAATTGATATGTCTTGATCTTTGAAATGCTCAGACAGGAGGCCACACATTATAAGAAAAAACAATGTCATGACAACTCACTTCAGCAGGGGTTAGAAATGGATATTGTGCAGGAAAATGCATTAAAGTTGACGAGGGTTTTGTTTAACATGATGGTTTTAAAGACGTAAACAATTATGATGGACAATAACTCCTTCAATCAGAAGATTGTGGAAAAGCCCTACGTAGGTCAGGGTGCTGGTGTGATTCCAAGTCGTGCTACCACCACGAAACACTAGGGGTCACCATATTAATACCAGTGTCCTGGCTCCATTGCCCTCCAGAGAGCCTACCATCCCAGAGCAGTAGGCTCCCTGTTTATTCAAGGAATGTTCCTCAGTGCCTATCTTCATGACGTGTGACCATTTGCAGTTATTTCAAGCACCACTAAAATAATGGGGTAGAGTCCTCTCTAAGCCTCTTTCTGGTGAATGACATTTTTTTAAGGGCCACCTAAGAGCATCAATCCATTATTTTGGGCTAGATGTAATTATAAGGGGTGCACAGGCCAATTAACCAAATATAGAACATTTTCATTCAAGAGCTACACAGTATGCCAATTCAAATGTTCTGCTAAAGCCTGAGTCTCTCAAACCAAGACAACTCTTTTTCACTAGCCAGGGTTGGGGCTTCTGATGAGTGTTGGCTAAAAAAATGAATGTCTCTCTCTTCCTTTGTTCCTCATCTCTTCATGTTTTCAATCCCCAATTCAGAAATTATTTTCCAAAGAAGAAATTTAAGCGGTTGTCCTGTAAGCTACAGATAGGCTATTACCAGGCTGTACTACAGCCCTTAGAATCCTAACGGGAAACTGCTGGCCCAGGTCCATAGGGGGCCCCAACCCCCAATAGTGACATGATTCTACTTACTCCTATTTCAGTTTTAAGGATAATCCTACCCACCCCACCACCATAAGCAGGAAGCTTTAGCTATCTCATTTGGGGTAAAGCTTCTGAAGGCTAGGATTAAAGCAGTTGAAGAGCTGTGAACAGCATTTAAACCACAAAAATAATATTGCAAGGGAAACGGATGGCAGTTGATAATAGTGGTAAGATCATAGCCTAGCTAAAGTGCACTTTCAAAGTCGCAATTAATTTCAAAGTTTCTGGGATTTTTACACATTCCCTTTGTATCTCTTCCATTTATTTACTGAGTTCCTAACATGTGGAGGCATGTATTAGGGGAGAGGGGAGATACAAATATATAAGTGTGCAAAGAAGGTAACTAGTGGGTACTGTTTTCTTTTCCTTGTCCTCAGCATTTGTGCAAATGCCTTACCCCAATATATCCCTTCTGTACTTGGCACTTGTCTCCTACCCGGTTCAGTCTTGGTCTCTTGCCTTCTTCTGTATTTCCTACCATTCCAGACTCCCCATCACTTACCTTCACCCTTCCTTTTTTCTCTCTAGCCCATTTAATTGGACATAACTGTAAAGAAACTGAAATGTATTTTGTAGTATGTACTTACCTTCCACAGGCTTAATTTTTAAGGCAGGCATTTCTTTCTCTAAGAAAAGAAAATATTGATATTACTTTGATTTTTGTATGTCGCCTTCAGCCAACTCTTTTCTGTGGGTTATCAGCCCTTGATAGAAAAAAAAGGGGGTTCCCCCTTTCTTCCCCTAGGACAACTATGGTTTAGTGGGAAAGTGGTTTCAGATATTTCTTTGTAGCAAATTTTGCAAGGCAATGGTACAGAAGTAGAGGAACAAATCAAAAGCGTACAAAAGGTATTTGTTAAGTAGGTATTTTGGGAGACTTGAAATATGCTTCTGTCTAACCTGAAAATTAAACTCTTGTGGGTCCAGCCCATAATTCCTACAAAATGACAACGAAGTCGTCCAGGGTATAATCATATCGAAGGGTGTATTTGCCATTATTTGTTTTTTAATTTAAGTTCTTCCAAATTCTAGCCTATAAACACGGTACATAAGAGAGTTCTTTAACTAGAAATAAGGAAGTTTTCATTGTTAACTAAGAGGTTCACAACTTTAACCTTTCATCTCTCCAGAATTGGAAATTCTTAACAAAGTGACCCTTGGTTATTTGCAGCTGCCAAATAGTAGGAATAAAGGGAGAGAGAGAATTTCTCCAACACTCTCTCAGAGCAGTGTACATTGGGCTGAGACAAAAATGGCCATGGTATGCATCAAGGACATAGGCATAGTACTAAAGAAAGAGATTGTACAAATTGTAGTTTGGGTTCATTTATAGCATACATTTTGTTTCCTTTTTGGATCTCAAGTTGATGGTAACCATGATAAAATTTTCTGATCAGGGATTCTTATTCTTAACTACAGCCAAAGCTATACCTGGATGTTCCTGATACCATAATAAATGTTATCATAATAAAAATATAATAAAAACAGAGTCCCTAACCAAAGGTCAATGAGCCCCAGCAATTCCAGTAATCCCATGGATGGTTTGAAGCCCCTGAAAAGCATATGTGAAATTTGGGGCATGCGTGAACTTCTCTGCTGACAGAGTCTGTATGTTTATCATTTTCTCAATCAAGCTATGCCCCCCCCCCCCAGGAGTTTAAGAACCCATTGGACATGAATGTCTTAATTCAGAGAGGTCTCTCCTGAGTCAAGAATCTCAGGGTCAGGCTTTATCACCGCATCGTCTAGAAAAATTCAAGTAATGATAATAGTGCTGTTGACACTGATGTGGGTGTTATCTAGTTGTATCCATGGGACAACATGAGCTTAGGATCCTCCTATACCACCATCTTCCCCAGAAGTCAAGTTATCAATAATAATAATGCTCTTAATATTTACTGAGTGTTTATCCTGTAGCCAAGCATTGTTCTAAGGACATTATGTATATACATGTAACCTTTCTCACAAGGGAACTATTATGATCCCCATTTTATGGTTGAGGACGCTAAAACACAGAGAAGTAGGCAGTTTGCCCAAGGATACAAGGTTGGAAAGTGGCAGAGTTAAGACATAACCAGAGTCTTGCCCCATAGTACATGGGCTTAAACAACTGCTTTAGCCACTATGCTCTAAAGCGTCTTGCCTCAGGGCCACTTCCAGCCAGGGGCCGTCCCTTTCAAAACAAAATGGAACTGAGAGTCTAAGGAAATGTGACAACTAAAAAAATGAGTAAGAAAATAAAGCCTAACTTGCCTTACCCGACTCCTCATTTCCAGGGTATTAGCAATTCAGGGGAATTGTCAAGGGAAATGCCAAGGTGCTCGTGGGTGCTAAAGAGGGCTCCGAGGGTAGCAGGCAGGGGACTGGAGCCCAAGGGAGTTGATTGGTCCTCAACCTTGAGACCTGTAGTGCCTCACACTCGAATAGTACTTTCCAATTGACAGTCCACAGCCCCTTCTCTCCTTTCTTTTAATGTTCCCTGCAAGGAAGACAGAGTGGAGATTTTTAACAGACTAGAAAACTGAACCCCAAAAAGGTTGTAGCTTCCCTTGGGCCATGGGACTAAGTTATAGCAGACTTCTGTGTAGGACCCAAGTCTCTGGACCTTCGGTCCAATTCTCCATCCACTGCTCTTTGCTGCCTGGCCTGTCAGTGTCACCTGGTACTGAAGAATGAATCACCCCAACAGGCAAGAATTCCATGTGCACCCAACTCCACTGAAGTGGACACCTTATTTTTTGAGTTTTTTTAGAGTGCACATGTTTGTGGGCACATAGTGGGCCCTGAAGCAATGCAAAGCACATTACTTCCATTATCTCATTTAATCCTCAAAACAACCCAGTGAGGTGACTGTTATTTCCCCAGTTTCACAGGCAGGGAAACTGAGGCATGGTAGCACAGCTAGTACATTATAAAACCTGGACGTGGGACCCAGACACACGTTGCATTCCCCATCGGAGGCTCTGCACCGCTGGGCCATGCTACCATCCAAGGAGACAGGAAAAAGCAGAGGAGGAGGAAATGAACAGCCTATTTTGTATGATGAGCAATGCTTTCTACCTTCTCCGAGGACGGCGCAAACGGAAATCTGTTTCAAGCACTAGCACATGAGGTTAAAATTAAAGAGGACAATTACGAGCGATTAGTCACTGGAGTGGGGCTCCATGGGCGTCTTCAAAAATAGGATCAGCTCTCACTCACTTGGCCCTGGCACAGAGGAGCCGTCAGAGAAGTCCTTTCTAGGCCCTGATTCTGTGATTAACTCTTTTAAAGGAGCCAGACCGCTGAAGCTCATTAGAAACAATGGCCCCATTTCTCAGGGGCTGTCGAGTCAAGCAGGTCCCGAGGAAATTTCTTTGGCACCCAGGGATCATGAAATTAACACCAGAGGCGCTGGCACTGGATCACTCTCCTCTGTTGAGACCTCAGGAAGGGAGCAGTCACTCAACCTTTTTGTTCTGGAAACCCAGGAAGCCCGGGCGGCCCGTGGTTTGGGTTTCAGCCCCTCTGAATGCATCATTTCAAACGGCTGTGCTTCCTAAATTTGAATTCATCCCGAGGTCCCAGGAGAAGCATCCTGAATGGACACACAGGGTCGGGGAGGTCTTTGAAAGGCCCGTGGGGCAAAGTGTTTGGGAGGGAGACCCTGAGCTGGGAGGGAAGGCAACAAGTGAGGCTTCCGTGCCCATGCTAGGGCGGAAGGGGCCCTTCTGTCTCCGGATACCCCCGGAATCAGGAGAATGTCCTCACCAGGGACCTTCAGGAGTTTGCATGGGCCGCCTGTCACGGACAGCCTGCCAGCGTGACTACACTTCTGCCAGCAACGCTTCCACAGGGGAGGCCCAGAGGGCCGCATCTTTGATGTGCTCAGTGGGTAAAATTCATCTTTGTGGAACCTTCCCTCAGCTTCCAGCATTATGTCTACTACCGAGTGTCTTCACAGTGCAAAGGAGGCCTGGCTGTACCATGGCTACAAGCCAGAGAGGCCATAAGGCTCCCTCCAGAGCTAGCCGGAACCCCCAGGGCAGCACAGCTCAGGTCCCCGGCTCCAGCCCCCAGAGAGTTTGGCTTTCTACTCCAGCAGTAAAAAATGTGTATCTTGAGGGTTCTCACTGAAAGAGCTGTGGGTAAGAGGGAGCCAGAGAACAGACTGACTAATGGCTACTGTAGAAGAAAAGACGAGAAATTGGGGGAAAAAAAAAAAAACAACAAGGTAGGGTGTGGGGAGTAAAGGAGAGTTTTTTGTGTTCTTCCTTCCTTTCTTTCTTTCTTTCTTTCTTTCTTTCTTTCTTTCTTTCTTTCTTTCCTGCAGCACTGTCTCCTTTGGAGATCTAAAATCTGCAAGTGTTACGTCAAAGCTTTCTCCAAATGACTTGATGATGGTTTTGTGTTGTTGGGTTGCCGCACTCCCGGGACTCATTGGGATGGCAGGATAAAAATTAATTAGAGGCTGTTTGGAGGGGGCTTTGCAAGACAGCCTGAGGCTACGCTTCAGTCTGGTTGTTAGAAGCAATATCATCACCGCCTCCTCGCCCAGTGAACAGACCTGCGCCAGGGCGGCCGGGGGGAGCCACAGAACGTTCAACACAGACATCAGAGCCAAGCCTTCCTCCCAGAGAGATTACTTACCACAAACCAGTGGATCTACCTGCTGACAACCTCAGAAATATGTCTTGTTTCATTTTCAGATTTTTAAGAGGGGTTACATATGAAGCTTACAGAATCCTGATGAAACAGCTCCAGGAGGAGGAGGTGCCCGCTGGTCCACGCCTCTAAAAATGACATTCAGGCCAGGCAGAGCCACCGAACAGACACAAGGAAGGCAAGATCCTTTCCAGGTGTGGATTGGCCTCCTTTTAGGGGGTGGCAAACAGAAAGGGGGACTCTAGAAGTTGGCGCATTTCCACACAACCAAGGCTGATGGAAGATTATTTCAAATTCAGGCAGTTTACAGGAAAAACAACCCAAGATCTCTTTGCTCTTCCGGTCTTTATCTTTCTCCCTTTGCTTCCTTTGCCCTGCAGTCCTCACACCGCCTCTCCTCTCTCATCCACATGTAATCCTCCTCTACCTGAAGTCCTGGATCCATGAGTGACCCTGAAGTTTGAATAATTGGGAACTGGCTCCTCAAATCCAGATAAAGTAGTTCAAAGCACGAGATCGGTCCTGGTATTTCATCAGCCACAAGTAGCTTTTCTGGCTGTACATTTCACTGGAAATGGAATGCAAAACGAGTGGATGCCTGGGTTCCCCTCTTGAGAGCACTTTTAACCATCATGAAAAATCCTCGGCACTTCATATATGTAGTTTATCTCCAGACCAATGTAAAAATGTCAGCTAGTGAGTCCTTAAAACATTTCCTGGGATGCAAGCAGTAATTTAGGACCCTGTTTTATGGATGGAAAAACTGAGATTGTTTGTATTTCCCATGTCCAGAAAAAA
The DNA here is from genome assembly GCF_022837055.1 of Prionailurus viverrinus. Lineage (NCBI taxonomy): Eukaryota > Metazoa > Chordata > Mammalia > Carnivora > Felidae > Prionailurus > Prionailurus viverrinus. Next base: position 16,592,212 of record NC_062575.1, on the reverse strand, counting down.
AGCAATCTATGTGTGAGCTCAAAGAAAATATGGAAACTCCTAGAGCCCTTCCCTCTCCCTAAACTTAGCTGTGTCTATTTTATTGCCTATAATTGCTTCCTTGCATCATGTTGAGGGGTGGGGGTGGGATAGGCCAATGGGAACAATTACCCAAAGAAAAATAGCAAGTTTCTCCCCTAAACAGCCATTTCCAAAATGCATTCACCAGCTGCATAATATGAAAGTGCACCATCCCACAGCATTTTAGCAATCTCGTGCTTTCAAAGTTGCCTCCTTTTGGGTGAGTCTTACTCTATGGTCCTCACAATAAGGGTCAATCACGGCACTTACCACATCTCCAGAGGAAACAAGGAGACTTCTTCCTAGCAAGGCTCACTGCTGAATCTGAACACTTGGCTTATATCAGAGGAGATGCAAGACAGCGGTGAGCCAGGCTAACATTGCTTCCATGCCCCAATTCCTTCTTCTTATACATAACCAGATAGACAAGAGCCAGTCCCCAGTGCACAGGGACAACAGTAGCTGGTTAGTGAGCTGGGGTGGGGGGAGCCCCAAACCACCCCTTGCCTGTTTGCGCTCTGCCAGAGGGAGGCAAAAGGAGAAATGTGAGGGCTGCATTCAGAAACCAGGTACCTACTAAAGTGAAGGTCAAGGAGCATGGCTACATAAAGCCAAATCCTCTCCACTAAGTGCTTTCAAAACTAACCAGTCTGCCTGAAAATCAATCTGCCGCTTTATAAGCAGCCAGCATATTTAGAACCATGGAAATTAAAGATGGAAAAGACCTATTAAGTCTTCTAGATCATTCCCTAGGGCCCGGTACAGGGCTCATTCCCTGTAGTATATTTGTTAGCGCTATGTCAGGCCTAATTTCAAGTGTCTCGAGCAATGAACATGAAGGAGGCAGAGACAGAGGTGTCTGCCCACCGCAGTGAACAATGATCATGTGATTAGAGTTCTCCCAGCTGCTCACTGGCCTTTGGCATGCCCGGAAAGGGTTTGGATTCCCCAGGGCTTGGCCCAGAAGAAAGCAGCAGCCTCTAGAAAGTAGAGACATTTAGAGAACTTCTCTACCTCTTGTGTTTAAGCAGAATAACAGTACCTTTTGGAAGCATCCAGGCACCAGCCTCTCTGTAAATAAATTGCCACAAAGGAAGAATAGAGAATCCAGGTATACCAAGACTTCTTTTTTTTTTTTAAATGAAATAAGTCCTACCCCTAAGGTATCCAACCTTCCCTCTGACAAGTTTTATTCTGGGTTGGTCAGTAGTCAACTAAATCACATTTGCAACTGGTGGCAAAATGGAGGAAATATTTTCAGAGATGCCAGGACTTTATTCTAGAACATTTAGGACCAAGTGATATGAAAATAAGACAGCCTCACAATTGTACAGTCAAGGTTTTTCTGAGAAAACCATTTCTCTTTTTATCTCTGTTCCCAGCTAGACAGAAGCAAGTGAAAATCACAGTTTCAGGTGGGAGAATCTTTAAATGACCGTACACAGAAGTCAACACTCATAGAATCCAGACAACAATGCACACAATGTTCTTTTTACTTGTCGGTTTTGAAATGATGGAGAAAGTCCCTTTAGATATTCATGTTAAAATTTCCACCCCTTTTCTATGACATGAGTGAAGTGAACAGTGGGTCACTCACTGGCCCAGTGCAGAAACCATGTGGTAATTCTCCTATACCGAAGATCATGAAAATATTACCATTTCACATTTCTGGGAACAGGATCATCCAAAGAGGCTCTCCTGCCCCATTTCTGCTGTAAAAGAAGAGCTCCATTTTCTTTACCGGATACTTGAAGCAAAACTGAACTTTTAAAAGCCTGAAATTTGACTCATAAGCCAGCGGTTCATTCACTTCTGAAGTGCCCCCCCACCTTCCCCCTCCCCCCACCCCCGCCACCACCACACAAAGCCCTTTTTCCTCCAAAACATTATCTCATCTCAGCATTGCAGCTTTTTTAAGTTCAATGTCAATAGCTAGTTAGGAGAGGGCAGGCGGGTCAGGGCTTAGGACTCCGAACGGTCCTTGACGTTTCTCTGCAGACTGATCTGCTGTTTGCATCAGCCCAATAAAAAAAAAAAAAAAAAAAAAAAACCTCTTTACTATCTGAGAAAAGATCAGAACAGGAAAATGTCAGTTTGAGAGCTGACAGAATTCTGATAAGAATGAACTGGAAATGAGAGAAAGAATGGAAGAAATGCTGTCACTCTAAGAAGTTTTTAATTTAATGTTTTTAGACAAATATGTTCCCCACTGAGTGTGTATGTGTTTTTCACGCATAACCCTTCCATCCCTCCACCTCTTTTCCAAATGTTCTTCTCGAGAGAAAGCCTGTCTATTTTGACTTGATTTGATTTGATTTTTACGGTCTTTCCACAACCTTTCAAAGATCTGGAAGGGTCAACCTTTCTGGCCTGAAAGCTGTGAGCACATTCACTCCCACAGAATTTCTTCTAAGCCCTGGGATAGTTTCCACTTTCAGAAGTATCCATACATATTTTTAGAGTTGGAGAGATAATTTAAATTCTCAAGCTTAATTGAACCGACAGAATGCAGAATGGAGCTGCTACCCCATGGAAGCACTTTCCAAGTGTGACGACCTCAGAGTTCAAATTTAATACCTACATAATAAAGGCTTGAAGATAATATAATGGGCATTGTTTCTGTTGCCCCATTTTTTTAAACCTGTGTAGTAACTTTATTATTAGAGGAAATGGCTGGTGTTTTTAAATACAGGCTACATGAAACCTTAAGAAGTGACCCCCATTAAAAGATATATTTTTCATCAAGACAAGGCCAAGTCTTTGATGCATAAAACACTTGGTAGGAGTTAAGTGTTCTTCTGAATGAAAAAAGAAAAGTTTGCTGGAAACCAAGGAGTCGCCTAGTTTACCAACAAAGCACTTCTTGAGCATTCCACTCTCTGCCTGGTGTTCTGTTGGGCATCTTGTATCATCTCAGTTAAACCCGGGGTAACTCCATGAGGTAGATCGTACTATCCGCGCTTTCCAGTTGAGGAGAATGAGGCTAAGAGTGGGTAGATTTGCCCAAGTTCACACAGAAACGGTGTGATCGACTCAAGGTGCATACTTGGTATGTATGGGACATGCCCCGTATTTAATGAGTTTGTCCTGTGTCTTTATTCATTTTGTCAGGATGCATTATATGTCCTGTATTCAGCTATTTTTAATAAGTTGAAAACGTTCATTAGAGCTACTTTTTCAAATTTAACTAGGCGTTCTGCAGTTTTATTTGCTAAATCTGGCACCCCTAACATCTGGGTCCCATGATTCCAAATCCAGAAGTTTGCCCCTTCTTTCACACAAAAGGAATTTTTTTTATTTTTCTGGGCACTCAATGAAACAAGCGATATATACACTAAGTGTGATGTATAGTAGTTAAGAGTGTGGACTCTTAAGTCAGTCAGGTTGGGTTCAAATCCTTGCTCTGCCACTTGCAAGCTGTGTGACCTTGGGCAAGTTTCTCAACCTCCCTGAGCCTGAGGTCATCTATTGGTAAAGCGAGGACAAGAGTAGTGCCAGCCAGTGTGGAGATTTAAAAAGAGAATGCATGTAATAAAATAATTAACTTAGTTTTTGGCACATGGCAGGAGTTCAAGAAATATTAGCAATCAACTATGCCCTCAAAGTCATTCTACTATGGCCCTTCTAAAGCATAGCTCTGTTCATCCCCTTGCTTTAAAATGTTCACTCATGGCCAAAATGAACAAATCAGGAGACTATAGATGCTGGAGAGGATGTGGAGAAACGGGAACCCTCTTGCACTGTTGGTGGGAATGCAAATTGGTGCAGCCACTCTGGAAAACAGTGTGGAGGTTCCTCAGAAAATTAAAAATAGACCTACCCTATGACCCAGCAATAGCACTGCTAGGAATTTACCCAAAGGATACAGGAGTACTAATGCATAGGGGCACTTGTACCCCAATGTTTATAGCAGCACTCTCAACAATAGCCAAATTATGGAAAGAGCCTAAATGTCCATCAACTGATGAATGGATAAAGAAATTGTGGTTTATATACACAATGGAGTACTACGTGGCAATGAGAAAGAATGAAATATGGCCCTTTGTAGCAACGTGGATGGAACTGGAGAGTGTGATGCTAAGTGAAATAAGCCATACAGAGAAAGACAGATACCATATGTTTTCACTCTTATGTGGATCCTGAGACACTTAACAGAAACCCATGGGGGAGGGGAAGGAAAAAAAAAAAAAGAGGTTAGAGTGGGAGAGAGCCAAAGCATAAGAGACTCTTAAAAACTGAGAACAAACTGAGGGTTGATGGGGGGGTGGGAGGGAGGGTGGGGGGTGATGGGTATTGAGGAGGGCACCTTTTGGGATGAGCACTGGGTGTTGTATGGAAACCAATTTGACAATAAATTTCATATATTAAAAAAAAAGAAACATAAAAAGCAATAAAAAATACATAAAAGACTTGAATAAGCAAAAAATAAAAATAAAAAATAAAATGTTCACTCATATAAACAGTACAAATTCCTTAACTTAGAAATACTTTATGTATACTGGCCCCACCAAACTTGCCAGTCCTATTTCCGACTTCCACACGTAGGAGAGAGTCAACTGTCAGGGTAACTTGTTGAATATAACTCTGAATTTGATTAAGGAAACAATTATATTTTCAGCTTTAAGTGTGAATTCTTTTTCTGCCAAATAGGATTCAACACATTGAATCCTGGGGCCTCCTTATCCATATATAGGTGGATTTCAGTTTTGTTTTTTTTGTTTTTTTATAAAAATCTTTTAATGTTTATTTATTTTTGAGAGAGACAGAGAGAGAGACAGAGCACAAACAGGGGAGGGACAGAGAGAGAGGGAGACACAGAATCTGAAGCAGGGTTTAGGCTCTAAGCTGTCAGCACAGAGCCCAACGCAGGGCTCCAACTCACCAACTGGGAGATCATGACCTGAGCCAAAATTGGAGGCTTAACCGACTGAGCCACCCAGGTACCCGAATTTCAGTTTTGAATTAAAGATGCCAGCTAGCTGAAGATATTCTAGGATACTCTGAGCAAGAACGCCACATTGAAGTGGTCAGAACGTTGGAGAGGCTGCCTGTAGGAAAAGACTCCAGGTTTTGATCTCCAGCGCTCTCCAAGCTTACCATGAGCCCCACCCTCTGACCACGCCCATTGGAGATGAACCCCTTCTTGAATCACAACGCCTCCTGGCTTAGAAGTAACCAGGCCATAAACACCAAGGAGGAATTTTACCGGCCCATCCCCAGCTTGCTATTTTATTGTCTGGCATTTCCTCTACCTTCTCCTGAAATTGACAAAAGTATCTCCTACAAAACCTCCGTTTGGTTTTCCAGGTTTAGATTTATGTTATCTGTGAAGGCTTCGTCTGTAGCTGCATTATCTCCTCTCCCCGCTCCCTCCCCCACCTGCGCAGTGCTGTGTCTGGGTTCCCCTGTGTTCTTGTAACTCTGAAATAGCAAGCGTCAGCCACTGTCTCACCTGGGACACTGCCTGACTGTTCCATTGCTGACCTGGGAGACACTGAGAAACACCCAGTCCCTGGTGGCACCGCTGTGCACAAGGCAAACCCTAGGACCCTAGGACGTGGGATCAGGTGGGAGGTTAAGTCAGAAAAGAGGGTGGAAACAACCCGAGAAGTCCCACCTTCCCCTGTGAGAGAAAAGAAGCAGTAGGCCAAAAGCTTGCCTTAGTGAAAACCAAGGATACAAAACAGGCCTCTTTATAGACACATGACCTGCATCCCTGAGGCCCTGCTCTTTACGGATTCATGCACTGGCATAAGTTCTAAATTGCTGCCAGTTTCACAACTGTTTTTAATTTAAAGGCCTCCAGGCCATGATATTCCAGGGCAAAGAGAGATTTTTCGGCAAGCAGAGCAGAAGAACGAGATCAGAGCGCCCCCACGGTTTGCAACAGCCGACTTCACCTCCTCCAGCTTGGGAAATCGTAGTTAATTTCTCCCCATCTCCAAAACGTACTTCCATTTGGAGATGAGCACACAGGCTGGAAACCATTCAGAGGAGGCTCACAGGGGCAGAGCAATCAAGCGCAGCAGCTATAAACATGACTTCCTTTAGGAAAAAAAAAAAGAAAAGAAAAAGCATATCTCAGAGTCTTCCAGAACTTAAGACAGTGTGTGACGTCTGAACTGTAACATCAGCCATCTCTGGAAGCTGATGGAAAGAGATGGGCTCAGTGACACCCCCGGACAAGGAGTTCACTCAGGCAGGGAATACTTGACAAATCCCTTCAGGGAGGAAAAAACAAAGGAATACTCACCTCACTTTACAGTAACCTAGTTGCGAAAGAACAGGAGAGTGAGCCAGGATAATTATACAGGCATTTTATTATCCACTGCTGCCTTTTAAAAGGCCAAGTATGAACTTCTAAATGCTCTGTTGGGATCTTCTCCACCTTTCTTCCCCCCAGCTCTAAGGAAAAGGCCAGAAGAATCAGGGCCTTGTCCAGCCTGTTCTGGACCTTTGTTCCATTTAACTAAAGCTATTCCCTCTGCAGGGACAATTAGAAACGAGTGCCCCACTTGATACACAAGAGCCCATAGGCTGCATGCTTGAATTACCAACTGCTCCTTTGTATGTTCCTTCTCCCTCCAGGTGGACACCCCCCTGTGTCAGGGCACATGGCAGGACAGCTTGGCAGGTAGAGTGTCAGTTGGTTTCAGCCAACAGTTGCCCCTCAGTGGGGCACCTTGACAAAATCCACAAGACACTCAATCATGCATGCTGGCCCTAATGGGAATTATACCCCCAACATGCTTCCATCATTTATTGGCATTGTATAGATGATCATCTCCCTCCTCCCAATCATCAAAGACTCTTTATCCCAGAACATTTTTTGCCCAATTCCCTTTTGAGTGATGACTGTATAGTCACAGCCAAGGGCACAAAAGGCAAAGAGTGGAAATTGGATTAGAAGGGCAAAATTCAACTTCAAGACCATTCGTAGATAATGGAGCCAGTGGTGTTGTTAAAGAGCCCCCACGCAGGCGTCCCCTATCCATCATACATAAACCTTGTACTGCTGCTTATCAGAGCGGAGTGATTTGGGGAGATGGTCATGCTCCCACAGGCAGAGCTGGAAAAAAAAGAAATTCACAGGGCTCTGGAAACTAAACCGCAATCTTGCTTTCAAGCCCTCCTTACACAAACTGCTTCAAGCATTCCCAAAGGTATGTCTCTTATTGAAGAAGAACACTATATAAAGAAGCACAGTGACATTGACCATGCACTACACCTAGAGAGACCAGGATGGCAGAGCAAAGCTTTGAATCCCCCAGGGAACACCAGCATTGGCACTCCAGAAAGGGTAGGCAAGATGGGTCCTCATAGAAAACTTCCTGGCAACAGTTACCAGCCACCAACTTCCCTGTGGAAGTGGGCTTCATGCCCACTCATATCTCCTGTGTCTTCCTTTCAGCATCTGTGACCTCAGGACCTCTGCTGAAAAACAGGGCACTCAGACAAGATGTTCTGGATCCTTCTAATGAGTCTAGACCAAACTCGAGAGTGAAAGCAAAAAAGAAGAAGAAATAAGAATGAAATAAGAGGATCCTTAGTGAATGGATCTAAGTACTGAATCTCCTCCCAACATGCCTTTAAATTTTCCCTACAAATATTTGGATCTGTGCAGAGCAAGTCTGATTTCGTAGAGAAACTTGCTCTCTCAATGACCCCTGGGTCCAAGAGTTGGCTGGAAACAGAAATGACTGGCCAAAGCCTGGATGGATTCAGCTGGGCTCAGTCCCTGAAGGCTTTGTTCTTCAATCTGTTTATACAGTTTCCCGTAGGAGTCTGTAATTTTAATCAGTAAATATCTCCCTTGATTTATCACCTTCTATTGACATAGTGGTAATTCAAGCAGTGGAACTAAAGCTGGGCCTGCTGTGTGTTTTTTCCCCTCATTGTGCCCGGCCTCTGTTTGATTTTTCTCAGTCCTCTTAGGTAATTGGTCCGCCTCTGACACTCTCTGTATGACCGGCTGTGGTCAGGGGTCAGTGGGCTCCCCCTTCCAAAGAGCAGAATGTTCTAACCAATCACGATTCAGCCCCATCTTGAGTTTGCTAAAACCAGAGCAGACAAACCACAGACTGATAGGACCCAGTGGATTTCATTTTAAAAGTAGAAATCCAAGATGCTCATAAAGAACACTGTTATTCTCTCTAGCTCCAGAAACAGTTTGGAGACTTAATCCGCTGATTTAGTATCTCTGAGTTGAGGAGGGAGATCCTCCTTCTCCAACCTTTTGGCACTGCCAATTTCCACATTAGCAGAGTGATCCCTCTGTAAATATGGAGTTAGGTAAGGCCTGGTACTCAGTTCTACTGTTTATTAATGTGTTTATTTATTTAGTATTTATACTGGTAAATTGGTAAAATTCTTTGGGCACCCAGTATCCTGATTTCAGTGTAACACGTAACCAAAAATGATCTCCTTAATGGCCAAGATAAAGAAATGAGGACTTGATCAAAGCTAGCTTGATATGCTCCAAGGTTCTGTGCTATGCTGTTTGTGTTTTCAGGTGGCCCAGGACTAAAATGAAGAGCTTGATGTTGAAGGACAGGGTTTAGATTTCCAAAAGATCTCCATGAACTGAATTGATGGGGTGAAACTTTGGAGGATAGAATCAACGTAAAGTTTTGAATTTTGGTTCCCAAAATTAAATGCCAATGCAGCAAAAAGGGGCAATCTGTTTGATCATAAGTTTTGTGAGAGTATGTTAGAAGTTTTGGAGTCCACAGACTCAGTAAATTCTGTGTGTCCCATGGCTACCAAAAGTACTAATGAGATCTTAGGTTGTGTTAGTATGAGAATGGTTCCCTCTAATCATCATCTCATTAGACTTGACTTTCATTGAAGTTTTTCATCTTTTTATTCCCTATAATAACTAGAATAGTGCCTCATATCACAGAAGCTTATTTAAGTATCATTTGGATGGATGGGTGAATGGGTGGATGGATGGATGGATGGATGCGTGACAGACAAACAAACAAACAGATGGATGGATGGATAACAAGGGAGGAAACTGACCTATTAGTGAATGCATATCTAAAATCGTGTCCAGTTTTGAATGCCATGTTTAAGGATGGACATGAATAAAATGGAATGTATCAAGAGAAGAATGTCCAGATAGTGAGGGATTTGAGAATCATGGCATAGGGGAAAGAGTTAAGAAATTGATACATTTAATCTGAAATCAGAGGAGGTAAAGGAATCTTTGGGGGAAGGAGCACTGGGAAAGGGGAGGGAAATATTCAGAAATATTCAGAATTTTGGAAATTCATATGTATGAGAGGGATTAAAATACCGTACATTGCCTCAGAGAATAAAGCTAGAAGCACATGGTGGAAGCTACAGAAAGGTAGATTTCAGCTTAGAACCAGGAAGACATCTTTCATTTAGAAGGAGTTTTGGTGCCAACAGGGAAATGGTCTGATTCTACTGATGTGTCTTTCTCTTTCTCACTTAAGGCTGACTACCATAGACAGCCCCCATCTGGAGCAACTCCTCCACTATGATGCCTCCACAACTAACTGTCAATAGTCCTTTCTCAGAGCTTTATCTAATAGTGCTTTGTATTAAACTTAGTTTATACGTCTGTCTCCTCCACTAAGTTATAAATTCTTTGAGAATAAGACTGTTGCCTTTCATATTCTTTATACATAATAGACACCCAATCAACATTTACTTCATTTGTTGAGTTAAATAGAACTTGGCAGCCTCTGATTCAAGACTAACACCAAAAACTTCATTTGGTTTAGTCTGAGATCTGTGGAAGCACAGAGACTCTGGAATGGTAATAGAGCAGTGCTGGCTCTCCTCCAAGGTTCTGCATATTTGGGAGAAGATTTCATCTGTGAATCTACTCTTCCCATCTTTAAATTAAAGAGACCTGTAAATTCTAGAAAATTTATTTCAGTCAAACTCATTTATCTACTACCCATCCAAACATATATAAACCAGTAAGTCTTTTGCATAGGGGGTAGAAGAGATCTTTACCTTCTTCTTCTTAAAGCAGTTAATAGCTGTTCATTCTTTTCCTAATAACTCAAATCACTGAATAGTTTAGTCTGGGGGACATGCATATTTCACCTTCACATCACATTAATGGGATAGGGTGCCTCAACAGAATGCTGATAGACTTGCTTTCACAACTCAGTCACAGTGATGGTACAAATTTGGGTGAGGCCAAGAATGAAATGATGAAGGCAGTTGTCCTTATGCTTATTCTCTTGGTTAAGAAGAAAAGCTCTGATGCAAGCCCTGTGCTCTTTCTCAGGATTACGTCATTGCCTTCATATTGTATTAGATTCCAGGGTGGGGCTAGACCAGCACTTCCATGAGAAGACCTTTCTTGAAGCTTAGCCCTTATCAAGCCTACAGTTCATCACACTGCCACATTCTTTCCCAGCATTCTGGTGAATGGTAAAGTAAAATGATTTCCAGAGAAGTAATTAGCAAAGTGCACAGAAGCTTAAGGGGGGGGGGGGGGGGGAGACAGGCTATCAATCAATAAATAATAAAAAATTCAGTCGAGGGCATTTTCCATCATGGTGTTCTTGGTTATGACAGAGAGCAAGAGAGAGAGATTCATGAGGACAGGTCAGGTTACCTCTTCCTACCTCATGTTCCACTGCTTCTGTATAATACAACATATATACATAATGAGTGGTGATAAGGATCAAAAATGGGAACTATAATTTCACCTCCACCTGGTTTACTACTATCATTTTGGGCTTTCAGGTAGGACTGTAAGATACCTGCTCTTGGGTATTTGTGGAGTAATTGCTCAGACATTGATCTCTTAATGGTAGATGATGAGTTAATTCATCCCAAACTCTTCTAACTTGGCAGATAAGGAGTTATTAGTCATCAAACTCACTCTAAGCATTATATATTCTATTATTTATCATTTACATATAAATGAAAGCTTGAGCCTTTCACAGAAGCTGGCTTACAAGCACGAGAAAAGAGTGGCGTGCTGGTAGAAGCATGGGGCAGCCCCCGGGTGATTCAGAGGATTTTCAGTGCCAAGAGACCAGGGTCAATACCGGCAAGAGGATGAGAGAATAAATAAATAAATACAGGATTTGGAGAGGAGAGGTGACCCAGGATATATGGTGGGTTGGATATTAGAAGAGGAAAGGAGAAGAAAGGAGTGCCATTCATTCATTTATGCATTCATTCCACAGCTGTTTCTTGTGCTAGATGAGGAAATACAGTCACAACCCTGCCCTCAGGTGAACAAATCACACATAATTGCCAGTTGGAAAAAGTGCTAGGAAGGAAACAAATAGAATGTTACAGGACAAAATAATGGGATTGGGGTTAAAAGAATGGGAACCTATTTGAATAGACTGGTCAGAGAAGATCTCTAAGGAGTTCACATTTAAACTCAAATTTCAAGGATAAGAAAGAACCAGCCATACAAAGAAAAAGGCAAGTGACAGAGGCTTTTGTGAAGGCCTTGAAGCAAGGAAGTCCTTCGCAAATTCAAAGAAGTAAACTCTAAATGGCACTTGGATTTATTGAGCACCTATCATGGTCAGACCCTGGTCCAGGTGCTTTATGTGTGTGAAAGCATTTACTCTTCGCAGCCCTACAAGTAGGTATTATTGTTATCTCCACTCTACTGGGGAGGAAAATGAGGCTAGTGTTTCTGTGGTGTAAAGGACCAAGGAAGGGATGGCTCAACAGCAAGTCAGAAAAGTAGTCAGGGGTCAGTAGGATTTCCAGCAGAGACATGCGATCCATCTAATTGGGGCTTTTAAAGCATCCTCTGGGGGCACCTGGATGGCTCAGTTGGCTAAGCATCTGACTCTTGGTTTCAACTCCAGGTCATGATCTCACAGGTTCGTGAGTTTAAGCCCTACATGGGAATCTGTGGTGACAGCACGGAGCCTCCTTGGGATTGTCTCTTCCCTATCTCTCTGCCCTTCCGCTGCTCAGCTTCTCTCTCTCTCTCTCTCTCTCTCTCTCTCTCTCTCTCTCACACACACACACACACACACACACACACACACAAATTAATAAACATTAAAAAAAATTTAAATGATCCCTCTGGCCTCTCATTGATGAGTGGACGAAAGGGAGCAAGACAGGACATGGAGAGACCACTTAGAAGGCGTTTCGGGCTCCAGGCAAGAGTAAATGTGGCTGTGCCAGGAGGGTGGCAGAGGAGATGGTGGGAAGTGCATTCGAGGCATGTTTTGGCTGCATTGAGATTTGAGAGGCAGCCAAACAATGAGGACACAGTAAGAAAACACATGGACTCAAACCTAATACCAGCTGCCTTCTGCTACGAAAGAGAGGGAACGGAGAGTTGAGAAATAGACTCCTTGAAACTGGAAGGTTTTCAGGCCCCGAACCAGGATCCTGCCTCGCTGTCAGTATAAGACTTAAATACCCATTGCCTGCATGTTGTGGTTTGGCTGCCCTAATTTCTCTCATGTTTTTTTGTTAAGTGGATACACACACATACACACATCCCTCTGGATCCACTGAGCATTGAGAAATAGCCAACAAGTAAGGCTTCCTTCTGGTACCAGAGAAGTCTCCTGTCAGAGAAGGAGAGACCTGCTCTCCAGAAACTGCAGTTAGAAAGAAAGAAAGAAGAAGGAAAAAAAAGAAGACTAAAACGTGTACACAGCTCACCTGGGGGAAACAGGTCGCTCTAACCCCAAGCCAATCATTAACTCTGCCCAAGGCCGTCAGGACACTCACACGCTGGGGAATTTTAGGAGCCTGGAAACTGAGAGCAAAGTTTATTTTCAGAACAAGGCCTGAAAGAAGGAAGCAGAGGATAAACAGAGACCAAATGTTTTAATTATTTGAAATGGTTTCCACCCCAACACCGTTCCGCAAATCTTAAAAGAACAAAGGTTGGGGAGGACCGATAGGGAGCACTTTCCTTCAGCTCCCTGCCGTGCTGGCTGCAGCAGCCCCATGCCCTCCCTGCCATGACATGTCTTTCATGGCAGTGGCCGCGGATACCTGTGGCTGTTTCGTGACCTTGGCCAGAGCTGGGCGTCAAAGCCTGGTGAGTTTTCTGGGCAGCCATCTGGAACCGTCCTCGGCTTCAGAACAGTAGCCATTCTCCAGGGACTGCCTCTGAGTTTCGTGTGATACAGTTCTTCATCTGGGTTTTATAGAGAACAGGGGTCTTGACCCCGCAATGGGAGAGAGCACAGCCCCGTTAGCAAACTGTCCGGGGAAAACTTGAAGAACGAACGTGAGGAGAGGGAAACCAGAAGGCTGAGTGAGGGGTGCAGATCTTCCTTCAGGTGCGAGTCTCCAGCAGGCTCCCTGGGTATGGCTTCGGACTAGAAACCCGACTCCAGATACCTCAGGAAGAGTGAGAGGAGAGGACAAAGGTGTTGGGAAAAGTAATGGCTGATATGATAAAATGTGAGTGGATACGACAGGCCGTGGCCCATCGAAGATCTCAGGAAACACAGCTCAGAAAAAGTACAAAAGTCCTTCAGTGTGAGGTAATGAGGCGCGTCTAATTATATTTAAGAAAGAAACAGCAAGAAATGCTTTCAAAGCCTTCCCCCTCTTTCTTCCCTCACGAGCGAGTCCAAATCCCAAACGGAGAGACACCGTTATTTCAGAGAGAGTGAGGAATTTCCGAGAGCATCACGGGAAACAAGGTTGTGCTTTTCCCAGAACTGAGAAAAAACTATCACACAAACCCTTCCCCACCCCTCTTTTCCCCTCCCCAAAAAGCTCCCATCAGGAAACAGCAGGGGGAGGAAGAAAAAAAAAAAAAACACCAAAAAACACACAGGCAGCCCCACCATGAGAAATCAAGGCAGTTGAAATGACATTTGACACCACCAGGCCACAGCTGAAGAACAAGGGAAAAGTTTTAGGGTGACTGTCACTGACCCATAGTCTCTCACTCCTAACCTTGCTCTCCAACATATGTTTCTCATTTCCTTGCTTATAGCTGGTCCAAGCTAATGATATGTGTTTTGGCCGGGATCCCGTGCTTGGCACACAGCCGGTCTGTTCTCATTGTCCGGGCTACTTACAGAAACCTCTTTCTCTGTCTCTTTCTCTCTCTCAAAAAACCGGCTTTAAAGAACAGTAAATATGCAAAACAGCCCCCGCACTCTATACAGCTACCATCTTGAACACGGCCCCCTCTACCCTAACACACCCCATAATAAAGGCCTGAAGAGACTGCCCACGGGTGAGGGGTACGTTCAACACAAAAGCAGTGGAAATTCAAACAAATTGGCCCATTAGAGTCTCACACGGCTATAAATACAGCTCGGCTCGGGCTATTTTGAGGGATGGTGGCATGGGAAAGTTCCGCCTGGAATCTTGAGTTTGTCAGAGGAGACGGATCTCTCCCAAGACATGGGAAGAAGACGAAGCGCTCAGCAGACGGGGAGGAAGGAGGGCATCAGTTCTGGTCAGTTCCAGGGCAAGGTTAGCAGTGGACGAGGAGACATATCCAGGCCTCGCCCCTGTTCTCCAGCGCCTTGGAGGCCTTGCCTTTGGAGGTTTGGGCTCTGATGTCACTCAGAGCGTCCATAACCTCTAAAAAAGCTGAACATGCCCTTTTGCTCCTCAGAGGTCAATGGACCATTTCACTCTTCCTGAAAGACCAGGCAGGCGAGGGGAGGAGGGGTGGGAACGAGAGAGCAGCCTAGCCAGTCTGGGCAGGCCCCAGGCCGCAACCAGCATCTCCAGCTGACCACAAGGGAATCCTGAGGAGGCCATTTTTTTTTGCTGGTCAGACCCAAAATGTGGCACCCAGTACACATATACTATGAAATCAGGGCAGAGTTGCGTGGATTTTAGGGACCTGTGACCCATACGTGAGTGTTAGCAAAATATGCTGGCCGAGAATACATATGCAAATATCAAAGGCTGGTTCACATTTCCCCGGTGGGTGTGTCAACAGATGGCAATTAACTGCTAACGGTTAGGAAGGAGTAAACACAGAATATGCATACATTTCTGCCTTGGGTACCGGCCCACTTTTGGGGAACACAGATCCCTCACCTTGCAGTCTGTTAGGTCTGCTGTACCTTCCTTATTTTAGTCGACCCCGTATCCACTTCTGTTCAGAAAGCATACCCAAGCCAACTTTGGATATTCTCATTTAGTTGATAAGACTGAGCAACTGCTGTATACCGAGCCCTGTCAGAGGCATGGGGTCACACAGCCACAGCCCCGACCTCTGGGATTTTCAGCCTGGTGGATGTATTTGATCTGTCCCTGACCGTAGTCTTCTTAAAACCATCCCAGTTTGCCCAGGACAGCCCAGTTTATATCTGTTGTCCCTGTGTAATTATTAATAGCGCTACTTTTCACTCGCCAAGTGTCCCAGTTTGGATGATAAATCATATGGTTATCTACAGTCCCTTTTTAAAAATCGCTTTTTTTGGTATGAAATCTAATACACAGAGAGAAAAGTGCAAAAATATAGCATCCTCTATTTTCAAGGCTCTTTGGAACTTGCAAAAGTCAAGAGAGGGTTCCCAAATTATCAAAAAAATGGCTTCAGCAGATTAAATTTTAATTAGTTCAAGAACAGGCTCCACTGCATTCTGGGCTTGAATCCTTGCCACGTGCTGAACTTGGTTGTGTCATTACAGACGTTGTCTGCTCTGGATTTTCCATGTTGCATCTGAAACCTCAAAGTGACTGCCACCATGCATGGGGACAGCTGGGGCACATGAGGGCACTTGTCCTTGTACAGCCCAGAAAGGAAGAGCCAATTCAGGTTACCATGACAGCGCTCTTTCCTGAAAATCTCTGACTGACACTTCCTGGGGAGACAGGAAGTAAGGACAGGAAGACACCGAGGTCACTCTCTTCCCATGTCCAGCACTCCCACCTCCCAGACTTGCCTGATATTTGACCTTTTCTAGCTCAGTCTTTCTTCTCCCATTCCCATCAGCAAAGCTATCCTGACAGAGAAAGCAGCCCACTGCTTCTGTCCCTTTCCTCCCACCAGCCAGTGGAACCCCAAAATCGTTTGATCATAAGCTACATAGAAGTAACTAGATGCCTCAGAAAGTTACACAGTCGATTCCAGAATTTAAAAATTTTAAATATTATGGATGATCTTCACTTTTGTAATCAATGTTATGACATTAATAAGCATTCACCAAATGTTCTTGGGTACCAACTGTGTGCCGGGCCTTGTGCTAGAGATTGGGTGTAGGGTATTGAACAAAATGGACATGGTCTCTACCACCATGGAGCTCACAGTGTCTTGAGGGAGACAGAATTAAAGGGATAATCCCCCAATAAATACATAACCACAGATTGTAGTAAGTACTACAGAGGAAAAGCACAGAGTATAAGAGAAAGCACAAGGGGACCCAACTTACATTTGAGTGAATCAGGAAAAGCTGCCCTCCCCTCCCCATAAGGCAACTTTCTTCTAGGACTTGATTAATGAATAGGAAGTAGTTGAAGAAGTCCATTTATATCAAACCCCTGAGTCACCACAGTATTGAGCCTGACCTTTTTGTTTTACTGAAATATGTCATTTCAAGATCAGGAGACTTTTGCAGGTATGTCTTCCAAACCTACAGATTTATAACCTGCATCACAAATAATACAAGGAGGTAATAATATCTCACTTCTAGGTTATTAGTTAATTGTGTGTAAAGCTCCCAGTGCAGTATTTGAAATGCTCAGAGCATGGCATTCATCTCCCTGGAACTATTTTAGCAAATGGAGGGTCTCTTGTGTCTGAATCCCCAACACCTACCATGATTCAAAGTAGATTTATATATTAAGTGCTCGATATACATTGAATGAAGGGAGGGATCAATGAACAAATGAGTTAACTTTTATAGGATGTCTTCTGTGGACCAGGCACTGAGCTGGATATTTTCACAAAGACTCTCCAATCTCAACATCATAATGTTATTACATCTTTCTCGAGACTAGGATTCTAATGTGCTGACCTAAACAATAGCTCTGAAAATAATTATACAATATAACCTTAATGAAGTTTGGAGAAGCAGAGAAGGGAGAAAATGCTTTTCAGGAGCATTCTGAAATAGTAAGGGAAGATGCAAGGCAGTGAAATGAAAAGGTACAAGTGCTCCAAAGAGTCACAGAAGTGAGACGAGAAGGAGGCTCTAAAAGGAGAGAAGGATGTGAGGCAGAATGGGTAGCATTGCTAAAACCCGCAGAGCAGTCTGAGTGAACCCCTGAAACAGTCTGCAGAATGTTTTGTAGGTAGATATGATGCGGTTGGAGTCTGTTGTCCTTGGGACAAGTGGTAAATACACCCCCAAAGGTCTGGGCAGGGGACTGCATTTGGAGAGAATGAAGCAAAGCGAATTTGGTCTCAGTGGAACATTTAAGTGCAGAGAAACTTCAGAAACAATATAGTGACAAGGCTGGTGCTTATGAGGCAGGTGGTCATAGGGCCGTTTTCTGAAACAAAGGTAATGAAAGAAAGTGTGAACTCCAAAGTAGCTCCAAATCTCACTGGTTTAAGAATGGACATTGGGTAAGGGAGAAAACTGAACAGATAATTTTATGTTTTAAGGGGTTCCTCCAGTCTAAAAGAGGCAAGTCTTACTTTGAATGATTAATACTAAGGCAAGTTTAAACACAGGTAGGAGTTTATGTTATCAAAGATGTTTATGTTATCAAAGATGGCAATGAGAAACATAGACTCATGTTAGGATCAGAAAGCTCTACACTGAAAAACCATCCACATTAAACTGGGGATGAATTGAAAAGGGAAATGTCTGAAAAGGTTCAAGGCAGTTGGAAAAAACCCAGAGGCAAAGATGATTGCCCCTTGTAGTGAGCTGTGCTGTTCCAGAGGTTTTTCTGCAGAAATGGACTCAGGTTTAAACTTGGTGCTCTGTTCGGTTGAATCCCTGCAGCTCCCTGAGATGGTGACAAGTTCCATAATTGTCCCAGCTTTATTGTTTTTCCTCCACAAACCTATTTGTGAAAGTGCCATAAAATCGTCCTACCCAAAGCTCTCAGTTTCAGGAAATATGATATACAGCAGATCAGAGGAAATTAATATTTTTTTCTCATTTCACCGCATCTTGGCCCAAGTTCAGCACTGCAATGGTTAAAATATCAGCACATTTCACTGGTCTTGGGTTACTCATAAACATTCAGCAAAGCAATTTCACTCAATCGCACATATTAACTGCTTAAGTTCTTCTCTCTGAGGATGTGGACTGTTATTTTATGCCAAAAGTCCTGTAATTAAGTTTGACATAAGCGCATGGATTAAATATGTGGTTGGGCGGGGGGCGAGGAATGGAAGGTTTTCTGCCCTCGCATTCTTGCCATATGGAGACTGTAACCAAATAATGTGCAAAAATTTTTAAGAGAATTTCCAATCTTATTGCCCACTGTTGTTTATCAGGTAAGTCACAAGGCCAGTACACTTACAAAACCAGTTTTTCTTTTCCCCAATTTAGCAATAAGAACAACAACACAACAGTATTCTTAAAGCAGCCTCCCAGCCCTTCATAGTATAGTCTTTATAAGGCAGAGAACAGAACAGCTACTAAAAAGCCCCTCCATTGGGCAAGCAACTGAGGCTGTCATTTGGAGCTAATTTATCAGACTGATCTAATTCAGGGATATATTTTCAATGCTGAAACCATGATGAGGGTGCTATGCATTACATTGCTTTGTCGATTATGTGACGGTGAGAGACATTTAGACGCACTTTATCCCAAGAGTATTTTTATCATGTCCAGATTCTCCCCGTCTGAAGGGTCCTCAGGTGACTCTGAAAAGGCCTGAATCACGGGAGCAGCATAATAACAAATTTACTTTCAATTTCTGGCCATATTCATGAAGGTTTCTTGTGGTTTGAGAGAAGAATGCTCTTGTTCCTCCTTTCCTAAAAACAGCTGAAAATAGCTTTCTCAAATGTTTGAAAGAGAAAACATCCTCCTTGAATTTTCCCCAAATCAGAGGGAACACACGGGAGATTAACCCTAAAAAGGAAGTTAGGCAGCAGGCTGCCACCCACCTTCCCTCCTGTTGAACTTGCCCCCCAATGCTCGTGACCACTTCTGGATCTTTCCTTTCATTGGTTTAACTGAGTTCACCACGTTCTTGGTGGCTTGGTCCAGCTATAACTTCTTTAAAGCATCAAAATGCATTACCCAAATCACTGCCATGCTCAAGCTCTTTATACTTTGCCATCACTCTGAAAAATTGTAACCATTCCCAGCTACCTTCTGCTTTGTCTTCATAACTCAGCTCTGAATCTTTTCCTTTTGGGGCACCACCATCTAAGCTTCTCATAACATCAGAAACCCCATAAATCTCCATGTTGTGTTCACTTCTATACTGGGCTTCTGACCATTCGAGCATACCCATTTTTATTCTATAATAGGTGGCTCAAGCTGAGAACAGCGTTGAGATAAAGACTTGATATTTGCTACACAGGAGTGAGAATAATTTACTTAGGTTCAATGCAACCCTCCGTATTCCCTGTAATTTGGGGGAATATCTGCCACATCATTCAAAAGCCCATCCCAAGCCCTTCAGGGATGTTCTTGTTTCTTAGTTTATCATCCTCATTTTATAACTTATATTTCTGCTCATCAAATTACATAAGCCTGTTACTAGGTCCACAGCCTTAATGTATTCCAGGCACTCTGAATTGTACTGTACTCTTCTGTTTTATCCCCCAATCTCATACAAAATATAATTACCTTCAACTCTACTCTCCATGTCATTGTTGGAAATTGTCTGGTTCTCTTAAATGGCTTTCACTTTTTCTTTGATATCTTAGGTAGTTCTTTTTATTCTCAAACCTTAACCTCTGGAGGAGCCAGTTCACAAGACTTGTCCAGGAGTGCTAATGAAATTCATACCTGTGTCCCGGAGCTTGGCTGCTTTGGTCACGAGGGGTGAGGAGAAAAGACCTGGTGAATTGCCACTCCCTGAGTCAAGTCCAGTGACTCAAAATTAATGGGACTGACCCAAGGGCCACTGTGAGAGAGGTGGATGCATTCCACTTTCTAACAATGCCTGTTTGCATTTTCCATGGACCCAAGTCTGTCATTTTCTCCTGTCACTGCCTGATTCCTTCACAACAACTCCAGAAAGAAGGGAAAGCCAGGCAAGGATGCAAGACTAGGCACCAGGTGGAGTGTGGCTGGGGTTGCATGCAGCTGATTTAAGTGGGATGCATGTGGTGTGTCAAGAATCCGGAAACCCCAGCATAGTTGTGCAGCCCTTCTCAGAGGCCTGTTGAAAACTTTCTGCACTTGAGCCTTTCTCATCTTTCTCCCCAAGTAAGAATTTATCTCCATTTTTCCTCTGAGATGCTATCATGTTTTGCCTCTAGGCTGGGTTAACTCCAGCGTGGACCATGTGTTCCTCCTGTGCTCCCTCTTCCTTCTGACATGCCTGCGGGACTAAGAACCTGTTAGGAATTTTTGAAGTCTTTTGAAAAGGATGGTGATCTTCCCTGCTTCATGCATCATGTTTTTTGGTTCCAGTCTTCTTGAGCACGATTCCAAATTACATACCCTTATGCTTGTCCATGAGTACCAGAATGCAACAGTGCAGTGAATAAGAATGGACACTCTGAAGCCAGACCACCTGGGGTCAAATCCCAGTTCTGACATTTATTAGCTGTCTGACCTCAAGCATTTTAACTTAACCATCATGACTCATTTGCCTTATGTATATCATAGGGAATAATAGAATGCTCCTCTTGGGGTCATTGTGGGGACTAAACACATAAAGGGTTAACGAGAGTGCTTGGCCCATGGCAAGCCTTCAGTAGGTGTTGGCTATATTCCAAATACTCTAAACAATATCAACTACATTATTTTTGGTTTGAGATGAACTCGTCCTTCAAAGATCTAAGATGCTCTCAAGGGGGTGAATGAGCACATCCTTGTCTTCATGTTGTACTTCACTTGGCAGCACTTAAACATAGCCTTACGTCAAAACTCACAGTCAACCCATGACTCAACCTCTCACAGCCTACTGTTACTTGAGGACATGGAGGCTCAGGAAATGGAATCATCGGTGCAAAAGTTAATAAAAATTTCATTCCAAAACTCTTATTGTTCCTTCTGTTGCATGTAGACACAAATTACAGATTTCTCATGTGGACTCCCCATAAAAGCCAGAACCTTGCTAGAGTTTCAGGATGAACTGACAACTCTGCAACCTCCAGCACGACCTCCAACCCACCCCCTGACCCTCTGCTGCCAAACTGGGGTGATTCACCACCATGCCTATCTCACAAGACTGTTGTAAGCAAGAGAGTGAAAACATTTGGAAATGCAATAATCGTTATCATGAAATAGTTTCTAATGAATAATCTATCTTAAAATCAGTAACACTTTTAAAAGAAGTTTTTTATTTATTTGTTTATATTTATATAGAATATTGCAAAATGTCCTTGCAGTGCTCCATTTTTCCCATCTCATTGTCCAAGTTAGTTACACTAATTCAAATGCGCAAATTAAGCCTAACTTCCTCTAAAAAGTCATCCTGCACATGGGCACATGAAGACAACGTTAAATTTCCACTCTTTTGACTATTAGTTCATTTACTACCATCCTTTTCACTTGTTTTGGTACTTAATTATCTATTCCAGGAATCAAGGGGCTTTTCTATAAAGGTCTGGATAGTAAATCTTTTAGGCTGTGTGGTCCATACAGTCTCTGTCAAAACCATAACTTAGCTCTGTTATTGCAGCACAACTGCATGATAGACAATATGCAGTTGAATGGGCATGGCTGTGTTCCAATAAAACTTTATTTACAAAAATAGGTGTGACCCATGTACCAGAATTTCCAACTCCTAATTGGTAGCTTGAGTTTGTTATTGAACATCTTTATTTGTGCCTTTTCTGTCTACCCAACTGGATTATCAGGACCTCAAGGATAAGAGTCTTTATTAGGTGTTCATAATGCCCTACTTCCCGCTTCTCCTGAGCCCAGCGCCTGGTTCAGTACATGCTTGTTGGATTAAACTATCTCATGGGAAAATTATATGTATTGTGAGTAAATTAACTCAGGCAACCATGCCATGCTGAATGCCCTGAAGAGTTAAATCAGGGAAAAGAGAAGTGTTGTCCCTATGGAATGAGAGACAGCCATCTGCATGTGAAATACATGAGTGTAAGAGAAACGTTGCCCACTGATCACTGTTAAATCCTGAGGGAAAAGCTATGGAAAACACCTGAAGACCACATGTTCCTGGAATTTGAGCTCTGTGCATGAATAATGCCATAGGAGACCCAGAATATGAGTAGCCTGACTCTTTCCTAAGGACATAGTTATAACTCTGAATTCACAGATGACCACCATTCTTTAGAGGTAACCCTCTTATTACTATCCTTGAATTTACAATAATTTCCCTGTTGTTTCCCATTTAGATTCATCCAAAAACAAGTATTTTTATTTGTGGAAATATGATACTCCAGGGGCAGGTAGAATAGTGGTTAAAGAGAGCAGGATCTGGAGTTACACTAATTCAAATCTGTGAAATGGGAATTTTGTGAGGGTTAAATGAGGCCACGACTATGAAGAACTTGTATAGGGCTCAGGACTTAGTAAATACTCAGTAATTATTTGCATCTAGTAGTAGCAGTAGTAGTGGCAGTCAACATCACAGAAGTAAAAGATACTTCTTTAAACATACAACTACCATATGGACTAAGATTTCCACTCCTAAGTACATCCAAGAGAAATGAAGACTTGTATCTACAGGGAAAATCTGTATACACAGAAACTTGTACATGAATGTCCATAGCAGCATTATTCATAATAGCCAAAGAGTGGAAACCACCCAAACGTGCAACAACTGTCAAATGGGTAAACAAAATGTGGTATATCCATATAATGGAACATTATTCAGCCAGTAAAATAAAACAGTGAAGCACTGATGTACACTACACCATGGATGACCCTTGAAAACATTATGCTAAGTGAAAGAAACAAGTCACAAAAGACCACATAGTGTATGAGTCCATGTATATGAAGTGTCCAGAATAGGCAAATACATAGAGTCAGGAAGTAGATCAGTGGTTGCCAGGGGAGAAGTGCAGGGTAAGGGAGAGTGAGGAGTGACTGTTAATAGGAATGGAGTTTCTTTGGGGGTGGTGAAAATGTTCCAAAAATAAATAATGGTTATTGTTGCACAACTCTGTGAAATACTAAAACCACTTTAAAAGGGTAAATTTTATGTTATGTAAATTATATCTCAAAGAGGCTATTTTTTCAAGACATTTCCTTTTCTAAAATGTCAGTTGACTTAGCTATCCTCATCAAAAATTAATCTGTAATGTATAACTTTTTCCCCTTGATATAAGCTAGAAGTTTATAGTTTGAGAATTCTACACACAGAAAAATATGTCATGTGCTGATATATCTTAAAAGTAGATCATTTATTAAGTTTGTATGCCCATGATGTTTAAATGTACTTACCAAGGGTATATATACATAACCTTCATTTATAAACTCCAGTTAGTTGTAAGAATCACTCAGAGTCAATAACTATGTGTTGAGGGCCTACTGTGTGCTACACATTAACTTGGATATAGGGACAAAGGAAAGAATCCTGGGATCGTGAAACTTATGGTTCAGCTTACGGTTCTTTGCATATCACACCAGCAAGATGATTTCATCATGCTCCACTTTCCTGTAGTTTATATCATAAGAACAACTGCATTTTTTCTAAATATTAATCATATTATCATCTTAAATCTGCCTTTTCAAACCCTTCTCCCCAGAGGCAGACTACTCCCATCCCCAGTCGAAAATCATCATTCTAAATCCTAGAAGTTACAATAAGTTAAGAATCCCTAAGTTTTACATAAAGAAAGGAGTCTACCAGACCATGTATGGATTGCATTTTCTCACTTGAGGACCTATAGTAAAAGAGGGATTCTCAAACTTTTATGAACATCAGAATCCCCTGGGAAGCTTGTTTACCATGCAGATTCCTGGTTCTTAGCAGCAGAAAGGCAAATTCAGTAGCTTTGAGGAAGAGCCTAGGAGACAGAATATTTAACAATCAACCAAGTCACTCAGATGCAAGAATTCATGAATGACACTCTGAGAAATACTACACTCAAAGGTTGGAAACCAATGCATTGCCAGATGTGTTTCACACACTAACCTTAAACACACACTGCCTAGGCACTTTGGGAGATACAAAGACATAGTGTCTCCCACATGGAGCACGCAATCAAGTCTGGAAGAGCTGAGAGACACAAGCATGATAACTGACTATGTGCTGGACATGATCAATAACAAATGAGTGACTGAGACCTCAGGGCTGTAAGAATTCGGAAGAACAAAACTGCTCTATGGGCCCAGGTGGTTGGAGAACTTTTCGGAGGAGAGAGTTTACTTAGGCCTAACCTTAACAGGTAACTGTAATTGTAAAGAAGTAAATGGAAGAATCTGGTGCAGACAATGATGGAAATTTGTCTCAGAGGAGTTTTCTAGAGTGTATTACATGAGGAATAAAAAGAAGCCCAGTGGTAAAGTAGAGTAAGACCAAATTCTGGAAGGCCCCTAAATGCCTTGCCAAGGGAGTGGGATTTTACCCACAGAGTGTAGGGACCCACTTTTGAACAGGAGAGTGGCAAGCTGAGGTCAGTGCTATAAAAGGATTAATCCAATAAAAAGTTACTGAGAGCATTTTTGGAATGAAATGACACATAAATAAAGCGATAGCATGATAGAAGTATAATCCAGAATGGATTTGAACAAGAGAAGACTAGAGATAAGAGAATGATTTTGAGGTCTAGGATTCATCCCCCAAAAGAATAAGCATGCCATACCAGAATTCCTATTTTACTTAAAAGGGAAAAGCAATACTGTTATTGTTTCTTTCTAACTCTCGCAAAAAGAGATATGCTAACTCAAAAGAGACAATTAGGCAGTGAGATTATGAGAATGGTAATGAGGGACATGGAGATGGACGAAGGGATTTGACCAACCTCGGAAATAGAAAACAATGACCGTATGGTGAGGGAGAAAAGGGCATGGAAAACCACATCTCTAAGGCCTCCTTGGAGTTCTCATCCTTTGGACCTTGCTCATGAGAGCTAGAATGAGCAGCATTGCTTCCTAGGAAACTGGTCCACAAACACATGAGAAGCAACCTTAAAAATGAATACAATGACTACTCAGGAAAACTTGATAAAACTCACAATCAGAAAGGGAGAGCTGTCATTGTGTAATAGTTAATAATCGTAAGTCCAAACAATGCCTTATATTTAAGGAACTGTGTCCCTTATAATAAAGCTTAAAGGAGAAAAAAGCAAGGCCCTTGGTTATGGTCTGTTACACAGCGTTTGCCATGTAACAAACCATCCCAAAACTTAGTAGCTTAAAACAGTAAATCACTTCTTACGATTCTGTGGGTAGACTAGACAATGCACCTAGTCTGAGTTGATTTGACTGCAAGGGATCAACAAGAAGGGCCTCACACTCATGGTGCTGGACTCCATGTCACCCGAGTGACTCCCTCACCCAACAGCAGACTAACTCGGGTTTCTTCACATGGTGGCCTCGGGATTGCAAAGGGCAGCAAGGGAACCAGCCTCAGTGTTCAAGCATTTTTCAAGCCTCTTTTGCTATTGCCTCATTGGCCAAAGAAAGTCACCCAGCTAGACCACAATCTGGGAAGGCACTGCTCAAGAGCACAGATAAAAGGAAGGGGCAATTTTTACTACCGTAGCAACGTATGTCTAAAATACCATGCATCTCTAAAGAAAGTGGCAACTGTCTACTTAATCTTACCCGGAGGATCTAGAAGGGTAAGGGTCGATGTTGGGCTTATGCTGCACTTGTCGGAATGTACATATTTGAACTATTGTGAAACAAGTTTATGGATATCTATTACTGATTTTTACAGTTTTAAAAAAGGGGGAGAAAGAGAAAGTAAAAGAGGAGGAGGGAAGGAAAGAAAGAAGGAAGGAAAGAAGGAGAGAAAGAAGGATGGATTACAGGGAGGGAGGAAGGGAGGGAGGAAAGAGAAAGATATCTTTCTTGGCATATCCAATTTCATTACTCTGCATTGGCAGATTGCTACCAATCCTGTAAAGATCCTAAACTATCTGGTTGTCATTATGTGTCTTATAAAATAGCTTCCTATCTCCTGAACTTCTGCATGGGTCAGATTTCCACTTCTGCAGAGGCACTCAGCAATGTATGTCCAGGACCCTTTCAGGGAACAGAAGCCCAAATTTCCATTCCACAGCGTGGTAATGCTTGAACTGCTGGCCCAGCCTCAGAAAGACCGAAGATGTAGGCCAGCAACGCCCCATTCTTAGGACATAATTAATGCGCTGTTAATTTTTTTTTCATCAACAAAGGATTACCAAAATACCGCATGATTTCCTTCAAGAATGTGACCCTCCCTTTCCTGTCTCATTTTTCTTTTCCTGGATCTGAACGTGGTTTCCATTGGCTTCACGAAAACAGTTATTTCTGTTCGTTTTCCTCAACTTGTCTCAGTTCCTTGATCTTAAGAAGTCCAGAAATGCTGAAGCCAACTATCAGTAGAAATTTAAGGGGCTGCTTCTCCCACTCAGAGCTCTTCTCTAGAATGCTTCTCCCCCTTGTGAGGCCAGTGGCTTCCTCTACGTCGTCCCACAGCAAACCTCATGGTGTTATAAAAAGCCAACTAACTAAATAATGCCATAGGAATCTTAATGACTAGGGTTATTTGGCCAACAACATTACACAGTTTTTTCCTCTCAGAATGCAAGCATTTAAAATTACAAATATCCCATCCAATTCAAATTTAATTACCAGTGTTCAAGTTTTAAGAACTTTCTTGTTTTCAATTATGTATAATTGGAAATAATGAGCTACCGCTAAAAGATGGGTCATTCCACTCCTTTTTTAAGGAGGAAGCAGGAAAGTGGCATCATTGTCATCTCTTCCTGATAAAATTTTTATTGTTGACTGGCCATTTCTTTACCAAACTTCCCTAAATCCCCCAGGTCAATATCTCCACATTGATCATCAACCAAGAATGAAAACCGGTGATGAGCCCTCATGTCTGACTTGGCCATAGAGACTGTAGTTTCCAGGACAAAAGCCCATGTCTGAGAGCTGAGCCAATGTAAGCTTTGACAATGGCAGAGGGCATTTTAAGGAAGAACTGTCATGACAAACCTGGGACATAACAGTCACCATTAGCCCAAACGAACTTGGAGTTACTCTGCATTATCTGCTGGATGAGGAAAGGAAATTGGGGATGTGAGGGGGACCATGTAGCAACATTAGGCTTCTGAGCGATCCCACTCATGACTTGTCTTCCTTTCTATGAAAGGCTAGACTTTAGAGTCAGGCGCATATGGCCTTGCTTTAGAAATGTGGCTTCTCAGTTTCTAAGGCTAAGGAGCAAAGACTTCCATCAAGAGAGACCTACCTGTTTGGGGCCATCTCCGTGAACTAATGATGGATTTATGGCAGCAGTTCTCTGAAAATCCATTTCAGTATGCTTTGCAATCTAGTCCATTGTCTCTAATGATCATCTTTTAAAAAGAAAAAGAAGGGCGCCTGGGTGGCTCAGTTAGTTAAGCCTCCAACTCTCGATTTTGGCTCAGGTCATGATCTCGCGGTTTGTGAGTTCAAGCCCCACATCGGGCTCTGTGCTGACAGCTCAGAGCCTGCTTGGGATTCTCTGTCACCCTGTCTCTCTGCCCCTTGCTGCTCCTGCGTGCTCTCTCTCTCTCTCTCTCTCTCTCTCAAAAATAAATAAATAAACATTTTTTTAAAGAAAAAGAAAAAATCCCCCAGTTTTCTTTTAGTATCACCAAAGTCACTTCTCTAAATTGGAACTACCTACCTACCTATCAAGTAGTTCCTATAATGAACCTGACTTTTGCATTACCAGAAAAGAAAGTTTTAGATATGTGTGTGTATACACGTATATACATATGTCCATACACATATGTATGTATGTATGTATAAACATATCTAAAGTGTGTGTGTATTGTTTTATCACTAGCGTCTATTTGGAATGGGCTGCATCTTGTCACTACTGGCAGTTGTGTTTACATGGAAGGTTTGAGGGATTGGGGTGAGGACTTTATTTTCACTCAGCTTTCTCTTTGGAAACAAGAGTCCTTGTGTCTGGGAGATGCTCCCGGTTTTATGCGGTAACAACATACCTTCTATTGACCACTAAAGCCTAAAGCCCCAGTGATTATTTACCCTCCCTTAAATGTGTGGTATTTTGACTCTCGAGCAATTTGAACTGTCTTTAAGGGTATACGTGCCACCTGAAAAAAAAATCCTAGTTTATCTTTATGCTGGAATTGTGTTCATGCTTCTTTATTTCCACAATCTTACTTCTCACTATCTTTTTTTTAATGGACTTCACTACTCACTTGTCCCCCATTCTTCACCCATCTTTAGTATTATGAGGTTTTCTGAAGATTGAGCATTTCGGATCTGACTCATGCTTTTTCCCCAGAACGTATTCCTGTTTACCAAAATCTCAGATTGCCATAGTAACTATCAGGAGTCCCTAAAATGTATGTTGCCTTTTCTTTACTCAACTTATGGCAGAGTCACTGCAAATGGCCACAAAGATTACATAAGAATTACATCCAGGGCTGAGAAAAGAGCCGCCCACCCTCACGTCACTAATTTCTTTCCATTATAGTGTGTCTTGGGGGAGATTGAATGGCAGGCCTAGGAGGATAATAAACTGTCAGTACAGGTTCTTCTTGTTGTTTCACAGACAGGGAGTGACTGTCCAGTGGATGTGTGTGCCCAGTCACTGGTGCAGGACAGAGAAGAGGAAACGTTGAAAAACGGAACAGGAAACAGATGGGAGATGTGATCTCTCCAAGCTCCCCAAATTCTGAAAAACCTCAGAACAGCCTGGTTGCTTGAAGATTAGGAAAAAAGTGAGATCTATGCATTTACCAAAGAGAGGCCAGCAGAAGCAGACACAGCAGGGAGTCCTGTCACATGGACACCAAATCCAACTGGCTGCAGTTCACTGTGCCAAGGGGAAGTGAGAAAGCTTGCTATTACTGAGTTAATTTGGGCCAAGAGGTGGGAAGAAGGCTTATACTCTTGCAAGGATAGCCTCAACCCTAGCTTCATGTTGACAGCTGAAATCTCTGTAATCATGTGATTTGGAGTTAAGAATACTTCTTTCTTTACCAAGAATTGAGGGGGAGGGGGAGTGCCTGGGTGGCTCAGTCCATTAAGCATCTGGCTCTTGATTTTGGCTCAGGTCATGATCTTGCAGTTCTGTGGGTTCGGGCCCCGCACTGGAGTCTGCTCTGGCAGTGCAGAGCCTGCTTGGGATTCTCTCTCTCTCCCTCTCTCTGCCCCTCCCCCACTCACGCGCTCTCTGTCCCTCTCAAAATAAATAAATAAACTTAAAAAAAAAAGAATTAAGAGGTATTTAGTAAAAATTAAGCCTGGAGGGGCACCTGGCTGATTCAGTTGGAAGAGCATGAGATTCTTGATCTCAGGATCGTGGGCTCAGGCCACACATCAGGTGTAGAGATTACTAAAAATAAATAAATAAACCTAAAAATTTTTTAAAAATTAAGCCTGTAATCGTGGCCAGAGGAAAGGGACTCAGTCTTCTACATCTGTAGCCTTCAGGTCTCATGTCAGGGAAAAGAGAGAGCAAACAGAGTCTGGAATAAAAATGGGCTGGGATCATTTTCTGTGACCCCAACACAGAGACATCAAAGAATCTAAATTACATCACTGAAATTCATCCCAAGGTGCAATTATTTGTCCAAAAATGATTCCAATGCCTGAGTTCCGAGCTCTGCGAGAAACTGCTGTGGGGATTGTTTCCCCAGAGAAATGAACATCCAGACTAGAAGTTTCCTTTTCTTTGCTGGTCTGGGAAGTGGGGTGTGGGGGGAGGGGAAGCGATTGCTCCCCAACAGCCAGCAAGTTGAACCTGCATCCTGAGGAGATGCTCAAATCTGACAATCCCGTTGACCTCCTCCTAACAAAGCCTGATAGCAACACCATCCAAAAATCCCAGACACCCCTCCCCCTTCCAGAACACTGCATTTCGCTTGTGACCTTGCACAGCCTGTGGTCAGGAAAGAGCCTTTGAACACATCTCCAGAGCTCCGGCGATTAGAAGGTCTTTGATTACTCAGCTCAGCTGGTCCTCCCTTCTCTGTATTTCCCTTCTCCCCTCCCTCAGCCCCTTGCCCCATAGCCCAGGCAGTTTTTTTTTAAAGCAACCCATTTTTTTCTCTCTTTTCATTTTCCTATAGCATCCTAAACCTCAAGATGTGGTTAACACTAATCCTGATTTATTTAGGGTTTATCTGCATTATTAATTCCAATCGTGAAAAAAAAAAAGTGTTCCAGGCCCTGGTTTGTATACAAAGTTTGGGTGTTTGTGAAAGGAACCACAGCGATCCCTGGGAAACATATTTCCTTTAGCTATCTTTTAAATCCAAACAACTTTCTTTTCTAGTTTGGAAATATTTCTTGAGATGGGTCCCATCCTTAGCGATTTAATTTATTATTATTTCCCCCCACCCCAGTCGATATCCTTTGAAGCTGCTTCCTACATTAATCTGGACTTAATATGGATTTAAACATGTACAATGGAAAATAATTTGGGTTAAAAAAAATAATCTCCTTTGATAAAGCTAGAAAACCCCCACAACTGTCACCATCTCTGACAGCCCAGAATAGAATGAGATTCTTGAATATGCATATGGAAGAAAAGGAAAAGCAAGTCTAACAGGGTGTATGTTATTTTTTATGTTTGTCTGCTGTTATGACTGGACTGGAGTTGAGTGATATCCAGGGTCTTGACTTGTTGTTTGAACGAATTCATCATCACTTGGAACATATGAACAGTTCCTTGGTGCCCAGGATATACTAAAAATACCTTCCTTCGGACTGAAAGCTGTCTGTCAGAGGTGGCAGCCTGCATCCATCACTCACAGAAGGACTGCTCAGTCATGGGTTCCAGTGCCCCATCCACCATTCTTTTCAGTTTTGCATTCTTCAGTTTATTGACTGGTACAACACTGGAAGTGGAAAGTTCCTTTTTCTTTGGGTAGGCCCCCAGTATGGCCAATGTTATCAGGGGAATTCACCCTGGATTTGACTCAAGGGACACATGAGGATTGGAATATTTTCATAGGAATTTAAAAGAATTCAGATCAGAGCTCCAAGTCTGCTTTGTCAGATCTCAGCACTTAAGGCAGACCTAAAACTGTTTCAGTTTCTTGGGGACTTGCAGAATGAGACTAGGCTGACTCCAAGAAGCGCCCCCTTTTCCATGGATGGAAAATAATATGGCATAGGTGCCATTACTCTTCTTTCCTGTGCCTGTGGCAGAAATCACTAATCAATCCCAACATTTTGCACTGAGCCCCAGGCAGCCCCTGTATCCTTCTCAACACAATGTCTTGGGAGCCACCTGCAGTGGATCTGATTTGGGACACACATCAAAAGCTATTTGCCATTCCTACTGGGCCCTGCACTACTTCAGGAGGCTCTGAGCTGATCTCTAGGCTTTAAGCATTCCCTTCAGCCTATCTTGTGCACTGATGCCGGTTCGATTCCTGTTCTAGAGAATATGGGCCCACAGTATGAGGAGCAGTTCCAGAAAGACTATGAAGGCCAATGTGAGGGCATATAAATTCATTGTAGAAATTATAGAAAATGTAGATATACAAAAAAGTATAAAATTAAAATAATTTATAATTCCATTAAGATATACATATTGATGTATATGCTTCTCTTTTTACAAAATATTTTTTATTGTAAAAAACATACATACACTTAAAAAGTGAGTGAACTTTATAATTTGTTATAAATTGTACCTTGATAGGACAATCATCTTTCTATATATTATACATAGAAGAGTATATATTCTTTGCATCTGAACTTTGCATGCATTTTAGGCAAAAATATGGGTTTCACATTTTATACATCCTATTGAAAAGTCTGTAAGCTTTATTATCTGTAAGACTTTAGGTCATAAAACATATAGTTGAACAGTCTTAGGGCATATACCTACATTTCTAGTATTCTAAGGATATCTCAATATGCTGGCCCATTCTTTTTAAAATTTCTTAACAGCTTTATTGAGATATAATTTACATACCAAGCAATTTACCCAAAGTGTACAACTTCATGGTTTGGGGCATATTCACAAGGTTGTGCAAGCCTCATCACCTTCAATTTTAAAGCATTTTCATCACCCCAAAAAGAAATCCTACACCCACTGGCAGTTACTCCCACTCTCGTTTCCCTCCAAGTTCCCTCAGCCCTAGTCAACTGCTAAGCTGCTTCCTTTCTCTATGAATTATCTTGTTGTAGACATTTCACATAAAATGGAATCATTCAGTATTTGGATTTTTGTGACTGACTTCTTTCACTTAGCGCATTTTCAAGATCAATCCGTATGTTATAACATTCCTTTGTTCCTTTTTATTGCCAAATAATATTCCACTCTGTTTGCCCATTCTTTCTAAGAGCTTCTGTTTTGTTTTTGTGGTGTTGCTCTCAGCACTTTACTGAATTGAGTGGCCCTCATATCTTCCATCTGTGCACCCTTTTATTGTTCCATTGATTATTTTTGTAGGATTCTACTAAATTTACAGAGAAATCCAGTTCAATTCAGTCAACAGTACATATTGAGTGTTGAAATATGCAAGGTTCTTTGCCAGAAACTGCTGGGGATAAAAAGACGAATGGACACTCTCTCTGCCATTCAAGGGTTTATAATCTAGTTACATCAAATCATGAGAACAAATCATGTCCATGAGTCACTCTGATACCATTAGCTTTTCACTAACATTTTTTTAAGTAGGATCCATGCCCAACGTGGAACTTGAACTCATGACCCCAAGATCAAGAGTCACATGTTCTTACTGAGTGAGTCAGCCAGGTGCCTCTCATGTCTGAATTTGCATTATTTTGATGTAGATGTGTAAATGGTTTTCCAGCTTATTTCATGTGTTTTTATATTTATACCATGCTATTATGTAAGCCACCCCAAGATAGGAACTATGTGCTCTATTTCTTTTCTATTATAATAATGTTAATTATTAGTACAATATGTATTATTTACTATGTATTTCTTTTATTTTAGCTGCAAAACAATCCTGTGAGGTAGCCACTGTTATTTTCATTTGCTGATGGGGAAACTGAGGCCAGGATGATAAAGCAACTGGCTAAAGGTCACTCACCTGGTAAGGGTGGTCACTGGACCACATTAGCCCCCAGCTGCATGGAAGGCACTCTGAGCAGCCAGTAGATGATCCTATTTACCTGCCATTCTGGCGGGCAGCTCTGCATCTTGGTCTTAGAACCCTGAACCGGTGTCTGGGGGAAAAGGATAGAGTCAAAATGTTTCAAGTCTTCGTCCTACAGCATTTGTGGTTGCATCCATTCCATTCTCTTGTCAACAATAGAGAACATAGCTCCCCTCAAAGCTCCCTCTGTTTGATACAAGAAATCACTGGATGTCATCTTTGGAACTTACCATTTTTGAATCAAATGTTAGAAGATGTGCTTAGGGATAACAAATTAGGATCCTCCCAACTCCCAAAATGTACCATTTTGTACAGCAGCATCACAAATGGCAGCATTGGAGAACTCAAGGCTTTCCATTTGGGACCTCTAGAACTGTCCAACTACCTTCCTAAGACACACGTGTACTGTGCTGTCATCTTCAACAATAAGGCAGGTTACATCCGTGAATCTACATATCACACTGAAGACACTCAATAAATATTAAATAATAATTATTGTTTCTTTCACATTCACTGACAGGATAAAATCCCAGTAAAGAACCTTAAAGGTCTAATTACTTCGTTGGCATTGAAACCAAACTGCTAGTTGAGAAATTAATTGTGGAGCCGTCGGAGATGGAATAGTAGGAAGTTGTTTTGAGCAGTGGTGTCACTCTGAAACTTGGAGTAAGACATGGAGTAATAAACACCAACGCAAACTGCCGAAAGTGATGGAGCAGGAGGAGACTAGATGTGCAGCTGACACTGAACAGACTTCTGTTCATTTACTGATAACTTCAGTGCACAAAATGTGTGTGGAGTGGGTGACCACCTGAATTAATGAGCAGAAAACATCTCTAGAGATATTTAGAACAATGTGGAAATGATCTCTACCACAAATGAAGGCCCAAAATATTAATAACCACAATTATAATGTTAATTAACATTCACTGAGCACCAGCTATGAGCCAGGTCCTATTTTAAGTGCTTCAAATATATTATCTCATTTAATCTTTATAACAAATTACATAGCAAATAGCATCCTCATTTTTAAAATGAGAAAACGGGGGCGCCTGGGTGGCGCAGTCGGTTAAGCGTCCGACTTCAGCCAGGTCACGATCTCGCGGTCCGTGAGTTCGAGCCCCGCGTCAGGCTCTGGGCTGATGGCTCAGAGCCTGGAGCCTGTTTCCGATTCTGTGTCTCCCTCTCTCTCTGCGCCTCCCCCGTTCATGTTCTGTCTCTCTCTGTCCCAAAAATAAATAAACGTTGAAAAAAAAAATGAGAAAATGGAGGCATGGAGAAGTTAAGTAACCTTCCCAACATCATGCAGTTAGTAGTAAATAAATTAACAAATAGCGCCCAGGATTGGCATCTTCTAATCTCTTTGCAGATCACTGAGTTTCCAATACCTTAAAGAAACATCCAGAGATTACCCAGTCCATATTTCTCAAACTGCTCCATGGAACCATGGGAGTTGCTTCAGAAGTTCTACCAACAATGACGTATTTGTGCCTAACAGGGATGAGTTCCTCATTTTGTGCTTGAACCTGCTTTGGGTATTGGATCTCCACATAACACTTTGTTTTCAAACAAAAGAGACAAAGAGTATTCCATTGGTATATGTCTTAGGCCAGCAAACATTTTCTGTAAAGGGCCAGATAGTAAATACCTTAGGCTTTGTGAGCCATGCTGTCTGTGTTACAACAAATCTGCTGTTGTAGGACAAAAGCAGTGATGGACAGTATCTAAATTAATGAGTGTGATTGTGTCCCAATAACACCTCATTATTAAAGCAGCCATAGTTTGCTAACCTCTGGTCTAGACCATCCCTCTGTGGTCAAGTGGAGTTTGCCTAAACTTTCTAAATAGAAGTTGTCTTGCTTGCTCACAAAGAGAAGGTATACTGTCTAACACCCCCATATTTATTAGCACCTGTCATCTGTCAAAAAGTCCATGGCATAGTTTGAGGGAAAGGAAACTAATGTGCATTGAATGTGGACTTTGTGTCGTGTAATCTGCTAATGGCTCTACATCTAAAATGATCATTGTAACTGTGTAAGGTGAATGGCATGACCGTCTTTAACAAAGAAAGAAACTGAGACTTACAGTTGTGAAAAAAGTAACTAAACTAGAGTCAGGCTGAAGTTTTCCTATTCACCATCACACCTTATTGACACGGCTTAAAGCCACTTGCTTTTCCTGCCATGTGACAGACTGGAAGTTCATTGATAAGTCACCCTCTGTCAATTCTTC
Source organism: Prionailurus viverrinus (assembly GCF_022837055.1). Taxonomy (NCBI): domain Eukaryota; kingdom Metazoa; phylum Chordata; class Mammalia; order Carnivora; family Felidae; genus Prionailurus; species Prionailurus viverrinus. The sequence goes on along the minus strand of NC_062575.1, from coordinate 16,556,682 downwards.
TCTAGGAAAAAGCATTCAAGATCATGTCATAACCTCACTTTGCTGCCCCCAGATGCTTCACCATCTCTATTAAGTTAGCGACTTAAAGATTAGTGCTACCATTTCTATATGAGTTTTCCCAAGGCTTAGCAGAGGAAGAGGATAACCTTGCGATTTCAATAAGCTGTTCTCCCATTTATGCTTTTAGTCATTTATTGTCTAATCAGGTTGCGTTGGGGATGTGTACTGGTGGTGATCCTCCATGATCCATATGTCTTTTGTAAAGATATTTTTCATCTCTATACTTTGTCCTCTAGCTACTGTACTTGTCTCTCTTAAATTCATACTATGCCAGGAAATTTTGGAGTTCTAAGTCTTCAACAAACTCATTTTCTTCAAATATTTTATGGCACTACTAGCTTGGTTATATGCCACCAGTAGATAAAGAAATTTAGTTTTTTCCTTCTGCATGAGATAGGCTGAAATTTTGAGGCTGTGATATTGATGGTTAGAGTACTGAATCTCTTCCAGAACACACATTTATTGTCTTCTTTTGTGTGCACCAAAATACTTTGGAATTGAAAGGCCTTTTACAACTGATTTCTTTTTTTTTTTTTTTTTTAATTTTAGAGAGAGAGTGCCAGTGGGGGAGAGGGACAGAGGGAGAGAGAGACAGAGAGAGTCTTAGGCAGGCTCCATGCTGAGTGTAGAGCCTGACATGGGGCTCAATCCCACAACCCTGGGATTATGACCTGAGCTGAAATCAAGATTTGGACGCTCAACTGACTGAGTCACTCAGGCACCCCTACATCTATTTTTAATTCATTCTGGATTGGTTTCCTTTTGAGAACCATCAGCCCCATTCACCTGGCAATAAGAAGTTGGTGCCAGAAGTCAGTGACAGCATAGCCTCTAGTGGCTCTCAGTTCCAGAAAAAATCCAGGTCTGTGAGCCACCACAGCCCGCCTCCACAACCACACACTGTAACTCAGCTGCATGTGAAGAGGAAGAGAAATCCATCACCTGTGGAAAACTCAGCCATCAATAAGCAGCCCTGCAGGCCTTTTGGTTGGGAACCAACCACAGAACTGGCTCTCCATCAACAATCAAACAGTCTTTAGCTGTGATCAGCCACTTCCGTCACCTCTGAGACTGGCAGGTTTCCAATAAAGCCAATAGCCCCCTCCCCCAGGGTAAGGTCATCAGCAGGAGGCAGGCATTGTCGTTTAGCCAAGCAATTTGACAACAGTGTTAGCTTACACTCTATTAGCCAGCAGCGACACCCTGACCCCTGACCCTGACATTGACCTCAGACAGCCTTCTCCTGAGGTAGACTCTGATCATTTGAGGTGGTCCGCCCTGCTGGTTAGCATGAGAGAAGGCCCATCAGGACCAAGCAGGGCTCCCTGGTCACCCCTACTCCCAACAGGAGGCTTAAGGCTTGAAGTACAGAAACAAGCCAGAGATGAACCCAAGATGCCAAAGGTGAACATTCAGGAGCATATCCATCAGCAGCCTGTCACCAAAGGACGATGTAAGAACTATGGAGGCTTTCAGCGCAGGGGTAGCCGTTGTCTCCAGACAGTTCTGCTCCTTAATGGAAAAGACATATCAAAATATGGCTTACAAAATACAAAATAATGGACTGAGATGTACATTATATGAAGGTGTTAGATTGCAATGTACTTTACAGTGGGGGAATTAGATTGAAGTGTTATGCCAGGGTAGTTAGGTTGAAATATGGATTATCCTAGGAATGTTAGCTTGAGATGTGCTTTATAACACAGTTGTTAAATTAAGATGTGCTCCGCAGTGCAGGCATTAGCCTGAGATGTGCATTATAGCAAAATTGTTAGGGGGAGATGTGGATTCCACTTTGGGAGGGGATAAGAGTGAGGAAAACACCTTGTGTTGAATACTATTCAAGGTTGCATTACATGGATTTCAGGGGTTTGAATGCAGGGGAATGAGAGCATATAATGTTCCTTCCCTTCTCCTTTCTCCCAGCCAAACAACCTGCCACTTTCCCCACTTTTCCTGTTAGGGACTTACAGGCCTCCCCCATCAATAAAAACATTAGCTCACTAAACAGCCTGATGGCTTTTCCTTCCCTGGCTTAACCCTTTGGGAGCTGGGGTTTCCTTTGGATTTGTAAAGATATTGATCCCGGATAATGTTTGCTTTTCTAACTCTCTCTTCCCTAGACTTGATGGATAGGTTCAGGGTTACATCTCGGCAGCCAACTCACCGCAGCTACCCAGGGAAAGGGGAATGGAAAGCAAGGCGAGCGTTCAGCAGTTAACGCCATTGGAATGCTTTTTCTGGGATGGGCAGACTGGGGAGAAATGTGGGGGCCACAGTCACTTCTAATCAGCACAGGATTTCACTTTTAACTTTCCTCATTCTTGTCCTGATCCCTCTACCAATATTTCTTGAGTTCAACTCAGAGTGTTGTATAGTTTCTAATTAATATCAGATGCTATCTTGAGGTTGGCTGCCCTGAGTTCCATTTTTAAAGACTGCTTTTTCAGTTAAAGGATCTATAGCATCACCAATATGGGTGAATACGGTAGCTGTGTTGTTTGCTTGTGATGCCGGCCTAGGTGGGGATGGCTTTAATAAACCCTCACCCTATATATAAATCTTACCTAAGAAAAATAAGCAAAGAGGAATGGGAGCATCATCTCGCTCATTAACCACTTGGCCTACAAAGGTTCACTGACTGTCTTCCCAACAGTGTTTTTGTTCTTTCTTCTCTTCCTTAGTTCAGAAGATATAATTTACAGCCTCCAGAAGTCTAGCCGAGAGCAATTGGATGGTGTCCAGCTTCACCGGAATCAGAAAGGTGAGTTCCAGCCTTCTTGTTTCTCAATGAAAGAAAATGTTATACCAGGTGAGTTAACTCAGTCAAAAAGACTAACCTGCCAGACAAGGGCACCAAACAAAACCAAACACTTCAAAGGAAATTGCAGTGTTACTAGACACCTCTGCATTGTGCCTTGAGGTTCCAGAAAAGAGGCAAGCAGGCATTTCTGTGTGCATTTTGTCAGGCTCTATTTCTCTAGACAGAAAAGAGGGTTTGCTGCAGGACAACAGCACTTACCTTCCCTGGCTGAGTTTGCTGTGGACAAAACACAAGGAATATGACAGAAATATGCTGGCCAGGTAAAAAGCAGTCCCACCCACCCTAGGATATCTCTGCCAACTTTAGTCTGTCAGTATTCCCACTTCTAAGCATTTTTGGGGTAAGCCCTCTGGAAGTTTGGCGTGTTCTTTTCTTCTCCTGGTGTCCATTCCTGCCTCATTTTCTAACATCACATTTTCCTTAAAAATAGGCTATGAGAGCTATTTCTATCCACTGTCAAGGGATCTGTCCAGCCAGACTCCCACGGGATGTAGGAATGAATTTAAAACCAATGATGAAGGAAAAAGAAGGGTTGGCTTAGTCCCAGACTCTGCTTTTAAATAAATCTTTTGGGTCAAGTTATATATTTGTTGCCCCTCCCTAGAAGATGAATTACAGTATGG